>NC_042993.1:11003738-11363738 GCF_901001165.1 Salmo trutta | reverse complement strand
CCAGAAATGAGCGAGGGAGGTAGGCATGCCATCCTCCAGGCTCCCTCCCTCCCTCTGTACCCACCCTGCCAGAAGGGTTAAGGAGGAGCAGTGTTTCGGTGCCAGGATGGTAGAGTTGCTGATAGTTAAGACTCAACACCGTGTCCTAACCACTGACACACACCATCTTGCCCCATCCCTCACAACATCATCCTAACCTTCTAAAACATATCTTGCCATCCCTCCAACACACACACGTTGAAATCCCCCAGTCCACCCCCCCAACACACACCCCATCATCTTGAACCCCCCTCCTACTCCCAGCACCAACAGTCTCCTTCGTTCAGATCCATCCATCCATCCATGCTGTCAAAGTTTTAACATTCCCTTAATTAAAACAAAACATTCAAGTTAAACCTCCCTCCCCTCTACCTCCCCTCCTCCCTCCATCTACCTCCCCCTTTTCCTCCTCCTCTCTCTTCCTACAGTCTGCCTCCCTGGTATGTGCTAACCATGATTAAAGGGATGTAAGGGGACTTTGGCACAGTGCTCTCTCTCTCTCTCCTTTGATTGCAGTATGCTGGCGGTCTGTATTGTTTTCCTGTGCCAGTCTTCCTTCTTTTTTCTCAGTGTAAGTCTGACAGACAGAGATTTCTAGTCTGACGTGTCAATCTGTGACCTCTTTCACTTCTTTCTTGTTCTATTTCCTTCTCTCTCTCGTTCTCTCTTTTTAGTCACCATTGTCCTCCTTCAGCCCATATCTCCAGTCTGCAGGCATGAGCACATGTCGTGTGTTTGCATAAGAATGAGTGCATATTTGTGTGGTTTTATCAGTGAGTCTGCGTGTGAGTGTGGGTGGGTGGGTGTGCGTTTGACCGTGTGTGTGTGTGTGTGTGTGTGTGTCTGGTCAGTAAGAATATCAAACACCTAATGGTCCCCACACTGCAGTTCACCTCTAGCCACTGATAGCCCAGTCTCCTTGACTCTTTGATAGAGGACAATGGTTGTCTAGTTAAACACACATGGCCATGTTCTCCACCTCTGCCCTTGTGTGAGGTGGGTCAGTGGAAGAGGTGGGTGTGAGGAGAGCTAATTAAGCCCAGCTGTATTGGTGATGTGTCTCTGAGGTTCTGGTACCGGCACTGTATCAGAGCAGACCTTATAGAGTAGGAGATTGAGTGGATTTATGTTAGGAAATGATGTGTGTGAGACAGAGGAAACATGCCAGAAGGAAAAATATAGTGTTAAGTCACACGGGGGCACTTTAATATAATGTGGGAGTGTGTAGGAGGAGGAAGCATGTTGGAGGGTGTCTCTGCTGCGTTCTGTGAGAAGCAGGAAGTGGGCACTGTGTCTTAAAGCCTCAGGAAGCTCTGGAGTCTAAGGGGTTAATTACGGTTTGCAGTAGGGTGAGGAAGGGTACAGTAGGGTGAGGAAGGGCACAGTAGGGTGAGGAAGGGTACAGTAGGGTGAGGAAGGGTACAGTAGGGTGAGGAAGGGCACAGTAGGGTGAGGAAGGGTACAGTAGGGTGAGGAAGGGTACAGTAGGGTGAGGAAGGGTACAGTAGGGTGTGGAAGGGTACAGTAGGGTGTGGAAGGGTACAGTAGGGTGTGGAAGGGTACAGTAGGGTGAGGAAGGGTACAGTAGGGTGAGGAAGGGTACAGTAGGGTGAGGAAGGGTACAGTAGGGTGTGGAAGGGTACAGTAGGGTGAGGAAGGGTACAGTAGGGTGAGGAAGGGTACAGTAGGGTGTGGAAGGGTACAGTAGGGTGTGGAAGGGTACAGTAGGGTGAGGAAGGGTACAGTAGGGTGAGGAAGGGCACAGTAGGGTGAGGAAGGGTACAGTAGGGTGAGGAAGGGTACAGTAGGGTGATGAAGGGTACAGTAGGGTGAGGAAGGGTACATTAGGCTGAGGAAGGGTACAGTAGGGTGAGGAAGGGTACAGTAGGGTGAGGAAGGGTACAGTAGGGTGATGAAGGGTACAGTAGGGTGAGGAAGGGTACATTAGGCTGAGGAAGGGTACAGTAGGGTGAGGAAGGGTACAGTAGGGTGAGGAAGGGCATAGTAGGGTTAAACATGGGAAAACACCTTTTTTACTCGGTGGACAGCCACCCAACATGCAGATGTTTGCTGGTCTCAGGGAGTGACTGGGGTTCAATGTGGGTGTGGCTGGACTAGTGTAAAACTCCTTGTAGGCATTCCCCATTTTTTATTTCTGTGTGTGACCTTTCTCTCCTCTTCATTTTCACTCCTTCCCTCTCCCAATCCCTCTCCCAATCCCTCTTTCACCCGTTGTTATTTCTGTGTGTGACCTTTCTCTCCCCTTCATTTTCACTCCTTCCCTCTCCCAATCCCTCTCCCAATCCCTCTTTCACCCGTTTTTATTTCTGTGTGATCTTTCTCTCCCCTTCATTTTCACTCCTTCCCTCTCCCAATCCCTCTCCCAATCCCTCTTTCACCCGTTTTTATTTCTGTGTGTGACCTTTCTCTCCCCTTCATTTTCACTCCTTCCCTCTCCCAATCCCTCTTTCACCAGTTTTTATTTCTGTGTGACCTTTCTCTCCCCTTCATTTTCACTCCTTCCCTCTCCCAATCCCTCTTTCACCCGTTGTTTGATTAGTAATCTTTTCCACCACCCTTTGTTCATCACAGTCCTCCCTACCCTTACCTCCCCTCCTCCCCCTCTCCCCTCCTCCTTCTCTCCCTCCATCTCCCATCTCCTAAAAGCCTGGTCTGGACAGGTTGAGACGTGTGTTGTTTTGTCTTGGAGGGATTTTACACATTCCAGATGGCATCGGTCGACTGGGGTTAGTTCAGCAGACAGATAGACATGTTTATAGTCAGTCGGCACAGACAGTAACTGATGGTGCCCCCGACATCCTACTGCTGAGGCCTGGGCCAGGGATGACAGGCTTACCCACCTACGCAGTTACAAGTATAATTCATTCACACCACTAAAAGGTCTCTCTCAATCTTTTTAGTTTAGTTTTAGTTATACATTATGTTTGGTCACCTTTACATTTTTGAAGAGGAAGACAAAGAGAGACAAGCAGCGTACTGAAATGAATTTGTATTAGATACACATATTGAGCTTGCAAGAAAGACATTTCACTGTACTTGTGTTCACGTGACATTAAAACTGGAACAAAAACTAATCAATGAGTCATTTCCAGACATTCTCTTCCTATTATCTCACATGTATACTAATCACAGTTCTGAATAATAATGTAATGAAGGTCTTATTTTTTATGAAGGCCCAGTTAATTAAAAGGCTGAAGTAGGCCCGTCCAGTGATTGTAGCTGAGTCTAGCTATGCAAATGTCCCATCTCTGTTTGCTGCTTTCTATAACGGGACAAAGACCTGTGGTCGAAGCAAACAGTCAGTGGACATTTTTCCTTTCTTTGCCTGTATTTGTTGAACAGCTGTTTTTTTTTAATTGGATTGTCCTGTGGTGTTTTGGACATTCTGTGTTAACCCTCTAGTGTCTGTCCCCTGCAGGGTCAATGTCACCACGTTGACTTTGATGTCACGGCTCCATTAAATCGTGACATCAAAGTCTCCAGTGGGACCCCCCCAGCCTCCCCACAGTCCATCCCCAGCCCCCATAATGCCTTGCAATCAATAATAATGTGACCGCTGTGGCCTCTGTGGTATTCCAATCTGCGCCTGACTGACTGACCTGACTTCACCCTAGACCTCACCCCCCCTCTTTCCCAATAATCTTTTTATCCAGCCATGACAATTACCTCCCAGTCTGTCACCGTGGTAACACCCCTCCCTCCCACCCCCCTCCCCGTCCCTTCTGTAACCCACGACCATTCTCAATGGAAACGCACTAAGGGACAGAGGGAGTGAGGGAGGGAATTGGGAATTAGGGAGGGGTTGGGTCAGCTGATTTCAAGTGAATATGTTTACTTGACACCCCCACCTCCTCCTTCACTTCCTCCTCTCTCACTCTTCTATCCCCCTCTCCCCCCTCAGGCCCCTGTTGCTGTACCCTGAATGCCAGACGGAGGTACAGAATGAGAGAGGACAGGTGTGCCATCATGGGGCAGATTAGACAGGAATGTTAGGGAGGTCAACACAGAGGGGAGTGGAGAGTGTGTGTTTGTGTGTGTACACTTGTGCATACATTATCAGCATACCGTTCTCTCCATATATGCAGACTGATATGATAAATATGTGTGTTATACATATAATTTACTGACACACATATCATACATACCATTTACTGATACACATATCATACATACCATTTACTGATACACATATCATACATACCATGGCCTTCTATATCCACTGGACCTATCCATTTATGGTCTTAACAGAACTTCCTTCTATATCTACTGGACTGTAACAATGTGTAGTGTTACTGTAACAATGTGTAGTGTTACTGCAACAATGTGTAGTGTAGTGTTACTGCAACAATGTGTAGTGTTACTGTAACAATGTGTAGTGTAGTATTACTGTAACAATGTGTAGTGTTACTGTAACAATGTGTAGTGTAGTGTTACTGTAACAATGTGTAGTGTTACTGCAACAATGTGTAGTGTTACTGCAACAATGTGTAGTGTTACAGTAACAATGTGTAGTGTAGTGTTACTGTAACAATTTGTAGTGTAGTGTTACTGTAACAATTTGTAGTGTAGTGTTACTGTAACAATGTCTAGTGTTACTGTAACAATGTGTAGTGTAGTGTTACTGTAAGCATTTTTACTCTTTGTTTGGGCTCTGTGGGACGCTAGCGTTGTTAATCCAGTGGCTTTGTCAGATTTCAAAAAGGCTTTACGGCGAAAGCACACCATGCGATTATCTGAGGACAGCGCCCCGCGTACAAAAGCATTACAAACATTTTCCAAACAAGCAGAGGCATCATGAAAGTCAGAAATAGCTATAAAATAAATCACTTACCTTTGAGGATCTTCCTCTGTTTGCAATCACAAGGGTCCAAGCTACATAACAAATGGTCCTTTTGTTCGATAAAGTCCTTCTTTATATCCCAAAAAAGTCAGTTTAGTTGGCGCACTTGACTCAGTAATCCACCGGTTTCCCTCGTTCAAAATACATACAAATAAATCCTGAAAGTTACCAATAAACTTTGTCCAAACAAGTCAAACAACGTTTCTAATCAATCCTCAGGTACCCTAATATGTAAATAAATGATTACATTTAAGACGGAGAATGGTATGTTCATTACCGGAGATAAATAATGAAGTGCGCGCCACAATACTACAGCCAAAATGGGAGCCATCTAGAAAAACTACAAATTCTAGCTAATTTAAAAAAAAACAAGCCTGAAACTCTTTCTAAAGATTGTTGACATCTGCTGGAAGCCCTATTTACTGCAATCTGGGAGGTATTCCATTGATTTTCCCATAGAAATTTCTGGATGGATTCTCCTTGGGTTTTTGCCTGCTATATCAGGTCTGTTATACTCATAGACATTATTTTAACAGTTTTCGAAACTTTAGAGTGTTTTCTATCCAATACTACCAATTATATGCATATCCTAGCTTCTGGGCCTGAGTATCAGGCAGTTTACTTTGGGCACCTCATTCATCCAAACTTCCGAATACTGCCCCCTAGCCCGTAAGACATACATGCAACAGCAACATCGTGACGCCACAGAGAGAACATGAGTGGATGAGACATTTGATTGTATAACATAGTATATCACATGTTTGCGTGGGTCAATTCTAACAGTTTAGTGTGTGTGGTTGTCAGAGGGTTTCCCAGTCCCCAGTCTAGCAGTGCCAGTGAGTGTATAACCGCTGTCAGACTAGTGAGTGTATAACCGCTGTCAGACTAGTGAGTGTATAACCGCTGTCAGACTGCCATGTGGTCAGTGCTGTACTGTCTAATTAAAGTCAGTGTGGTTCCCTCTCAACCCAGGCAGAAACGCCACTCTGCAAGCCTCAATTTCATATCCTTTTATATTCAGTCAAAGCATATTGTGGAAGACAGTGGAAGCAAGAGACAGAGGCAGAGAGAGAGAGAAAGGGGGAGAAGACGGGATAGTGTATCTGAGTGGTAGACAGATCATTTACATTTGGTGGGTAAGAGGCTGACTACTAAATAAATGTAGAAATCTATGTTATTAAATTATTGCACCCACACTGCTCGCGTGCGCCAACGAACCTCTGCGTTGCCAAGGGCTAAAATAGAAGTCAGTTCTATTTAAAACACAGATCACGCTGCAAGTCCTGCCTCTCCTATCTCCTCATTGGTTTATAGAAGCAGGTACCCACGTGCCATCTCCTCATTGGTTATACTCACGTGGGTGACTGAAAGATGAACGAAGTCAGTGGCGGTAATGCACCTAATTTAGGAAAGTTGCCAATCGCAATATAAAGTCCAGAGAAGAAAAAGCCAGGAAGGAGGAGAGATGACTTCGGTTGACCGTTTTATGTGTGGATTAATTGTCGGAGTAGAGGACCTTGTGTATTTCAGGTAAAATAACAACTCAATGTTTATATCCTAGGACAAATTAGCTAGCAACAGGAAGCTAGCTAAAAAGGACAAATTAGCTAGCAAGTGCAAGCTAGCTAGCTAGCTAAATTGCCATAAATGTTTAATGCTTTTCGACCTGTCCCAAAATTAATAGAATTGGTTCACAGTTTGTTTTGATATTTTAACCTGTGTGTCGTGATCGCGTTTGGTGTGGGGGGACAAAATATATTTATGCACGATGGCGCACGATGGCGCACGCGCGCAGCCGGTTTGGGTTCCGTGTAAGTGAGTGGTAGACTGATATTTAGAGAGAGAAAGAGAATCAGTGAGAATAAGAAAGGTAGAAAGAGAGTAACAGAAAGAGAGTGTGAGAGGAGAGAAAGAGGAATGTAGGGGAATAATGAACAGTATTATTCCTCCATTCTCTCAGGGATCAGGTGGATTAATAGAGCTTTTCCAGGGATCTACACCTCTCCCTTTCTCTCTCTGTCTTTCAGCCTGGGACCTGACCTGTTTACAGTCCTAACAGGCTGTCTCAGAGTACCCCAGACAGAGAATACTGTATCTGTACGTCTGTGTGTGTCTCACTGACTAACTGTGTGTCTGTGTACATCTATGTCTATGTGTGTCTCTGTGTGAGTGTGTGTCTGTGTGTGTGTCTGTGTGAGTGTGATTGAATGTGTGTGTCTGTCCATGTGTCTCTGTGGGAGTGTGTATGTCTCTGTGTGAGTGTGTGTCTCTGTGTGTCTCTGTGGGAGTGTGTATGTCTCAGTGTGAGTGTGTGTCTCTGTGTGTGTCTGTATGAGTGTGTTTGAATGTGTGTGTGTGTGTGTGTGTCGCTGTGTGTGTGTCGCTGTGTGAGTGTGTGTGTCTCTGTGTGAGTGTGTGTGTCTCTGTGTGAGTGTGTGTGTGTCTGTGTGAGTGTGTGTGTGTGTGTCTGCCAGTGATTGTGTGTATCGATGTGTGACTCTTTACCCCCCACCTACTGATGTTCATCCAAGCATTACAAGTTAATCTGCCATAATGGGGAAAAATAAGGAGAGCTGAAGGGAGGGAGGGAGTAGGTGGGGGAGGGAGGGAGGGAGTAGGTGGGGGAGGGAGGGAGGGAGTAGGTGGGGGAGGGAGGGAGGGAGTAGGTGGGGGGGAGTAGGTGGGGGAGGGAGGGAGTAGGTGGGGGAGTTTGATGGTGCTGTGAGAGTGATCGTGAGTACATCGTTTTTGGGGCTGGGTGAAGGAAATGCACTTAAAGGCCTAGTGCAGTCCAGAAATTAGATTTTCCTGTGTTTTTTTATATATATTTCCATACTATGAGGTTGGAATAATACTGTGAAATAGTGACATTTACGATAAAGCCATTTTAGTGTATGAAGTCTTGACATTTCAGCCTGTTTTAATGGCATGGAGTTTTGGCCTGCCTGGTTATATCATCCTGTGGTAAATTAGATAATAGACCAATACAAAAGAGAGTTCCAAACCTCTCTGTCAATAACAGCAGATTTTCAGTTTACCCCTCCCCACTCAGACCACAGATTTAGCAACATTCTTGCTTGAGAAACTGCTCTTTCCTAAGAATCTGTTTTTGTTTATTTTTGACCATTTTAATTGAAAACAATCACAGTAAGGTACTTAATTGTTGCCCAGAAAGGATTTGATATTGAGATAAAAATGTCTGCATTGGACCTTTAAGGAGAGACGGATCGTTTTAAATCCGAGGAGGATTATTCTGTGTTTTGGGACCGCGGGTGTTGATAACCCCAGCAGACAGTTCATGTTGTTTGGGTGAAGTCCTGTCTCTGACCACCCTCAGTCCCAGTCATAAATCTACACTAAATAAGATAAGAACGATGGATTGAGGACGAAGGGCAAAGAGACGGGACACAAACTACATCCCAAAACAATGAGTGATTGACAAAAAAGAGGAGAGTTTAAGTGAGGATTGGTAAATCTGTAATACACATTCACATGAGGATTTATAAGGAAAGATAAGACCAATCAATCAATATTTTTTTAACCCAGAGGGGAGTTTGAACAACCAAATGAAAAGGGTGAGATCTGGTTGATGAAAGTGTGTTACGTTAGCTGGTGTTTTGTTTTTGTACCTTAATGAGTTTGGACCACAAGAAGAGTAGCTGCTGCCCTAATAAATACAAATACACACGTAGCTAGTGACACACAAGGTGGAAGACACACAGTACAATGTGATCTCCATGTGGCTGGAGGTCCCGCATCTCTCTGGCCTCCTTCTCCAAACCTCCTGTTGGCAATGTCAACACGGTTAAAGCCTGTTTGACTAAGAGGGGGGAGGAGTTAACTCTGAGGGAAAGAAAGGAGGGAAGGAGTAGAGGGAGGGAGGGAGGGAGGGAGAGAGGGAGGCGGGGGAGGTGGCAGGTGTGAAGGTGATTGTGATGGTGGAATAGAGCAGAGTAGGCAGCAGTGCACTGACCCTTTCTCTGCATCCCTTCCCCCTCTCCTTCTCTCCCCTCTCCCCTTCTTTTTCTCTCCTCCATTTCGTAAGTGCTCTACAGCAGCCCTGGCTGACTTCCTCTGTGTTTTTCTCCCCTACCACGCACGTGCACCACCGTACACTGCTCCTCCCCTCCTCATTGTTAGTCTCTATCTCTCCTGTGTTTCTCTCTCTATTCCTGTATCTCTCCCTTTCAGACCCATAGGCTTTACCGGCCTGCTGAGCCTGGCCTGTTAAAAGGAGGGATGTGTGGATAAAAGAAGGGGGGAGTTCTCCATTGGACCTGTTATCTCATTATTGTCATGCTGACTTGTTATGCACTGTGACTTGGCCCCCTAAGGAGTACACTCGCCCTATTCTAAAACCCCTTTATTCAGAGAGGCCAGTCATATTTCACATAGAGGACAAAGTGGGACAGTTCAGCATCGTTTAGACCTGTCCTCACCAGATTCATGTCTCTCTGCTGGTTGCAGACTCAGACTTTTGTATGCACCTGACATACAGCAGCAGTCTTGTTAACAGGCCATTATGAATTGATGTCATGAATAATAGTGAATCATAAAGAGAATATCAATTTTCTCTACATCTCTCATTTTCTTCTCCCCCTCTTTACCAAACCATGTCTTAGGTGGCTTGTAGAAGGGGCCTGTAGTGTAGAGTGAACCAGCTACCAGTATAGTACTCCCCCCCCATCTCTCTTTGTCTCTCTCTGTATCTGCTGCCAAAGCAGAGCCTCATTAGAACTGGAGGGATTCCTGTCTAAATGCCACTCAAAACCACGAGAGAGAGAGAGGGAAACTTTTCCATTGTACAGAGAAAGGTATACTCAAGCGCACCTCCAGTATTTGAAAGTATTTGTTTCTGTATCAGACCCATGTCTAGTCTAAACAGTAGTACAATACAGTAGAAAGTGTCTGTGACTGTTAGAGCCGGGAGGTGAGAGCTGGGTTGCAGCACCATGCTGTTTACCCTAGTAAACCTCTCCTTGTTTACCCCTGCCTACTGACAATATGTGGAACCAGTTTGCCAACTGGACTGCCATTGTCCCACCAACAAACACTTGAGTGTGAGAATGTGGAAACTGGAGAAAGGAGGTAGAGAGAAGGAATAATAAATTGGAGGAACATGTGTTTCTAGGAGGCATAAGGGGTAGTTGAGAGGACAACTCTGAAACATGGAAAATGAGCGTGTGCGTGTGTTCATGTGTGCGTGCAATCATACTGTAATTACAACTTGAGAAGTTGACTCTGACTGATCAGTATGAAGTACATGTGGGTTGGCAGGACTGTGGGGGTACACACAGAGAGGCTTTCTGGCAGGTCTGGGGTCTTACTGCAGGAGAGACTGATGACAAACTGAAGGGACACTGTGATGTTTCTGTAACACTTACTTAAAGCTAACAGGTACAGGTATAATGCATTATGATACGGTTGCAATGCATTGTGCATCATAAAGGTTAATGAATGCTTATACAGTGGGGGGGGAAAAGTATTTGATCCCCTGCTGATTTTGTACGTTTGCCCACTGATAAAGAAAGAATCGGTCTATAATTTTAATGGTAGGTTTATTTGAACAGTGAGAGACAGAATAACAACAAAAATATCCAGAAAAATGCATGTCAAAAGTGTTATAAATTGATTTGCATTTTAATGAGGGAAATAAGTATTTGACCCCCTCTCAATCAGAAAGATTTCTGGCTCCCAGGTGTCTTTTATACAGGTAACGAGCTGAGATTAGGAGCACACTCTTAAAGGAGTGCTCCTAACCGCAGCTTGTTACCTGTAAAAAAGACACCTGTCCACAGAAGCAATCAATCAATCAGATTCCAAACTCTCCACCATGGCCAAGACCAAAGAGCTCTCCAAGGATGTCAGGGACAAGATTGTAGACCTACACAAGGCTGGAATGGGCTACAAGACCATCGCCAAGCAGCTTGGTGAGAAGGTGACAACATTTGGTGCGATTATTCGCAAATGGAAGAAACACAAAAGAACTGTCAATATCCCTCGGCCTGGGGCTCCATGCAAGATCTCACCTCGTGGGGTTGCAATGATCATGAGAACGGTGAGGAATCAGCCCAGAACTACACGGGAGGATCTTGTCAATGATCTCAAGGCAGCTGGGACCATAGTCATCAAGAAAACAATTGGTAACACACTACGCCGTGAAGGACTGAAATCCTGCAGCGCCCGCAAGGTCCCCCTGCTCAAGAATACATATACATGCCCGTCTGAAGTTTGTCAATGAACATCTGAATGACTCAGAAGACAACTGGTGAAAGTGTTGTGGTCAGATGAGACCAAAATGGAGCTCTTTGGCATCAACTCAACTCGCTGTGTTTGGAGGAGGAGGAATGCTGCCTATGACCCCAAGAACACCATCTCCACCGTCAAACATGGAGGTGGAAACATTTTGCTTTGGGGGTGTTTTTCTGCTAAGGGGACAGGACAACTTCACCTCAAATCTTGGGTGAGAACCTGCTTCCCTCAGCCAGGGCATTGAAAATGGGTCGTGGATGGGTATTCCAGCATGACAATGACCCAAAACACACGGCCAAGGCAACAAAGGAGTGGCTCAAGAAGAAGCACATTAAGGTCCTGGAGTGGCCTAGCCAGTCTCCAGACCTTAATCCCATAGAAAATCTGTGGAGGGAGCTGAAGGTTCGAGTTGCCAAACGTCAGCCTCGAAACCTATTAATGACTTGGAGAAGATCTGCAAAGAGGAGTGGGACAAAATCCCTCCTGAGATGTGTGCAAACTTGGTGGCCAACTACAAGAAACGTCTGACCTCTGTGATTGCCAACAAGGGTTTTGCCACCAAGTACTAAGTCATGTTTTGCAGAGGGGTCAAATACTTATTTCCCTCATTAAAATGCAAATCATTTTATAACATTTTTGACATGCGTTTTTCTGGATTTTGTTGTTGTTATTCTGTCTCTCACTGTTCAAATAAACCTACCATTACAATTATAGACTGATAATTTCTTTGTCAGTGGGCAAACGTACAAAATCAGCAGGGGATCAAATACTTTCCCCCCCCACTGTAACCAGTAATACAGCATTATTGACCTGTGATCCACTGCACTGTAAATAATGTTACTGGATCTTCTGTCCAGTAAAAACCATTGAAAGGCATCCTTTCTTGAAGAATTCCCTTGTCACAAACACATTTCCTCCTTTCCAGATTGGCAATAATAGCTGATACCTTTTATCTGAATCAAAGTAGAGCCAGCTACTGTATCCTAGTTTCCCCTGGCCACTACACTACACTATGGTACAGTACACTACAGAGCACTATAGTACAGTACACTGCAGAACACTACAGTACACTACAGTACAGTACACTACAGTACACTATAGTACAGTACACTACAGAACACTACACTACAGTATACTACACTACAGTACAGTACACTACAGTACAGTACACTACATTACACTACAGTACACTACATTACACTACATTACATTACACTACAGTATACTACACTACACTACAGTATACTACACTACAGTACTCTACAGTACACTACAATACAGTACACTACACTACAGTACACTACACTACAGTATGCTACACTACAATACACTACACTACAGTACACTATAATACAGTACACTACAGAACACTACAGTACAGTACACCACAGTACAGTACATTACACTACAGTACACTGCAGTATACTACACTATAGTACACTACAGTACTGTACACTACAGTACAGTATACTACAGTATACTACACTACAGTACATTACAGTACACTACATTACAGTACACTACAGTACAGTATACTATAGTACAGTACACTACAGTTCACTACACTACAGTGCACTACACTACAGTATACTACACTACAATACACTACACTACAGTATGCTACACTACAATACACTACACTACAATACACTACACTACAGTACACTATAATACAGTACACTACAGAACACTACAGTATACTACACTACACTAAACTATAATGCAGTACATTACAATACAGTACACTACAATACAGTACACTATAGTACAGTACACTACATTATACTACAGTGCACTATAATACAATACACTATAGTACAGTACACTACAGTATTCTACACTACAGTACATTGCAGTACATTACAGTACACTACATTACACTATAATACAGTACACTACACTACAGTACACTACACTACAGTATACTACACTACAGTACACCACACTATAGTACACTACAGTACTGTACACTACACTACGGTATACTACAGTACACTACATTACAGTACACTACAGTACAGTATACTACGCTATAGTACAGTACACTACAGTTCACTACAGTATACTACACTACACAACAGTATACTACACTACACAACAGTATACTACACTACAGTACACTACAGTATACTACACTACAGTATACTACAGTACACTACATCACCGTACACTACAGTACAGTATACTACACTATTGTACAGTACAGTACATTACACTACAGTATACTACACTACAGTACACCACATTATAGTACACTACAGCACTGTACACTACACTACATTATACTACAGTGCACTACAGTACACTACAGTACAGTATATTACACTATAGTAGAGTACAGTACATTACACTACAGTTCACTACAGTATACTATTCTACACTACAGTATACTACACTACAGTACACCGCACTACAATACAGTACAATACACTACATTACACTACACTACAGTACACTACACTACATTACACTACACTACACTACAGTGTACTACAGTACAGTACACTACAGTACAGTACACTACATTACACTACAGTACACTACACTACAGTATACTACACTACAGTACACCACACTATATATAGTACACTACAGTACTGTACACTGCAGTATACCACAGTACACTACATTACAGTACACTACAGTACAGTATACTACACTATAGTACAGTACAGTACATTAAACTACAGTTCACTACAGTATACTACACTACAGTACACTACACTATATTACACTACAGTACAGTACACTACAGTACACTACACTATATTCCACTACAGTACAGTACACTACAGTATACTACACTGCAGTACACCACACTATAGTACACTACATTACACTACAGTACACTACACTACAGTATACTACACTACAGTACACCACACTATATATAGTACTCTACAGTACTGTACACTACAGTATACTACAGTATACTACACTACAGTATACAATAGTACACTACATTACAGTACACTACAGTACAGTACAGTATACTACACTATAGTACAGTACACTACAGTTCACTACAGTATACTACACTACAGTACAGTACACTATATTACACTACAGTACTGTACACTACAGTATACTACAGTATACTACACTACAGTATACCAGAGTACACTACATTACAGTACACTACAGTACAGTACAGTATACTACACTATAGTACAGTACACTACAGTTCACTACAGTATACTACACTACAGTACAGTACACTATATTACACTACAGTACTGTACACTACAGTATACTACAGTATACTACACTACAGTATACCAGAGTACACTACATTACAGTACACTACAGTACAGTACAGTATACTACACTATAGTACAGTACACTACAGTTCACTACAGTATACTACAGTACAGTACAGTACACTATATTACACTACAGTACAGTACACTACAGTATACTACAGTATACTACAGTATAGTACAGTACACTACAGTACACTACACTATATTACACTACAGTACAGTACACTACAGACACAGTAGTGTTTCTAGAAAGAACAGTCCATTGAGCCACATGGGGCCTTCTATTAAAGCTAAATAAGGGAGATAAAGAGAAAACAGAGGGACAACAGAATTCAGTCAACAGAGATTAAGGCACAGAAAAGGAAGGAGAAAGGTAAGTGAAGGAGATTTAGTCAGAGAGGGGAGAGAGAGTAAGATAAATGGAAAGAGGAGACAGACAGAGAGGGAGAGAGAATGAGGTAGGGGAGAGGGAGCGACAGAGAGCAAAAGAAAGCATGTGTGAGAGAGGTAGAGAGGTAAAGAGGTAGAGAGAGAGAGCAGTACTCTGTCGTAACCCTTTTAGTGAGATTAGCTGCAGTCCTAATGTCTCGCTTACAGCTCCAATATTCATCTTCTGACTCAGCCCTTCTCTTATCCCCCTTTCTCTCTCCCTTCTCCTCATCCCTCTCTCTCTCTTACATCCTTCCTCTGCTGTAAATTATCTCCAATGACATAACAGAGGTGCCCCTGCACTGTGTTGCCAAACATCCCAAGCAGCTAGCCACGGGAGCTGTCCTGGCTTGATTTATACAGAGGACCTCCTCCTCTTCTCTCCTTTCCCCTCATACCACATCCCCCCTACCTCCTCTTCGTCTTTCATCAATCCCTCCATCTCTGTCTGAGGTTGTCTCTCTCTCTCTAATTCATTCAGTTCATTTTGAGCGTCCATTACCGGTGTGAGCGACATTAGCAGCCGCATGCGCAGGCAGATTGCTTCTGCTAAACAATGCATATCATTAGCAACTCATTTACCAGAGTAAATAGAGAGAAATGGAGGGGAATTCAATAGGAGCACTGAGGCTCCCCCTCTCTCCACCTCCCCCTCCTCTCGTTCATGAACTCATCTGTCCGTCCTCACCCCCCTCTCTATCACCCCTCCCTACTCACTTTGTACTCTGGTGTGTTCATCTTCTTCTTGTCCCTTTCTCTGTACTGTACCACCTACTGCTACTCCTATAGAGCCCCTTCCCTTATTTAGCTTTCAAATGACACCCCCTCCTCCTCACCCCTGTCCTCCTCTCTCTGTCCCTCTCCTCCAAATTTCATTTTGGCCCTGGGCTGCCTTTCATGGGGAAAGAGAAATTGGGAAAGTTGGGGGAAAGAAGACAGGATTCATAATTGGAGTGCCTGGGGGGAGAAAGGGATGGGGGGGGGCAGATTTTGGCCCCAAACATTAAATATTAACACCTTTTCTCATCTCTGTCTCTTTAGTGACACCCACTGATTGGGTTCCCCTCTCACTCTCTCATTTTAATGAAATTTTTAGGCATACACACACAAGCAGGCTCAAATTGAGTTTCTCTGAAAATGGGCGCTGGGCACTAGGAGACAGAGATCTTCCAGTAATTGGTTGTCTCTCCTCTGCTTTTTATCTCTTTGATGGGGACAGTAATGAAATTCTACTTTATATTTTCAGCCAGTTCCAAATGTCATTTACTGTTTAGGCTGTCTCACTCACCGTTTTCCTTTGTTATATACAGCAGCACAGACATTCAAGGTCTCATATCCAGGCTGGGCGATGGATGGCCATTTCCTCACTAACCCTCATTTAATAGACCGATATATACTGGAACCAGATTCTGTCAAATAATTTAGCTTTATTAATGACCTTCCTGATATTCTCTCTGAAAGATGTGTTACATTTTACACTGTAACTGTTAATAGATGAGAGTACCAGCTAAATACATTGGTAGTAAATCACAGACAATATTTCAAACCCATTTTCCTACAGCAGCCAAGCCTATTGCCTTATTTCTTTACCCCATAATCTGGTTAGAGAGAAATCTCTCTAAATCCTTATTTCCATACATTTTTCCCCTGCCACTGTGGGGAAGCAGGGGCAACTCTTGACTCGTAGATTTAAAATGTAGTTTATTTAGTAAGTAGAAGTTAACTCTGTCCCAATGAACAAAACATTTTCTCGCCACAACCATCTGTATCATCATAATCCCCCCTCCATCTCAAGTTTCCTCCCTCTCTCCTCCCTCCCTGTCTCCCCCTCTCCTACCCCTGTTCCAAAGTACAGCCAGACAGGCCTAACCAAGCCTCCCACTGAATGGCTTTGACTCCTGACCCCATCGCCAAGACAACTGGAGTGGCGAGGCGGAATGTCTTGTGAGACAAAAGTGCCGAGCTGAGCTGACCTTGTATCCCACTTCACACTGTTAGTCCAAGGGCCCTAAACTGTGGCCCAGAACCCTAGAGAGAGAGACAGAGAGTGTACACACACACCATAGGCTGTGATGTATCTAAGGCTGTACTCTCAGGGTAAAGTACCTTCAAAGCACAGCACAGCGGACCCCTTGACACAGATAAACATACAGAAATGGTTGCCGAGTCATTAAGCTTTGGAGGGGGACTCTGAGAGTAGTGTTTTATGCCATAACAGAGGAGGATATATGGATTCTCATACTGATATCTGTGTCATTGAGAAGTAGGATAAGTAGTGCATTAATAGCCCAGTAGATTGTGGATGACTCCATACGCTTAACACCCTGTCCTGTTTGATTCAGTGGAGAACGTCAGCTCATCCTCTGAATCACTCACTCACTCACTCACTCACACTCACTCACACTCACTCACTCACTCACTCACTCACTCACTCACTCACTCACTCACTCACTCACACTCACTCACTCACTCACTCACACTCACACTCACTCACTCACTCACTCACTCACTCACTCACTCACTCACTCACTCACTCACTCACTCACTCACTCACTCCCCTGCCCATCCAGATATGTGGTCAAACAGAAGCTGTGTGTGTGTGAGCGTGTGTGTGTGTGTGTGTGCTCGGTGAACAAGCCCTTGACGGTAAATAAGCTGAATGGTCAAATAAAACACTGGCCTCTGGTTCCTCTGACACAAGTCTGACCTTCAGCAGCTGTGGCCAACATGTAGTGGAGAAACCCTGCCTTTCACAACTTGTTTATACCAGGGACCAGTGAGCTATGATCCCCTCTCTTTGGAGGATTGCTTAGACTGAAGCTAGAACCTGAAATCTGACTAAATGACAGTGTGTGGGTCAAATCAAATCAAATGTTATCGCAGGTGCAGTGAAATGCTTATATTTCTAGCTCCAACAGTGCAGTAATACCTAACAATACAAAACAATACACACAAATCCCCCCCCAAAAAATAAAGGAATTAATAAATAACAGAACGAGCAATGTCATAGTCCGGAATATAAATATATATGATGGTGTGTATAGACATTATGGACAATATATGAATAGAAAAGGCAGGTACAGCAGTAGTTATATAGGATGGGCCTGGACTAGAATACAGTACATACATATGAAGTGGCTAAAACAGTATGTAAACATTATTAAAGTGACCAATGTTCAATGACTATGTACATAGTGCAGCAGTCTCTAAGGTGCAGGGTAGAGTACCGGGTGGTAGCCGGCTGGTAACAGTGACTAAGTTCAGGGCAGGGTACTGGGCAGAGGCCGGCTAGTGGTGACTATTTAACAGTTGGATGCCCTGGAGATAGAAGCTGCTTTTCAGTCTGTACTTTCTCCTCCTTCTAGAGTTAATTAAATGGCTACCCGGACTTTCTGCTTTTCATCCCCTATCTACATGTACATATTACCTCAATCAATCACCTAACCAAGCCTACATGTACAGATTAACTCAATCAATCAATCACCTAACCAAACCTACATGTACATATTACCTCAATCAATCAATCACCTAACCAAACCTACATGTACATATTACCTCAATCAATCACCTAACCAAACCTACATGTACATATTACCTCAATCAATCAATCACCTAACCAAACCTACATGTACATATTAACTCAATCAATCAATCCCCTAACCAAACCTACATGTACATATTACCTCAATCAATCAATCACCTAACCAAACCTACATGTACATCTTAACTCAATCAATCAATCCCCTAACCAAACCTACATGTACATATTACCTCAATCAATCACCTAACCTAACCAAACCTACATGTACATCTTACCTCAATCAATCACCTAACCAAACCTACATGTACATATTACCTCAATCAATCAATCACCTAACCAAACCTACATGTACATCTTACCTCTATCAATCACCTAACCAAACCTACATGTACATATTACCTCAATCAATCACCTAACCAAACCTACATGTACATATTACCTCAATCAATCACCTAACCAAACCTACATGTAGATATTACCTCAATCAATCACCTAACCAACCCTACATGTAGATATTACCTCAATCAATCACCTAACCAAACCTACATGTAAATATTACCTCAATCAATCACCTAACCAAACCTACATGTACATATTAACTCAATCAATCACCTAACCAAACCTACATGTACATATTAACTCAATCAATCTCCTCAACGACCTCGTACCCCAGTACATGGACTCAGTATCTTATATATAGCCTGTATATAGCCTCATTATTGTTATTTTATTGTGTTACTATTTTCTTTTATCTATTTGTTAATTTTCTTACTTTTTAACTGCATTTTTGGAAAGGGCTTGTAAGTAAGCATTTCACGGTAAAGTTGTGTTCGGCGCATGTGACAAATAACATTTGATTTGTCCTAGGGCTACCTGGTCCAAGGCCAGGTAGCCCTAGGACCATGCCTCAGGACTACCTGGCATGATGACTCCTTGCTGTCCCCAGTCCACCTGGCCGTGCTGCTGCTCCAGTTTCAACTGTTCTGCCCAACTACACTATAACAAAGAAACAAACCAAAGACACCCAAACAGTTCCGTCAGGTCACAGAATAACATAACAGAAAATAACTACCCACAAAAAAACATGTGGGAAAAGGCTGCCTAAGTATGGCTCCCAATCAGAGACAACGATAGACAGCTGCCTCTGATTGGAAACCATACCCGGCCAAAACATAGAAATAAAATACATAGAATGCCCACCCCATATCACACCCTGACCTAACTAAACAGAGAAAAACGGTTCTCTCAGGTCAGGGCGTGACATCTCAAAGCACTTCATGATGACAGAAGTGAGTGCTACGGGGTGATAGTCATTTAGTTCAGTTACCGTAGCTTTCTTGGGAACAGGAACAATGGTGGGCATCTTGAAGCAAGTGGGGACAACAGACTGGGATAGGTAGAGATTGAATATGTCTGTAAACACTCCAGCCAGCTGGTCTGCACATACTCTGAGGATGCGGCTTGAGATGTTTTGTGCGAATGCTGCCATCTATCCATGGTTTTTGGTTTGGATAAGTTGTAATTGTCACAGTGGGAACAACATCCTCTATGCACTTCCTGAGGAACTCAGTCACAGAGTCAGTGTATACTTCAATACATATCCTAGTCTGCGTGATCAAAACAATCTTGAAGCGTAGATTCCCATTGGTCAGACCAATGTTGAACAGTCCTTACCACGGGTGCTTCCTGTTTAAGTTTCTGCTTATAGGAGGGAAGGAGCAGAATGGAGGCATGATCTGATTTGCCGAAGGGAGGGCGGGGGAGGGCCTTGTAGCCATCCTGGAAGGGGGAGTAGCGATGGTCAAGAGTGCTCGATGAATGAGTAGCACAGGAGATGTGTTGATAAAACTTCTGTAGCATTTTCCTAGGATTTCCAGTAAATGCAGCCTCAGGATATGCGGTTTCCAGTTTGCACAAAGACAGTGTGTGTGGGTGAGCTGGCATTCTGCCACTCTTCAGGTGGTATTGTACCAGACAGACAGTCTGTACCACCTCCAGTAGCTGTGGTGTAGGGGTGTGTAGGGGTGCTCTGTGGCATCTGCATTCGGGACAGGCCTATATCATCCTGCATTATCACTCTCTGGGCGTACACACATACACACACACACACACACACACACATACACATGCACATGCACACACACATACATACATACGCATACATACACATACATACACACACACATACACACACACATACACACAAACCCTAATCTTACACACGCAGCCACCAACCATATGAAAACAACCCAGGCAGACACCCCCATTAGAACAACAGCTGTAATGTGACCCTTGATAAGGTCGGAGGATGTTTGAATCAAAATGGATGGCTGCTCGATATCATCTCTTTCAACAATAGATCATTAGAATCAACCACAAGTTATGACTGAAGGGACTTATGATAGAGACTGGAGACAGAAGCCTCTTTTAGTCTGCTGTCCTGTTCTAAGGTTACTTTAATTGGTTCCTGCCAGTATCATTGTCTCTTGCTAGGGAATCGTATTCTGCTATTATGTCCATTAAAGAGCCTAGTTTAGAATACACTGAGGACAGTAATGACTACTAGTGAAATCAGTGAGAAACAGAATCTCTTATGTTTAAGTTTAAACTGATTTGTTCCCACTAGCGTTAAGTGTCTTGTGACAACAGTATGCTGGATGATGGAAGTGCCTCAGTTGATTTAAGAAGAACTTCTAGTTGACTATGTGCTGTCCCTGTATCTCTCACCACAGCTCAGCACCAGGAGGTTTAGAATCTAGACAGACATACTTTTGGTGTTTAGACGTCCCACATAGTTTAGGAGTGACAGTCGGTCAGACACCCTCTCCATCGAGACATTAAAACAACACAGACCTCCCTGATGGCACAGGAGATATACAGTTGAAGTCGGAAGTTTACATACACTTAGGTTGGAGTCATTAAAACTCGTTTTTCAACCACTCCATAAATGTCTTGTTAACTTCTTACATCTAGGCATTCCGCTAGCGGAACTCCGTTCCGCCAGCGGAACCCCTAACCAACAGCCAATGGGATCGCATGGCGCGAAATACAAAAACCTCAAAAATGCAATAATTTCAATTTTTCAAACATACGACTATTTTACACCATTTTAAAGATAAGACTCTCGTTAATCTAACCACATTGTCCGATTTCAAAAAGGCTTTACAGCGAAAGCAAAACATTAGATTATGTTAGGAGAGTACATAGACAAAAATAATCACACAGACATTTTCCAAGCTAGCATATAATGTCACAAAAACCCAAAACACAGCTAAATGGAGCACTAACTTTTGATGATCTTCATCAGATGACACTCCTAGGACATTATGTTATACAATACATGCATGTTTTGTTCAATCAAGTTCATATTTATATCCAAAAACAGCTTTTTACATTAGCATGTGATGTTCAGAACATGCATTCCCACCCAAAACTTCCGGTGAATTTACTTTATTACTCATCATAAACGTTGACAAAATACATAACAATTATTTTAAGAATTATAGATACAGAACTCCTTTATGCAATCGCTATGTCAGATTTTAAAATAGCTTTTCGGCGAAAGCACATTTTGCAATATTCTGCGTACATAGCTCAGCCATCACGGCTAGCTATTTTGACAACCGCCAAGTTCGGAGCACACTAAACTATTACTATTAGAAGAATTGTATTACCTTTGCTGATCTTCGTCAGAATGCACTTCCAGGACTGCTACTTCCACAGGAAATGTTGTTTTTTTCCCAAATAATCCATAGTTATGTTCAAATACCTCCGTTTTGTTCGTGCATTCAGGTCACTATCCAAAGGGTAACGCGCGAGCGCATTTCGAGACAAACGAAATTCAAAATGTTCCATTACCGTACTTAGAAGCATGTCAAACGCTGTTTAAAATCAATTTTTATGGTATTTTTCTCATAAAATAGCGATAATATTCCAATCGGACAATAGTGTATTCATTCAAAGAGGAAAAGAAAAAACAGGGTGCTCATGTGAACGCGCATATCCAATCTCTTTGTCACCAGGCAGACCACTGACAAACTAAGCTACTATACTCTGCCCAGAGACAGAAGACGCCTCAATCCGATTTCTGAAGGCTTTAGAGAGCCAATGGAAGCCTTAGAAAGTGCTACGTAACCCCACAGATACTGTAGTTTCGATAGAGAATCAAAAGAAGAACTACAAATTCTCAGACAGGCCACTTCCTGCTTGGAATTTTCTCAGATTTTTGCCTGCCATATGAGTTATGTTATACTCACAGATACCATTCAAACAGTTTTAGAAACTTCAGTGTTTTCTATCCAAATCGACTAATAATATGCATATTCTCGTTTCTGGGCAAGAGTAGTAACCAGTTTAAATCGGGTACGTTTTTTCATCCGGCCGTGAAAATACTGCCCCCTATCCCAAACAGGTTAACAAACTATAGTTTTGGCAAGTCGGTCAGGACATCTACTTTGTGCATGACACACGTAATTTTTCCAACAATTGTTTACAGACAGATAATTTCACTTATAATTCACTGTATCACAATTCCAGTGGGTCAGAAGTTTACATACACTAAGTTGACTGTGCCTTTAAACAGCTTGGAAAATTCCAGAAAATGATGTCATGGCTTTAGAAACTTCTGATAGGCTAATTGACATCATTTGAGTCAATTGGAGGTGTACCTGTGGATGTATTTCAAGGCCTACCTTCAAACTCAGTGCCTCTTTGCTTGACATCATGGGAAAATCAAAAGAAATCAACCACAACCTCAGAAGAAAAATTGTACAAACAATAGTACGCAAGTATAAACACCATGGGACCATGCAGCCGTCATAACGCTCAGGAAGGAGACGCGTTCTGTCTCCTAGAGATGAACGTACTTTGGTGTGAAAAGTGCAAATCAATCCCAGAACAACAGCAAAGGACCTTGTGACGATGCTGGAGGAAACAGGTACAAAAGTATTTATATCCACAGTAAAACGAGTCCTATATCGATATAACCTGAAAGGCCGCTCAGCAAGGAAGAAGCCACTTCTCCAAAACCGCCATAAAAAAGCCAGACCACGGTTTGCAACTGCACATGGGGACAAAGATCAAACTTTTTGGAGAAACATCCTCTGGTCTGAAGAAACAAAAATAGAACTGTTTGGCCATAATGACCATTGTTATGTTTGGAGGAAAAAGGGGGAGGCTTGCAAGCCGAAGAACACCATCCCAACCATGAAGCACGGGGGTGGCTTTGTGGGTTTGCTTTGCTGCAGGAGGGACTGGTGCACCTCACAAAATAGATGGCATCATGATAAAGGAAAATGATGTGGATATATTGAGGCAACATCTCAAGACATCAGTCAGGAAGTTAAAGCTTGGTCGCAAATGGGTCTTCCAAATGAACAATGACCCCAAGCATACTTCCAAAGTTGTGGCAAAGTGGCTTAAGGACAACAAAGTCAAGGTATTGGAGTGGCCATCACAAAGCCCTCACCTCAATCCTATAGAAAAGTTGTGGGCAGAACTGAAAAGTGTGTACGAGCAAGAAGGCCTACAAACCTGACTCAGTTACACCAGCTCTGTCACGAAGAATGGGCCAAAATTCACCCAGCTTATTGTGGGAAGCTTGTGGAAGGCTACCCAAAACGTTTGACCCAAGTTTAACAATTTAAAGGCAATTCTACCAAATACTAATTGAGTGTTTGTAAACTTCTGACCCGCTGGGAATATGATGAAAGAAATAAAAGCTGAAATAAATCATTCTCTCTACTGTTATTCTTACATTTCACATTCTTAAAATAAAGTGGTGATCTTAACTAACCTAAGACAGGGAATTTTTACTAGGATTAAATGTCAGGAATTGTGAAAAAGTGAGTTTAAATGTTTTTGGCTAAGGTGTATGTAAACTTCCGACTTCAACTGTATCATCCTATATGTTTGCCCCTCCTCCTTTCCAACTCCTCCTCCTCCCCAGCCCCTCCTCCTCCCCAACTCCTCCTCCTACCCTCACTCCCAAAGCTGACCTGGCCTGCATATCTGCCTCTTATCCCTCTTCCTCTGTTCTCTCAGATTTAGACAGCATAACTCACCTCCCTCACTCCCTCCTATATCCCATCTACCTCTTCCCTCCCACTGGACCCCAAAGTAGGGCTTTATCCCCCACCCTCCTACCCACCCCACTCCCTCCTATATCCCATCTATCTCTTCCCTCCCACTGGACCCCAAAGTTGGGCTTTATCCCCCACCCTCCTACCCACCCCTCTCCCATCTACCTCTTCCCTCCCACTGGACCCCAAAGTTGGGCTTTATCCCCCAAGCTCCTACCCACCCCTCTCTCCCTCTTATTCCTTTCCTGAATCCCTCCGTCTCTCTCCCCCTCTCCGTCCATCCCATCTCATCCCTCCGTCTCTTTGGCTCTCCTCTCTTTCATCCTAGTTCATGGGTAAATGTCAGATCTCATCATTAGCATCTGATACATATCAATGTGTTCCCCCAAAGGTCACCACTTAGCTTGACATCACAGCAATAAAGTCCCTGAGCCTGATATCTGCTCAATATTCAGGATCTTTGAATGAGAAAGTTGTCGGCTCAACAAACATATTTCGGGTTTCCATTTTGTTCTTTGTTCGTCTCTGCCTGTATCAGTGGCTAGTTTCCTGTCTCTGTTATATTACGTTTGTAACCATGTACTTTCAATTCTTTTTTCACATCCCCTTCCTTCCTCTATTCTCTCTGTCTGTCTGTCTGTGGCTCCCTTTGTAAGCTAGCGTGTTTGTGTGTGTCTGCGTGTGTGTTTGTGTGTGTGTGTGTCAGAAGCTGTTGTTCCTGAGCTACACCTGTTCTTGTCTCATCACGGTAGTGTTGACAGACGCCAGGTCTTACAAAGACCCACCCTGACACTGGCAGCCTGACCCACTCCACCACGAATCGAGAGAAAATACTATCGGAATGAAATGTTCCCTTTTTGCATCTCATATGTTGCCTGACTACAATATTTTCTCTTGATATGATAATAAATAAATGCTGTGTTTACCTTCCTACGTATCATAGATCGCAAGACCATTATAAGTCAATAGGGATAACTGGCTAGCTACTACTGTTAGCTAGCCAGATAGCCAGATAGCCACAAATAATTGTTAGCTATCTACAGAAGAAGAATTGACATCCAACTTGCATAACATTAGTTGTAGCTAATTTTTGCCTGTTAAACTATCTAGTTAAATACATTATTACGATTCACATGTAGCTAGCTTATAGTTATGAAGTAAAACGTTTGCTTTGTGTATATCTTGTTTAGTCTCTATTGTGGCCATTGTTCTGGCTGGAACAAGGTTCAGTGAATGGGGAGGTGCAGCGTGAGGTAATACAGTAGGGGGACTGTGAGTACTTCTCAAATGTAATGTTTTATGTGTTCTCCACACTCTCGTCCTCACAAGACCGTACTCAAGAGAGCGTCCTCGGAGAGTGCTCTCAGAGCATGAGAGTGTGGAGCACGGTAGTATGCATATTGAAAAACACCCTGTATGTTATATGTTCTATATGACATATCAGTATGGGATGCCAGTTTGACTGAACCATTAGGATTCAGCTGATCTCTCCCACCAACACTTTAATGTATATATTACATACCTAAATCTGTATCACACACATCATTAATCATCCTGCTGTATCGTATATGCTACAGTGCCCCTTGACTTATTCCACATTTTGTTGTTACAGCCTGAATTGAAAATTGATTAAATAAAACAAAATCTCACCCATCTACACACAATACCGCATAATGACAGTGAAAACATATTTGTAGAATTTTTTTTTACTTTATTGAAAATGAAATACAGAAATATCTAATTTACATAAGTATTCACACCCCTGAGTCAATACTTTGTAGAAGCACATTTGGCAGCGATTACAACTGTGTCTTTTTGGGTATGTCTCTTAAGAGCTTTGCACACCTGGAATGTACAATATTTGTACATTATACTTTTTTTATTATTCAAGCGCTGTCAAGATCATTGTTCATTGCTAGACAGCCATTTTCAAGTCTTGCCGTAGATCTTCAAGACAATTTAAGTCAAAACACAACTAGGCCACTCAGGAACATTCAATGTCGTCTTGGTAAGCAACTCCAGTGTAGATTTGGCCTTGTGTTTTAGGTTATTGTCCTGCTGAAAGGTGAATTTGTCTTCCCTTGTCTGTTGGAAAGCAGACTGAACCATATTTTCCTATAGGATTTTACCTGTGCTTAGCTCTATTCTGTTTCTTTTTATCTTAAAAAGCTCCCTAGTCCTTGCTGATGACAAGCATACCCATAACATGATGCAGCCAACACCATGCTTGAAAATATGAAGAGTGGTACTTAGTGATGTGTTGTGTTGGATTTTCCCCAAACATAATGCTTTGTATTTAGGACAAAAAGTTAATTTCATGTTTTGCAGTATTACAAACAGGATACATGTTTTGGAATATTTTTATTCTGTACAGGCTTCCTTCTTCTCACTCTGTCATTTAGGTTGTCTTATCTCAGTAACTGTTTTAAAATCCCATTGACCTCATGGTGAAATCCCTGAGCAGTTTCCTTCCTCTCTGGCAACTGAGTGACTAGTTGCATTGATACACCTTCCAAAGTGTTATTAATAACTTCACCATGCTCAAAGGGATATTCAGCATCTGCTTTTATTATTTGTACACATCTACCAATTGGAGCCCTTCTTTGCGAGGCATTGAAAACAATGTACACATCTACCAATTGGAGCCCTTCTTTGCGAGGCATTGAATCTGTGTTTGAAATTCATTACTCGATTGAGGGACCTTACAGATAATTGTATATGTGGGGTACAGAGATAGGGTAGTTATTCAAAAATCTAATTAACCACTTATTGAACGAGGAATGAGTACATGCAACTTATTATGCGATTTGTTAAGCACATGTTTACTCCTGAACTTATTTAGGTTTGCCATAAAAAAAGGGATTGAATACTTATTGACTCAAGATATTTCAGCTCCAATTTTCTAAAATCTTCTAGAAACAAAATGATATTTAGCCACTATGAGGTATTGTGTGTAGATCACTGACACAAAATCTCAATTTAATCCATTTTAAATTCAGGATGTAACACAACATAATTGCGAAAAAGTTAAGGTAATGCCACTGTCACGCTGGTATAAAGGATTTGGAGAAAGGCGCAATAAAGGATTTGGAGAAAGGAATCGCAATAGGGATTTTTAATACACCCAAAACAAACACGTATACAAAAACACTGGGCTGTACCCAAACAAAAGAGCGAGGGTAAATCTCGTTGAACGACACGGGACGATACCCGCAATACACAATATATATAGAACACATCATAACAGCTTCACCAACGCATAGGTACTCACACCACCAACGGACATGGGAACAATGGGAACAATAACCGACAAAGACAGAGGGAACAGAGGGCACATATATAACATACTAATCAGTGGAAATGGGAACCAGGTGTGTGTAATCAGACAAGACAGTCCGGGGTTGATGATAATGAATCCCATTCAGTGAAGCCTAGAAAGCCGGTGACGTAAACCTCCGGTACTGGTGAACAGAATGATCAGCAGTACCGGGGGGATTCGTGACAGCCACATTAACAGTTATCAGTGAGTAGGTCCATTTTGGAGCCAATGAGAGAGAGGCCTTATGAATAGTGACTGAGAAACACATGCAGGCACGCTCATACACATGTTCACACATAGGGAGAGATAGTAGAGACAGGATGCCCTGTGGGTGTTCAGATGCTGTTTGAGAGAGGGGGATGAAAGCAGGAAAGTCTGAGCAGTAGGCAGGCAGGGGAATGATAAACTCAGTTTGATGTCCAGAATACGACAGTAGGTATGGAGACAACAAGGGAAGGAGAGAAATAAAAAGTAACGAGAGAAGAAAAGAAAGGGTTGAGGAGGGGATCCTGCTGGTTCCTTCCATAATGAGGGGCTCCCGCTCCTGCTGTGTGTGTGTGTGTGTGTGTGTGTGTGTGTGTGTGTGTGTGTGTGCGTGCGTGCGTGCGTGCGTGCGTGTGTGTGCGTGTGCGCGTGCGCGTGCGCGTGTGTGTGTGTGTGTGTGCTCCATGTCAGTCAGAGTGTCTGTGGGTCACAGTTGGAGCGTCTAGTTCCCATCTGTCCGTCCCCCCCCCCCCCCCCCCACACACACACCACACACACACTTTCTCTTTGTTTTCTGTAAATCGGATTATCTACCCCACGTCAGTTAATGGGACCCCCATGCAGCTAACCCCCCCCACTTCCCCTCCCACATACACACCCCACCCACTCGCACAGACAGACCCCACTCCCCTCGCACACACACTAAAAAACACCCACGCACACCCCTCGCCCTCCAAAACACACACACACAACACTCTCTCTCTTTTGAGCTCCTGCTGTGGGATCAGATTGGTTCAAGGAGTCACTAATTACTCCATAATTGCCCCTCTCTGTCTGCCCAGCTGCCTCATGGGTAAAACACAAGGGTTAAACTACATTGATCAGACCAGACCGGACTGTATTTGGCCTGGCAGAGAGAGAGAATCCACTGGGCACAGACGTCAGTTCAACGTCTAGTTTTGATTTACATTTGGTTGAGTTATCAACTACCGTGAATTCAACTTGAAATCAAGAACAAATGTCACCCTGTCATTGGATTTAGGTGAAAAGTTAAAAAGAAGAAAAAAAATCCCTTATATCAATAACTTTTTTGCAAATCCAATCATTTTCCCACGTTGATTCAAAGTCATCAAATATATATTTTTGTTGCTGAAATGAAGTGGAAACAATGTTGATTCAACCAGTTTTTGCCCAGTGGGAAGGAGAGGTAATAGGGATGGAGGGACTTGGGGGTGGGGTTGGAGCAGGCCATAAAGACAGAGAGTAAAGAGAGAAGAGAGACAGGAGAGAGGAAGAGACCGACAGACATGCTGGCTAGGTGTGACAGTCCCAAGCCCACATAGACACTACCTGTGTATTCTTCCCATGACAATCAATCCCACTCTTCTAGACACTAATAGCTACTGAAGAGCATAGCGTAAGGGTTCCTGATGTATCTACTTCATGTGCTCATTCATTCTCTCTCGCTTCGTCAGGAGCGTTGTTGGTGTTGGCTCATACATAGCGTCATTTTAGTCTACTTCTCCCTTCAAACCCTTGTCATAGCATGAGACCAGGGTTGCCAAATAAGTTTTTATCTACTTCTACACTCTTCAGCCAACAACATGAGAGACGGAGGGGAGCGAGAGAGAGGGAGGGGAGCGAGAGAGAGGGAGGGGAGCGAGAGAGAGGGAGGGAGGAGAAAGAGAGGGAGGGGAGAGAAAGAGAGAGAGGGAGGAGAAAGGGAGGGGAGGAAGGAGAGAGAAAAAGAGGGAGGGGAGAGAAAAAGAGGGAGGGGAGCGAGAGAATGAGGAAGTGAAAAAAGGTCAAATGGAAAGTGATAGAAGTGGAGAGGTTTTGGGATGAGCGAGGGAGAGAGAGAAAAAGAGATCTCTTCTGAGAATTTCTAAAATGGATTGACCACTGACCTCTATCTGCAGTGTGTGGGTCACATTGGTTCTTGGTGTCTGACCCTGGAGGAATCTCTCACACACAAACTGCAACGTAACTCTTTCTCTCTCTCTCTCACTCACACACAAAATGTTTTTTTTATTTATGTTATGTCGTATTTGTGCATCTCTGAGCGATGTTCTATCGATTCCAGGGGTTATTTCTAGGTGATTTTTCCTTTAATTCTAACTCGTCTCTCTAAAACACTAACACCATCCTTTCATCCCCATCTCTCTCCTTATTACCACTTCCAAACAGGAGCCATATTCCCAACACTCCACCCACACACCAAACTAGCTTTTCCCACAGGCTAATTCTGATATGAATTGAAAATAGTATGCCCAAATCTGGTCCTGTCCAAGTTCACTGCACACTACACTGCATCAGCAGTGTTCCTGCAGTATTTATCTCTCTAGTGTATTCTCTCTTTACACACACACACACACACACACACACACACACACACACACACACACACACACACACACACACACACACACACACACACACACACACACACACACTGTAAATACACTGTATGTGAACACGCGTTCCTCCACTCTCTGTGGAAAAGCCCATTCCCCCTCAGGAGACTGAAAAGATTTGGCATGGGTTCTCAGAACCTCAGAGCATCCTGACTGGTTGCATCACCACCTGGTATGGCAACTGCTCAGCCAAAGGGTAGTGTGTACGGCCCAGTACATTACTGGGGCCAAGCTTCCTGCTATCCAGGACCTGTCAGAGGAAGGCCCTAAAAATTGCTAAAGACTCCAGCCACCCTAGTCATCGACTGTTATCTCTGCTACCGCACGGCAAGCGTTACCGGAGCGCCAAGTCTATGTCCAAAAGGTTTCTTAACAGGTTCTACCCCCAAGCCATAAGACTCCTGAACAGTTAATCAGATGGCTACCTAGACTATTTGCATTGACCCCCCCCCCTTTACGCTGCTGCTACTCTCTGTTTATTATCTATGTATTGTCACTTTACCTCTACCTACATGTACATATTACCTCAATTACCTCGACTAACCTGTACTCCCGCACATTGACTCTGTACCAGTACCCCCTGTATATAGCCTCGCTACTGTTCCTCTTTAATTATTTGTTATTTTTCTATTTTCTTCTTTTTAATATACAGTGCCTTGCGAAAGTATTCGGCCCCCTTGAACTTTTCGACCTTTTGCCACATTTCAGGCTTCAAACATAAAGATATAAAACTGTAATTTTTTGTGAAGAATCAACAACAAGTGGGACACAATCATGAAGTGGAACGAAATTTATTGGATATTTCAAACTTTTTTAACAAATAAAAAACAGAAAAATTGGGCGTGCAAAATTATTCAGCCCCTTTACTTTCAGTGCAGCAAACTCTCTCCAGAAGTTCAGTGAGGATCTCTGAATGATCCAATGTTGACCTAAATGACTAATGATGATAAATAGAATCCACCTGTGTGTAATCAAGTCTCCGTATAAATGCACCTGCTCTGTGATAGCCTCAGAGGTCCGTTTAAAGCGCAGAGAGCATCATGAAGAACAAGGAACACACCAGGCAGGTCCGAGATACTGTTGTGGAGAAGTTTAAAGCCGGATTTGGATACAAAAAGATTTCCCAAGCTTTAAACATCCCAAGGAGCACTGTGCAAGCGATAATATTGAAATGGAAGGAGTATTAGACCACTGCAAATCTACGAAGACCCGGCCGTCCCTCTAAACTTTCAGCTCATACAAGGAGAAGACTGATCAGAGATGCAGCCAAGAGGCCCATGATCACTCTGGATGAACTGCAGAGATCTACAGCTGAGGTGGGAGATTCTGTCCATAGGACAACAATCAGTTGTATACTGCACAAATCTGGCCTTTATGGAAGAGTGGCAAGAAGAAAGCAATTTCTTAAAGATATCCATAAAAAGTGTCGTTTAAAGTTTGCCACTAGCCACCTGGGAGACACACCAAACGTGGAAGAAGGTGCTCTGGTCAGATGAAACCAAAATCAAACTTTTTGGCAACAATGCAAAACGTTATGTTTGGCGTAAAAGCAACACAGCTCATCACCCTGAACACACCATCCCCACTGTCAAACATGGTGGTGGCAGCATCATGGTTTGGGCCTGCTTTTCTTCAGCAGGGGCAGGGAAGATGGTTAAAATTGATGGGAAGATGGATGGAGCCAAATACAGGACCATTCTGGAAGAAAACCTGATGGAGTCTGCAAAAGACCTGAGACTGGGACGGAGATTTGTCTTCCAACAAGACAATGATCCAAAACATAAAGCAAAATCTACAATGGAATGGTTCACAAATAAACATATCCAGGTGTTAGAATGGCCAAGTCAAAGTCCAGACCTGAATCCAATCGAGAATCTGTGGAAAGAACTGAAAACTGCTGTTCACAAACGCTCTCCATCCAACCTCACTGAGCTCGAGCTGTTTTGCAAGGAGGAATGGGCAAAAATTTCAGTCTCTCGATGTGCAAAACTGATAGAGACATACCCCAAGCGACTTACAGCTGCAATCGCAGCAAAAGGTGGCGCTACAAAGTATTAACTTAAGGGGGCTGAATAATTTTGCACGCCCAATTTTTCTGTTTTTTATTTGTTAAAAAAGTTTGAAATATCCAATAAATTTCGTTCCACTTCATGATTGTGTCCCACTTGTTGTTGATTCTTCACAAAAAATTACAGTTTTATATCTTTATGTTTGAAGCCTGAAATGTGGCAAACGGTCGAAAAGTTCAAGGGGGCCGAATACTTTCGCAAGGCACTGTATATTTTTTTACTTTAGTTTATTTAGTAAATACTTTAACACTTATTTTTCTTAAAACTGTATTGTTGGGCTTGTAAGTAAGCATTTTACTGTAAGGTTTACACCTGTTGTATATGGCGCATGTGACAAATACCATTTGATTTGATGAAATGGTATTTTGCAGTCGTGTGTGTAAGTGTATCCAGTAGAGATCTCCCCTGACCTATTATGTAAGGCTGTCAGTGTGTGTATGTCTTCTACATAGTATGGAATACTACAGCGTAGGGTCAACTGTACCATACTGAACAGGCCTGATCCTGTTAGCACACAGTCTACATGTCATTAGAAATAGTAGCAGATTCATTGTATTGATACTTGCCACTTTAGCTAGTGACCACAACATCACACACGGCTATGAATGCCAAGGCCTAATAGTATATGGAGGTTTTATTAGACATAGACGGCACTGAATGAATCCCAAATGGATATTAATGTAGCCTCTTCTATTGTAGCCTGATCTCCCAGACTACTGTTACTGCATGTTGTGGAGCAGAGTGGAGAATGGTAGCAGTGAGAGACCTCCCCACTGTTACTGCATGTTGTGGAGCAGAGTGGAGAATGGTAGCAGTGAGAGACCTCCCCACTGTCACTGCATGCTGTGGAGCAGAGTGGAGAATGGTAGCAGTGAGAGACCTCCCCACTGTTACTGCATGCTGTGGAGCAGAGTGGAGAATGGTAGCAGTGAGAGACCTCCCCACTGTCACTGCATGCTGTGGAGCGGAGTGGAGAATGGTAGCAGTGAGAGACCTCCCCACTGTCACTGCATGCTGTGGAGCGGAGTGGAGAATGGTAGCAGTGAGAGACCTCCCCACTGTCACTGCATGTTGTGGAGCGGAGTGGAGAATGGTAGCAGTGAGAGACCTCCCCACTGTCACTGCATGTTGTGGAGCGGAGTGGAGAATGGTAGCAGTGAGAGACCTCCCCACTGTTACTGCATGTTGTGGAGCGGAGTGGAGAATGGTAGCAGTGAGAGACCTCCCCACTGTTACTGCCTGCTGTGGAGCAGAGTGGATAATGGTAGCAGGGAGAGACCTCCCCACTGTTACTGCCTGCTGTGGAGCAGAGTGGAGAATGGTAGCAGGGAGAGACCTCCCCACTGTTACTGCCTGCTGTGGAGCAGAGTGGAGAATGGTAGCAGGGAGATACCTCCCCACTGTTACTGCCTGCTGTGGAGCAGAGTGGAGAATGGTAGCAGTGAGAGACCTCCCCACTGTTACTGCCTGCTGTGGAGCAGAGTGGAGAATGGTAGCAGTGAGAGACCTCCCCACTGTTACTGCCTGCTGTGGAGCAGAGTGGAGAATGGTAGCAGGGAGAGACCTCCCCACTGTTACTGCCTGCTGTGGAGCAGAGTGGAGAATGGTAGCAGGGAGAGACCTCCCCACTGTTACTGCCTGCTGTGGAGCAGAGTGGAGAATGGTAGCAGTGAGAGACCTCCCCACTGTTACTGCCTGCTGTGGAGCAGAGTGGAGAATGGTAGCAGGGAGAGACCTCCCCACTGTTCTCACTTTCACTGTTCACTATCCCCCCAGGAACCATTCTCTGTCCATCTCTTTCTCTCTCTCTCTCTCTCTTTCTCTCCCCCCTTCTCTCATTGATATCTAAGACTGTGTGCATCCAAATGTCCCAGTTGAATGTAGTCTCCACTGAGCTGCCTGCCAGAAAGGCCACTCTATTCCTTCTGACTGAGAGTGTCCTTCTATATTCTACCCATTGTGTTCTACTCTGAAGTCCTCAATAAACCGTCTGTCAGGCTGTTTGTTCATTACTATGAAAATGACCAATCTTCATTTCATACGCGACAGTACAGTCGTTTTCATACATGGAGATTTGCACCCGACAAGGCCTTGTGTGGTCCTTGAAGATGTACCTCTGGGAATGGCACAATCCCAGCATGACATGTTGTCCCTGTACCATGTTTATAAAGACACTGTTTTTCTCTGTGTGTGGTTTTGTGTCTCTCAGTGAGTACAAGGTGTGTTTGGGGTTAGTCACAGACTGCTGCCTCTCGCTGTTGTCTGTCTGTTTGTTTATCTGTGTGTGTTATCTGTCTGGGGCATCACAGGAAAGGTGTGCTCCAGCACTGATAAAGACCTGCCTGGACGCCACTCAGCTGTCTTAGCTTTTTTACCTTTCTTTTGAAACGATCAGAAGCTCTCAGGGCTTTATGCAAACACAGACACATGCACACACACACGCATACACGCACATCTGTAGGCTTCATTTAATTACAGGAGCTGGTAGGTTCAGTTAAAGGACGGACAATCTGGACTCAACTCCACAGCTGGAATTCACACCCATCAATTTATCTCCCTCCATCCTTTTCCTCCCTCTCATCAATCGCTCCCTCCTTCTTCCCCTTGCCCTGACTGGTCCCGGGTCTCTGTGTGTGTGTGTGTGTGTGTGTGTGTGTGTGTGTGTGTGTGTGTGTGTGTGTGTGTGTGTGTGTGTGTGTGTGTGTGTGTGTGTGTGTGTGTGTGTGTGTGTTTATTACGTAACATGCCATACACACATCTTTGGTATGGAGCGTTGAACAGTGTGTGGCATGTGTATGTAACGTTACACCCTTTGGTGGCCCCCTTGCCTTTCCCATCAGCAAACATTCTCTCATCTTATGCTGTTCGTTGAGCTTTCCTTTTTTGTTTTAGACTCGTTTTTATAGAATAATAGGTATTTGACATAAAAACGTGTGTATTTAAACTCAACATAATAATGTGAAAGTGCCTCAATAACTAATTTTCACCTCTCCCTCCCTCCCTCCCTCCCTCCCTCCCTCCCTCCCTCCCTCCCTCCCTCCCTCCCTCCCTCCCTCCCTCTCCTTCTCCTTCTCCTTCTCCCTCTCCCTCTCTCTGCCTGTCTCTCTCTGCAGTGTGCTGGGCCGTCGTGACAGTGACAGTGACTCCCAAGGTGGAGGTGATCAAGGGAGAGTCAGCCAGTCTGCCCTGCACCTTCAAAATCCCTCCCTCCCCGAACAACATCGTAGAGTGGTTCATTGTAAGTCTCCTACTACTTTACTCCTGGCTTCCCACATTAAAAAAATACTACAGTCTAAAAATACTACAGTTTACTATATAATACTACAGTGCTTACTATAGAATTCAGTAGTAAACTGTAGTATACTGTAGAATGCTAACTACACAAATCAAATCAAATTGTATTTGTCACATGCGCCGAATACAACAGGTGTAGATCTTATCCTGAAATGCTTACTTACAAGCCCTTAACCAACAATACAGTTCAAGAAATAGAGTTAAGAAAATATTTACAAACAAAAACTAAAGTAATAAATAAAATATAATAAAAAGTAACACAATAAAATTACATAACAATAACGAGGCTTTATACAGAGGGTACCGGTACGGGGGTACAGGTTAGTCAAGGTAATTTGTACATGTAGGTAGTGTCACGCCCTGACCTTGGAGATCCTTTATTCTCTATTTTGGTTAGGTCGGGGTGTGACTTGGGTGGGCATTCTAGTTTCTTTATTTCTAGGTTGGCTTGGTATGGTTCCCAATCAGAGGCAGCTGTCTATCGTTGTCTCTGATTGGGGATCATATTTGGGCAGCTTTTTTCCCACCTGTTGGTTGTGGGATCTTGTTTGTGTATAGTTGCCTTGAGCACTGCATAGCTTCATGTTCGTTTTGTTCTTTATTGTTTTTTTTGCTGGTTCATGTAATAAAGATGATGAACCCAAACCACGCTGCATTTTGGTCCGATTCTTACAACAACTGCCGTGACAGGTAGGGGTAAAGTGATACAATGTAGTATCCCTCAATAATTGATAGTACTTACTGTAGATGTTGTAATATACTGTAGAATACTATAGTAAATACTACAGTATTATCTGCAAAAAAAACACTGTAGTAAATACTACAGTAATATCCCCAAAAACACTACAGTAAATACTAGTATTTAAATTCCATATACCCTGCCCATTCCCCTCCCCATATCCAAATTTGTGCACCCTTAATTGAGAAACCTACATGCCAAGTATAGACCATCATTTTGTGTTCCATACATGGAGAAAGCCTCCACTTCTACAGTGGTTCCTCCTTTAAAAGTTGCGTCATACTGCGGCACCCCTGGGGCGCTGCTGCAGCATTCTGTGGCACGTCATTTCATTCTCAGCCATTTCTTCTGTTACTGCAAGTTATTGCTAGTTTGACCACCAGAGGGCATCCTTGAGAAGCATTTGATAGTCTTCCGTATTGACATTACCAGAGAATTTAAAACCTTTTTTATAATAAATGGGATTGATTTTAAGAAATTTGGCTTAGTTAATTTGATTAATATTATGATGTTTCTATTCAGAGGAAAACGAAAAACGAAACCCTCAGCGATGTACAACATGATGGTTGGGAGTAGGCTACAGGATTGGAGGATTCTAAATTGTTTGCCTTCATTAGACAACTTTGTTCCAATAGTTCTGTAAATCAGTGATATTTATTCCCATAGTAATTTGTTATGGATCCGCGTGCCATGCATTCTGTAGTACAGACATGGCCTGCTCTCCCTTATGTAAGGAATTAGGCACTTTCCCATGTTTACTACAGTATGTATCGTAGACTGCACAGTAGCCTAATAAACAGTTAATAAAATAATGATAAAAAAATGAAGTGCCTAATTCCTTACATAAGGGAGAGCAGGCCATGTCTGTACTACAGAATGCAGGGCACGTGGGAGACCAGTGTTATTTCATAGTTGTGATGTCTTCACTATTATTCTACAATGTAGAAAATACTAAAAATATATAAAAATCCTGGAATGAGTAGGTGTGTCCAAATTTTTGACTGGTACTTGCTTAATTATGGAATGGAAAATATGGCGTTGTACAACGTGAGGTCGTCGGGAGTAGGCTTCTAAATTGTTTGCCTTCATTAGACAACTTTGTTCCAATATTTCTGTAAATCAGTGATATTTATTCCCATAGTAATTCATTATAGATCCATAACTAAATCAACATCTGCATTTTGAAAGAGTATTTTTCATCATTATTTTATTAATGAAATGTGTTTATTTGTTTATTAAGGCTACTGTGCAGTCTACAATACATACTGTAGTTAACATGGGAAAGTGCATAATTCCTTACATAAGGGCCATGTCTGTACTCCAGAATGCGAAGCACGCGGGAGACCGGTGTTCAAATCCCCGTTGGGGAGGAAGGAGTAGGCTGTCTTTGTAAATAGGAATTTGTTCTAAACTGGTTCCATATGTGTTATTTCATAGTTGTGATATCTTCAGTATTATTCTCTACAATGTAGAAAATAGTAAAAATATAGAAAAATCCTGGAATGAGTAGCTGTGTCCAAACTTTTGACTGGTACAGTGGGGGAAAAAAGTATTTGATCCCCTGCTGATTTTGTACGTTTGCCCACTGATAAAGAAAGAATCGGTCTATAATTTTAATGGTAGGTTTATTTGAACAGTGAGAGACAGAATAACAACAAAAATATCCAGAAAAACGCATGTCAAAAATGTTATAAATTGATTTGCATTTTAATGAGGGAAATAAGTATAACAACGTTAAATATTCCAATTGATAAAGTGTTTTTAGCCACAATCGACCCCTACCCCAATTAATACATTTGGACACAGTCGATAGCATGCTGGACTTCGGGCTAGAATGTTTAGAGTTTGAATCCTGCTCCCTGCTTGCTATAATGAATGAGTTTGATACACCTGGTATTGGATATGGCTGAAAAAAACTTGCTAAATAGCGATTTTCGTAAATTAACTTTAATACGTCAATTGTCTCTACATTAACTAACATATTCCTCTCAATTGTAAATGTTTTGCTTGACTCGTTATGACGTTATAACTACATACATTTGCTTCCCCATAATGTTTTGTCAGCCATCTTTGCTGAAGTCCACCAGGGACAGGTGGCCCATGTCAAATTTGCATTGGAACCACTCGATATGATTGGTCATATAAAAAGCCTTGGGACCCAAATGCATAATGAGTGCTCTAACTCCCCCTTGTGGTGGTCTGGAGCAATGAAGCCGTGACGCTGGGTACCTCTAAGTCCCGCGATGCAAGCTCGCAACTTTTAAAGGAGGAACCACTGTATGTCAAAGATAATAAAACAAAAGCACTATAGTAAACACCACAGTAATGTCCGTGAAAACACTACAGTATATACTACAGTATACTACAATCTGCAAAACACTACATTAATTACTATAGTGTATATACTACAGTTTTCTTTTACTACAGTATTTATACTATAGTTAACTGTAAATACGACAGTATACTACAGAATTTACTACAGACTTTTGTCCGCAAAAACACTATAGGGAATGCTACAGTAAATACCACAAAAACACTGCAGTGAATACTATAGTATTTATACAGTATTTTTTGTTGTATTTTTTCATGTGGAGTTGGTGCACTTTGGCCTAATATTGTTTGACACCCTGTGTTCGGCAGAACCACTGAAAAAGCTTTTCCCTCATCAATCTACACACAATATCCCATAATGACAAAGCGAAAACAGTTTTTTAAACATTTGTGCTAATTTGCTATAAAACAGAAATACCTTATTTACCTAAGTATTCAGACCCTTTGCTATGAGACTCAAAATTTTGCTCAGGTGCATTCTATTTCAATTGATTATCATTGAGATGTTTCTACAACTTGATTGGAGTCCACCTGTGTTAAATTCAATTGATTGGACATGATTTGGAAAGGTACACACCTGTCTATATAAGGTCCCACAGTTGACAGTGCATGTCAGAGCAAAAACCAAGCTATGAGGTCGAAGGAATTGTCCGTAGAGATCCGAGACCGGATTGTGTCGAGACACAGACCTGGGGAAGGGTACCAAAAACTTTCTGCAGCATTCAAGGTCCCCAAGAACACAGTGGCCTCCATCATTCTTAAATGGAAGAATTTTGGAACCACCAAGACTCTTCCTAGAGCTGGCCGCCCAGCTGAGCAATCAGGGGAGAAGCACCTTGGTCAGGAAGGTGACTAAGAACCCGATGGTCACTCTGACATAGCTCCAGAGTTTCTCTGTGGAGATGAGTGAATCTTCCAGAAGAACAACCATCTCTGCAGCACTCACCAATCAGGCAGATTGGCCAGACGGAAGCCACTCTGCTTTGAGTTTACCAAAAGGCAGCTAAAGGACTCTCAGACCATGAGAAACAAGATTCTCTGGTCTGATGAAACCAAGATTGAACTCTTTGGCCTGAATGCCAAGCATCACATCTGTAGGTGAAGTGTGGTGGTGGCAGTATCATGCTGTGGGGACTGAGAGACTAGTCAGGATCAAGGGAAAGATGAACGGAGAAAAGTACAAAGAGATCCTTGATTAAAACCTCAGACTGGGGCGAAGGTTCACCTTCCAACAGGTCGATGACCCTACGCATACAGCCAAGACAATGCAGGAGTGGCTTCGGGACAAGTCTCTGAATGTCCTTGAGCAGCCCAGTCAGAGCCCGGACATGAACCCGATCAAACATCTCTGGAGAGACCTGAAAATAGCTCTGCAGCATCGCTCCCCATCCAACCTGACAGAGCTTAAGAGGATCTGCTGTCACGCCCTGACCATAGAGAGCCCTCAGGGTTTTCTATGGTGTTTTAGGTCAGGGCGTGACTAGGGGGTTTTCTAGGTATTACATTTCTATGTTGGTGTGTGTGTATGGTTCCCAATTAGAGGCAGCTGAATATCGTTACCTCTAATTGGGGATCATACTTACTGTGTCCTTTTTCCCACCTGCTATGTGGGATATTGTTTTGTATGAGTGCCTATGTGCGCTACGTATTTCACGATCGTTATATCTTTGTTGTTTTGGAAGTTTCACTATCACTAAAATGTGGAACTCTACTCACGCTGCGCCTTGGTCCAATTATGCATACGACGGTCGTGACATCTGCAGAGAAGAATGGGAGAAAGCTTTTTCATTATGGGGTATTGTGTGTAGATTGATAAGGGGAAAAAAGATTAAATCCATTTTAGAATAAGGCTATAATGTAACAAACTGCGGAAAAAGTAAAGTGGTCTGAATACTTTCCTAAGGCACTCTACATATCTCTGTGAAGTGTCTGTGTTGTTTATTGAACTTGTGAAAAACAAATTCCTCTCTGGCCATCTACCCCTTCCTCTCTCTCCTCTTCCCCTCTCTCCTCTTCTCCTCTCTCCTCTTCCCCTCTCTCCTCTTCTCCTCTCTCCTCTTCCCCTCTCTCCTCTTCCCTCTCTCCTCCTCTTCTCCTCTCTCCTCTTCTCCTCTCCTCCTCTTCCCCTCTCTCCTCTTCCCCTCTCTCCTCTTCTCCTCTCTCCTCTTCGCCCTCTCCTCCTCTGCCCCTCTCTCCTCTTCTCCTCTCTCCTCTTCCCTCTCGCTCCTCTTCCCTCTCTCCTCTTCCCTCTCTCCTCTTTCCCCTCTCACTCCTCTTCTCCTCTCGTTCCTCTTCTCCTCTCTCCTCTTCCCTCTCTCCTCTTCTCCTCTCTCCTCTTCCCCTCTCTCCTCTTCCCCTCATCTCCTCTTCTCCTCTCTCCTCTTCCCTCTCTCCTCTTCTCCTCTCTCCTCTTCCCCTCTCTCCTCTTCTCCTCTCTCCTCTTCCCCTCTCCTCTCTTCCCCTCTCTCCTCTTCCCCTCTCTCCTCTTCTCATCTCTCCTCTTCCCCTCTCTCCTCTTCTCCTCTCTCCTCTTCTCCTCTCTCCTCTTCCCCTCTCTCCTCTTCCCCTCTCTCCTCTTCCCCTCTCTCCTCTTCTCCTCTCTCCTCTTCTCCTCTCTCCTCTTCCCCTCTCTCCTCTTCCCCTCTCTCCTCTTCCCCTCTCCCTCTTCTTCTCCTCTCTCCTCTTCTCTCCTCTCTCCTCTCTCCTCTACCCTCTCCTCCTCTTCTCCTCTCTCCTCTTCCCCTCTCTTCCCCCTCTCCTCTCCTCCTTCTCCTCTTCCTCTCTCTCTCCTTCTCTCCCTCTTCCTCTCTCCTCTCCTCCTCTTCTCCTCTCTCTCTTCCCTCTCTCCTCTTCTCCTCTCTCCTCTTCTCCTCTCTCCTCTTCTCCTCTCTCCTCTTCCCCTCTCGCCACCCTGATTGTTTTTCATCTAATTTATTTTCGTCACTCTCTCTAATCTCCCTCTTCTCCTCTCTCCTCTTCCCCTCTCTCTTTCCCTCTCCTTCCTATCCCCCTCTCTCCTCTTCCCCTCACCAGGAGGAGGGTGGCACTAGGAAGCGTGTTGCGTTCCGCTCCGTGTTGGGCGGCGAGGGGAAGAGTGATGAGGGGACACGTCTGTCTGATAGAGTGACCATGGGAAGGGACTTCTCTCTGACCATCTCCCCCGTGGTGGTGGAGGACCAGCTGCCCTTCTACTGCCAGGTCACTGCTGGCCCTGCCGGGGTCGGAGAGGCCATCACACAGCTCAAAGTCTTCTGTGAGTTACTGACCGCTGACCTTTAGAGTGACCCTACTGTGACCTTTAGAGTGACCCTACTGTGACCTTTTAGAGTGACCCTATTGTGACCTTTAGTGACGATGCGGTCTTCGCTGTATGGGATGCCGTCTGGATTTTGACTGTCAGGATGAGAGTGTGTGTGTTGTGTGTGCTAGATGAGAGTGTGTGTGTTGTGTGTGCTAGATGAGAGTGTGTGTGTTGTGTGTGCTGGATGAGAGTGTGTGTGTTGTGTGCTAGATGAGAGTGTGTGTGTTGTGTGTGCTAGATGAGAGTGTGTGTGTTGTGTGTGCTAGATGAGAGTGTGTGTGTGTTGTGTGTGCTGGATGAGTGTGTGTGTGTTGTGTTTGCTAGATGAGAGTGTGTGTGTTGTGTTTGCTAGATGAGAGTGTGTGTGTTGTGTGTGCTGGATGAGAGTGTGTGTGTTGTGTTTGCTAGATGAGAGTGTGTGTGTTGTGTTTGCTAGATGAGAGTGTGTGTGTTGTGTTTGCTAGATGAGAGTGTGTGTGTTGTGTGTGCTGGATGAGAGTGTGTGTGTTGTGTTTGCTAGATGAGAGTGTGTGTTGTGTGTGCTGGATGAAAGTGTGTGTGTTGTGTGTGCTGGATGAAAGTGTGTGTGTTGTGTGTGCTGGATGAAAGTGTGTGTGTTGTGTGTGCTGGATGAAAGTCTGTGTGTTTTGTGTGTATGTGTGAGTGTGAGTGTCTAAATCAACGCTTAACGTATAAACTTAGTGAATGAACAATATCATTTTTGCATTGCAGAGTGTCATCAATAATGAACATTATACATGAACTCAATACTGAGTAGAACAACATAGAATGATTCAGATAATAAATGGGCGTGAAAGAAAACTCTTTCTTGCACCTTAACATTTCATCTTTGTAAGAAATCTAGATCATTATTATTCATTTTTTTCTTTGAGAGAAAACTATCTCTAATAAGCTGCCCGGAGGTCAATTAGTCCTATGAACATCACACTTGACACAATTTATTAATAGTTCAATTGCATCTGTCATGTCTAATAGATGTCATCTTAATGGCCGTCCAGAATTCTCCTGAATTATCACCATGGCGATGAGAGCTGACCCCAGACCAGGTCGTTGTGTCCTTGTCACCCTCTGCAACCCCAACACATTAGCAATCCTATTCCTAGTGTTAAAATACACCAGGAAATAGAATGTTTGTAGTTGGCCCAATATCAATAAATATCATTATTTTGGGTTGGGCCAATGAGGGTAGAGGGTGAATGGTGTTGGTTAGAGAATTGAGTGACACTTCAATGACGGCCTACCCCGGCCAAACCTGGACGACGCTGGGCCAATTGTGCGCCGCCCTATGGGACACCCAATCACGGCCGGATGTGATACAGCCTGGATTATAAAGAGTACCTTAATGGAGCACTGATACAATTCATTAAGACAAGTCAAATACCTGACTATAGACTTTAACAGGCCACTCAGGACTGTTCCCTAAAGTACTGTATCTCCTCTTTGTCTGCCTTCCTCTCCCAACTGAATAGGAGCAGTTTTTAATGACTCCCTATAAGGGCTGAGGGATAGCCTGAGTGTTCTGAAGCAATGGGCTTCCCTAGGGAGGTTTACACTACAGCAGCAGGTATAATGGTCTGAGCAGAAAGGGAAACAGTGATACACTCCCTGACACCATATATCCTGCCTCCATTTTCCTCAGCTGTGTGTGTGTGCATGTGTGTGCACGTGTGTGGGTGGGTGTGTGTGTGCGTGCACGTGTGTGTGTGTGTGTGTGGGTGTGTGTGTGCGTGCATGTGTGTGTGTGCGTGCATGTGTGTGTGTGTGGGTGGGTGTGTGTGCGTGCACGTGTGTGTGGGGGGGTGGGTGTGTGTGTGCGTGCACGTGTGTGTGTGGGGGTGGGTGTGTGTGTGTGCGTGCGTGCATCCATGCATGCTACTTCCCTCTCTATGACGTCCAACTTGCTTTCTTTCATTTCCATGTGGAAACTGACACCCATGTTAAACAATGTGTTACATTTCTGCCAGTTCTAGTCAGCAAACAGACATCTGGAGAACAATGAGGAGCAAAGCAGAGGAGAGAGAGTAATATAGAAAGAGGAGTAAAGGGAGAGGAATTAGGAAGAGTTAGGGAGGTGAGAGAGAGAAAGATGGAGGGAGGAAAGAGAGAGAGAACGATAGAGGGAGATGTGAGATAGAGGGAGATGTGAGATAGAGGGAGATGTGAGATAGAGGGAGATGTGAGATAGAGGGAGATGATGGAGCGAGGGAGATAGAGGGAAGTGTGAGAGAGAAAGGTGATGGCAGGAGAGAAAGAAAGATAGAGGGAGGTGAGAGATAGAAAGTGCAAACCACACCAAGGCGACCGGAAACATGACCGAATACAAACAGTGTAGCTATTTCCTCCGCAAGGCAATCAAACAAGCTAAGCGTCAGTATAGAGACAAAGTAGAGTCGCAATTCAACGGCTCAGACACGAGAGGTATGTGGCAGGGTCTACAGTCAATCACGGACTACAAAAAGAAAACCAGTCCCGTCGCGGACCACGATGTCCTGCTCCCAGACAAACTAAACAACTTCTTTGCTCGCTTTGAGGACAACACAGTGCCAACGACACGACCCGCTACCAAAACCTGCTGTCTCTCCTTCACCGCAGCCAACGTGAGTAAAGCATTTAAACGTCTTAAACCTCGCAAGGCTGCTGGCCCAGATGGCATCCCTAGCCGCATCCTCAGAGCATGCGCAGACCAGCTGGCTGGTGTGGTTAAGGACATATTCAATCAATCCTTATCCCAGTCTGCTGTTCCCACATGCTTCAAGAGGGCCACCACTGTTCCAGTTCCCAAGAAATCTAAGGTAACTGAGCGAAATGACTATCGCCCCGTAGCACTCACCTTCGTCATCATGAAGGGCTTTGAGAGACTAGTCAAGGATCATATCACCTCCACCCTACCTGACACCCTAGACCCACTCCAATTTGCTTACCTCCCAATAGGTCCACAGACGACGCAATCACACTGCACACTGCCCTAACCCATCTGGACAAGAGGAATACCTATGTAAGAATGCTGTTCATCGACTACAGCTCAGCATTTAACACCATAGTACCCTCCAAACTCGTCATTAAGCTCGAGACCCTGGGTCTCGACCCTGCCCTGTACAACTGGGTCCTGGACTTCCTGACGGGCCGCCCCCAGGTGGTGAGGGTAGGAAACAACATCTTCACCCCGCTGATCCTCAACACTGGGGCCCCACAAGGCTGCGTTCTCAGCCCTCTCCTGTACTCCCTGTTTACCCATGACTGCGTGGCCATGCACGCCTCCAACTCAATCATCAAGTTTGCAGACGACACTACAGTGGTAGGCTTGATTACCAACAACGACGAGACGGCCTACAGGGAGGACGTGAGGGCCCTCGGAGTGTGGTGTCAGGAAAATAACCTCACACTCAACGTCAACAAAACAAAGGAGATGATCGTGGACTTCAGGAAACAGCAGAGGGAGCACCCCCCCATCCACATCAACGGGACAGTAGTGGAGAGGGTGGAGAGTTTTAAGTTCCTCGGCGTACACATCACGGACAAACTGAAATGGTACACCCACACAGACATCGTGGTGAAGAAGGTGCAGCAGCACCTCTTCAACCTCAGGAGGCTGAAGAAATTCGGCTTGTCACCAAAAACACTCACAAACTTTTACAGATGCACAATCGAGAGCATCCTGTCGGGCTGTATCACTGCCTGGTACGGCAGCTGCTCCGCCCATAACCGGAAGGCTCTCCAGAGGGTAGTGAGTTCTTCGCAATCGCATCACCAGGGGCAAACTACCTGCCCTCCAGGACACCTACACCACCCGATGTCACAGGAAGGCCAAAAAGATCATCAAGGACAGCAACCACCCGAGCCACTGCCTGTTCACCCCGCTATCATCCAGAAGGCGGTGTCAGTACAGGGGCATCAAAGCTGGGACTGAGAGACTGAAAAACAGCTTCTATCTCAAGGCCATCAGACTGTTAAACAGCCGTCACTAACATTGAGTGGCTGCTGCCAACATAATGACTCAATCTCTAGCTACTTTAATAATAAAAAATTGGATGTAATAAATGTATCACTAGTCACTTTAAACTATGCCACTTTATATAATGTTTACATACCCTACACTACTCATCTCATATGTACATACTGTACTCTATACCATCTACTGCATCTTGCCTATGCCGTTCGGCCATCACTCATCCATATATATGTTTATGTACATATTCTTATTCATTCCTTTACACTTGTGTGTATAAGGTAATTGTTGTGAAATTGTTAGGTTAGATTACTTGTTAGATATTACTGCTTGGTCGGAACTAGAAGCAGAAGCATTTCGCTACACTCACATTAACATTTGCTAACCATGTGTATGTGACCAATAAAATTTGATTTGATTTGAGAAAGATAGAGAAATATGGAGAGAGGTGAGAGAGAGAAAGACAGATGGGGAGGAGAGGAAGATGGAGGGAGTACAGGGGGAGAAAGATGGAGGGAGCAGAGAGAGAGAAAAATAGAGGGAGGTGAGAGAGAAAGATAGAGGGAAGTGAGATAGAGAAGGATAGAGGGAGGTAAAAGACAGAAATATAGAGGGAGCAGAGACAGAGAAAGATAGAGGGAGAAGAGAGAAAGATAGAGGGAGGTAAGAGAGAGAAAGATAGAGGGAGAAGAGAGAAAGATAGAGGGAGAAGAGAGAAAAATAGAGAGAAATATAGCGGGAGGTGAGAGAAAGATAGAGGGAGGTAAGAGAGAGAAACATAGAGGGAGCAGAGAGAGAGAAAGATAGAGGGAGGTGTGAGAGAGAAAGTTATAGGGACATGAGGGAGGTAAGAGAGAGAAAGATAGAGGGAGAAGAGACAAAGATAGAGGGAGGTAAGAGAGCAAAAGATAGAGGGAGGAGAGAGAAAGATAGAGGGAGGTGAGAGAGAGAGAACGACAGAGGGAGGTATGAGAGAGAAAGATGGAGGGAGGCGAGAGAGAGAGAGAAAGAAAGAAAACAGGGAGGTGAGTGAGAGAAAGATTTCGGGAGAGAGAGAGACAAATAGAGAGAGAGACAAATAGAGGGAGGTGAGTGAGAGAAAGATAGAGGGAGGTGGGAGAGAGAAAAAGATGGAGGGAGGTGAGAGAGAGAGAAAGATAAATGGGGCAGAGAGAGAGAAAGATAGAGAAAGATAGAGGGCAGAGAGAGAAAGATAGAGGGAGGTGAGTGAGAGAAAGATAGAGGGAGGTGAGAGAGAGAAAGATAGAGGCAGGTGAGAGAGAAAGATGGACGGAGGTGAGAGAGAAGATAGAGGGAGGTAAAAGAGAGAAAGATAGAGAGAGGTGAGTGAGAGAAAGATATAGGGAGGTGAGAGAGAAGATAGAGGGAGGTGAGCGAGAGAAAGATAGAGGGAGGTGAGAGAAAGATAGAGGGAGCCGAGAGAGAGAAAGATAGAGGGAGCCGAGAGAGAGAAAGATAGAGGGAGCCGAGAGAGAGAAAGATAGAGGGAGCAGAGAGAGAGAATGTTATAGGGATGTGAGAGAGAAAGATAGAGGGAGGTGAGATAAAAACATAGGGAGATGAGAGAGAGATATATGGAAAGAGAGAGACAAATAGAGGGAGGTGAGTGAGAGAAAGATAGAGGGTGGTGGGAGAGAGAAAAAGATGGAGGGAGGTGAGAGAGAGAGAAAGATAGAGAAAGATAGAGGAAGTTGACAGAGAGATATAGAGGGTGGAGAGCGAGAGAAAGAAAGATAGAGGGAGGTGAGATAGAGATAGAGGGAGATGAGAGAGAAGATAGAGGGAGGTGAGAGAGAGAAAGATAGAGGGAGGTGAGAGAAAGATAGAGGGAGGTGAGAGAGAGAAGATAGAGGGAGGTGAGAGAGAGAAAGATAGAGGGAGGTGAGAGAGAGAAAGATAGAGGGAGGTGAGAGAGTGAGATAGAGGGAGGTGAGAGAAAGAGAACGACAGAGGTGTGAGAGAGAAAGATGGAGGGAGGCGAGAGAGAGAGAGAAAGAAAACAGGGAGGTGAGTGAGAGAAAGATTTCAGGAGATTAGAGTGAGAGAGAAAGATGGGTATAGGGAGAAAGATGGAGGGAGGAGAGAGGGAGAAAGATAGAGAGAGAGAAAGATAAAGAGAGAGAAAGATAGAGAGAGAGAAAGATTGGTGGAGGTGAGAGAGAGAAAGATAGATGGTGCAGAGAGAGAGATAGAGGGAGGTGAGAGAGAGAAAGATATGGGGAGGTAAGAGAGAGAAAGATAGAGAGAGAAAGATAGAGGGAGCAGAGAGAGAGAAAGATAGAGGGAGCAGAGAGAGAGAAAGGTAGAGGGAGCAGAGAGAGAGAAAGGTAGAGGGAGCAGAGAGAGAGAAAGATAGAGGGAGCAGAGAGAGAGAAAGATAGAGGGAGCAGAGAGAGAGAAAGATAGAGGGAGCAGAGAGAGAAAGATTGAGGGAGGTGAGATAAAGACATAGGGATATGAGAGAGAGATAGATGGAGAGAGGAGAGAGAGAGACAAATAGAGGGAGGTGAGTGAGAGAAAGATAGAGGGAGGTGGGAGAGAGATAGAGGGAGGTGAGAGAGAAAGATAGAGGGAGGTGAGAGAGAGAATGATGGAGGGAGGTGAAAGAGAGGGAGGTGAAAGAGAGAAAGATAGAGGGAAGTGAGAGATAAAGATAATGGGAGGTTAGAGAGAGAAGATAGAGGGAGAAAGATATAGAGAGATGATAGAGAGAGAAAGATGGAGGGAGGAGAGAGGGTGAAATATGGAGGAAGGAGAGAGGGAGAAAGATAGATGGGGTGAGAGAGAGAAAGATAGAGGAAGGTGAGAGAGCGTGTGTGTGTGTGTGTGTGTGTGTGTGTGTGTGTGTGTGTGTGTGTGTGTGTGTGTGTGTGTGTGTGTGTACACGTGCATTTTTGTGCATGCACTGCGTACATATGTGTGTCTGTGTTACTGTAGTTACAGTAAATGAATGGCACTTGTCTCTCTCAGGGTGACGTGAGCTTGGCACCTCGAGCTCTTCCTGTCTGTGTCAAGGCTCTGAGTGTTTCCGTCCTGTGATTGGTTCAGGAAGGGGATACCAAATGATTTCCAGTCATCCAAATACATGTGTATACCTAGAAATGTCTGTCTGACTGCACTGGAACTATATATATACATATACTGTGCATATATTAATGTAAACAGCTGTGCTTATTTGAATTCAGGTAATATACTGTATCAGAAAATGTGTGAATAGTGGACTTGCGTTTTGTAAAGCTGTGATCTGAGAATATAACTCCTCCTTCCTCAGTCGCTCCAGAGATGCCAGAGGTCACTGGATCCAACCAGGCCATATCTGTAGGAGACTCCTCCACACAGGTTGGTTTCAACTATTTGTCCTGGAAACTTCCATTGTCCTCCAATGTCCTTCCATTGTCCTCCAATGTTCTTCCATTGTCCTCCAATGTTCTTCCATTGTCCTCCAATGTTCTTCCATTGTCCTCTAATGTCCTTCCATTGTCCTCCAATGTTCTTCCATTGTCCTCTAATGTTCTTCCATTGTCCTCTAATGTTCTTCCATTGTCCTCTAATGTTCTTCCATTGTCCTCTAATGTTCTTCCATTGTCCTTTAATGTTCTTCCATTGTCCTCTAATGTTCTTCCATTGTCCTCTAATGTTCTTCCATTGTCCTCCAATGTTCTTCCATTGTCCTCTAATGTTCTTCCATTGTCCTCTAATGTTCTTCCATTGTCCTCTAATGTTCTTCCATTGTCCTCTAATGTTCTTCCATTGTCCTTTAATGTTCTTCCATTGTCCTCCAATGTTCTTCCATTGTCCTCTAATGTTCTTCCATTGTCCTCTAATGTTCTTCCATTGTCCTCTAATGTTCTTCCATTGTCCTCTAATGTTCTTCCATTGTCCTCCAATGTTCTTCCATTGTCCTCTAATGTTCTTCCATTGTCCTCCAATGTTCTTCCATTGTCCTCCAATGTTCTTCCATTGTCCTCTAATGTTCTTCCATTGTCCTCTAATGTTCTTCCATTGTCCTCCAATGTTCTTCCATTGTCCTCCAATGTTCTTCCATTGTCCTCTAATGTCCTTCCATTGTCCTCTAATGTTCTTCCATTGTCCTCCAATGTTCTTCCATTGTCCTCCAATGTTCTTCCATTGTCCTCTAATGTCCTTCCATTGTCCTCTAATGTTCTTCCATTGTCCTCCAATGTTCTTCCATTGTCCTCCAATGTTCTTCCATTGTCCTCTAATGTTCTTCCATTGTCCTCCAATGTTCTTCCATTGTCCTCTAATGTTCTTCCATTGTCCTCCAATGTTCTTCCATTGTCCTCTAATGTTCTTCCATTGTCCTCTAATGTTCTTCCATTGTCCTCCAGTTGCTGAGTATCTTTCCCCTCCTCTGTGTGTGTATGTGTGTGTGTGTGTGTGTGTGTGTGTGTGTGTGTGTGTGTGTGTGTGTGGTGTGTGTGTGTGTGTGTGTGTGTGTGTGGTGTGTGTGTGTGTGTGTGTGTGTGTGTGTGTGTGTGTATCAGGTGGGCCAGTGTGTGAGCCATAACGGTCACCCCCAGCCCAGGATCATCTGGTTCCAGGACTCCAAGCCTCTGCCTGAGGTCAAGGACAACAAAGAGAGTGAGTATACACTACCTCTACTTACTACTACTACTACTACTACTACTACTACTACTACTACTACTAATACTACTACTAATATTACTACTACACTGTAAAAAAAAAATAAGCTAGTTGTTTCAACTATTTATTATTAAGTAACTGGTTACACAGCCTTTTTTTTGTTTACTCAACTTTTCAGTCTAAAATATAATTGTTGACCCAAACTTGTGAAAACGTAGGCAAAAACTTAGTCAACTTAAAATGATGTGTTTTCTCAACTTGTCTGGTGTGTTGATTCAACTAGAACTGGTTCTCTGTTCATCTTACCTAAAAACTACCAGTTACACACACCGTGCTTTTAACATGTTTTCAACTTACATATTTGACACATGTTGTCATACAGGATTACATTATACATGTTCATGTATACAGTAATTATTATTCCATTTCCTTACCTGGGATTTGACCTCACAACCTCTTGGTTCAGGGCATTCTGATCTTCCTGCTGCGCCACCATGTAAAACAAAACCCAGCTATGGGACATGTTACTTTTTAATAATTAGTTGAAACAACTCGATTTATTTTTGTGTCCGCTTCATATGTATATACTGTATTCTAGTCAAGGCCGTCCTATTTAACTATTGCTGTACACATACTATTCTACAATATGTATTCTACAGACATATTACATATTCTATCGATATGCTGTCCATAATGTCTATATATACTGTCATATATTCCATTCCTCTACTTTTGAAATTGTTGTTTATTGTTGTGTATTGTTAGATATTACTGCACTGTTGGAGCTAGGAACACAAGCATTTCGCTACACCCGCAATAACATCTGCTACAGTTGAAGTCATACACCTGAGCCAAATACATTTAAACTCAGTTTTTCACAATCCCTGACTTTTAATCCTAGTAAAAATGTCCTGTCTTAGGTCAGTTAGGATCACCACTTTATTTTAAGAATGTGAAATGTCAGAATAATAGTAGAGAGAATGATTTATTTCAGCTTTTATTTCTTTCATCACATTCCCAGTGGGTCAGAAGCTTACATACACTCAATTAGTATTTGGTAGCATTGCCTTTAAATTGTTTAACTTGGGTCAAACATTTCGGGTAGCCTCCCACAAGCTTCCCACAATAAGTTGGGTGAATTTTGGCCCATTCCTCCCGACAGAGCTGGTGTAACTGAGTCAGGTTTGAAGGCCTCCTTGCTCGCACACGCCTTTTCAGTTCTGCCCACAAATTTTCTGTAGGATTGAGGTCAGGGCTTTGTGATGGCCACTCCAATACCTTGACTTTGTTGTCCTTAAGCCATTTTGCTACAACTTTGGAAGTATGCTTGGGGTCATTGTCCATTTGGAAGACCCATTTGCGACCAAGCTTTAACTTCCCGATTGATATCTTGAGATGTTGCTTCAATATATCCACACAATTTTCCTTTATCATGATGCCATCTATTTTGTGAGGTGCACCAGTCCCTCCTGCAGCAAAGCACCCCCCACAACAGGATGCTGCCACCCCCGTGCTTCACGGTTGGGATGGTGTTCTTTAACTTGCAAGCCTCCCCCTTTTTCCTCCAAACATAACGATGGTCATTATGGCCAAACAGTTCTATTTTTGTTTCATCAGACCAGAGGACATTTCTCCAAAAAGTTTGATCTTTGTCCCCATGTGCAGTTGCAAACTGTAGTCTGGCTTTTTTATGGCGGTTTTGGAGCAGTGGCTTCTTCCTTGCTGAGCGGCCTTTCAGGTTATGTCGATATAGGACTCGTTTTATTGTGGATATAGATACTTTTGTTCCATGTTTCCTCCAGCATCTTCACAAGGTCCTTTGCTGTTGTTCTGAGATTGAGTTGCACTTTTCACACCAAAGTACGTTCATCTCTAGGAGACAGAACACATCTCCTTGCTGAGCGGTATGACTGCTGCGTGGTCCCATGGTGTTTATACTTGTATACTATTGTTTGTACAGATGAACATGGTACCTTCAGGCGTTTGGAAATTGCTCCCAAGGATGAACCAGACTTGTGGAGGTCTCCAATTTGTGGAGGTCTTGGCTGATTTCTTTTGATTTTCCCATGATGTCAAGCAAAGAGGCACTGAGTTTGAAGGTAGGCCTTGAAATACATCCACAGGTACACCTCCAATTGACTCAAATGATGTCAATTAGCCCATCAGAAGCTTCTAAAGCCATGACATCAATTTCTGGAATTTTCCAAGCTGTTTAACTTCATTAGGGTAGGGGGCACTATTTTCACCTCCGGATGAAAAGCGTGCCCAAAGTAAACTGCCTGCTACTCAGGCCCAGAAGCTAGGATATGCATATAATTTGATTTCTATAGAAAACACTCTACAGTTTCTAAAACTGTTAAACTAATGTCTGTGAGTATAACAGAACTGAAATGGCAGGCAAAAACCTGAGGAAAATCCATCCAAAAATGCCATTACTTTGAAATGGCTGTTTTTCCAATGAAAGCCTATCCACCATTTAATGGATAGGACCCAGATTCCGTTTCCTATGGCTTCCAATACTTGTGAACAGTCTTCAGACATTGTTTCAGGCTTTCATTCTGAAAAATGAGGGGAGAATGACAACATTGAGTGAGTGGACCCTGGGATGTCCTCAGAGCTGGTTACTGCACATGACCGAGAGCACGCCTTTTTGTTTTCCTTTTATATTGACGAAGCTTTTGTCCGGTTGAAATATTATCGATTCTTTAGGCTAAAAACAACCTGAGGATTGATTCTAAACATCGTTTGACATGTTTCTACTAACTTTACGGATACTATTTGGAATTGTTGTCTGCCTCTTGTGACTGCATTTGAGCTATTGGATTACTGAACAAAACTCGCCAACAAAATGGAGGTTTTTGGATATAAAGAGGGACTTTATCGAACAAAACAAACATTTATTGTGTAACATGGAGTCTTGTGAGTGCAACCATATGAAGATCATCAAAGGTAAGTGATTCATTTTATTGGTATTTCTGACTTTCGTGACTAATCTACTTGGCTGGTAACTGTACGTAATGTTTTGTGTGCTGAGCACTGTCCTCAGATAATCGCATGGTTTGCTTTCGCCGTAAAGCCTTTTTGAAATCTGACACGGCGGCTGGATTAACAAGAAGTTAAGCTTTATTTTGATGTATAACACATATATTTTCAAGAATGTTAAATATTTTAATTGAGTATTTTTGAATTTCGCACTTTGCAATTTCACTGGATGTTGGCCAGGTGAGACGCTACCGTCCCACACCCCCTAGAGAGGTTAAAGGCACAGTCAACTTAGTGTATGTAAACTTCTGACCCACTGGAATTGTGATACAGTGAATTATAAGTGAAATAATCTGTCTGTAAACAATTGTTGGAAAAATTACTTGTGTCATGCATAAAGTAGATGTCCTAACCAACTTGCCAAAACTATAGTTTGTTAACAAGAAATTTGTGGAGTGGTTGAAAAACTAGTTTTAATGACTCCAACCTAAGTGTATGTAAACTTCCGACTTCAACTGTAATGTATGTAAACTTCAGAGGGAAGGTTACATACAGTTAGGTTGGAGTCATTAGAGTCACAACTGCATATCCTGGGAATAAATTCTGTCTCATTCTAGTCAGCCCCTTCTGTTCTACCTCTCTGTCTCCCGCTCCAGAGGTGTACATGGTGCCGTCAGTGGTAAAGGAAGCATCAGGTCTGTTCACCATCACCAGCACCCTGATGATGCAGCCCCAGAAGGCTGACAAGGACAGCGTGTACCACTGCACCGTGGAGTACAGCATGCCCAACGACATAATCAAACAGATCGACTCTGACACCTTCTCCCTCACCCTCAACTGTGAGTGGTTGTCTGTCTGTATCTGTTTCCTCACTCTCTCTCATTCTTGCTCCCTCCTACTCTCTCTTTTTCTGTCTCTCTGTCTGTCTAATATGAGCAATATACACGCTGCGCCTTGGTCTCCTTTAGACGACCCTTGTTACATCTCCGCCTCCCTCCCTCCCTCTCTCTCTCTCTCTCTCTCTCTCTCTCTCTCCCTCCCTCACTCACTCACTCACTCACTCACTCACTCACTCACTCCCTCCCTCCCTCCCTCCCTCCCTCCCTCCCTCCCTCCCTCCCTCCCCCTCTCCCTCTCCCACGCCATCCCTCCCCATCTCTCTCTTGCCCTCACTCTTATCCAGATCCCTCTGAGACAGCGACCTTTGTCCTGGCGAACACTGAGCCAATCAGAGAGGGTGACGAGGTGAAGATGATGTGTGAGACAGACGGAAACCCTCAGCCTGAGTTTGATTTCTCCAAGGATGTAAGGACCAGCACACATGTACTGCATTTCAGACTATACAGCAGTGCAGCTATACACAAACCCTACAGTACTGCCATAGTCCAACCTGTTCATCTCTTAAATCATTGAATAATTTCTCTCTCTCTCTTTCAATCCACCCCCCCTCTCCACCCCTCTCTTGCTCCCTCTGTCTTGCTATCGCTGATGCTCAGGGGATAAACATTAAGGATGGAGTTGCAGGGGGACTTTTGACTCTGAAGTCCGTCAAGCGTTCGGATGCTGGGGTGTACAAATGTATGGCCACCGACTTTGATAACCTGGAGGCTGATCTTAATGGAGAAGTCACTATCTCTGTCCACTGTGAGTATCCATCCATCCTCCTGTCTCCCCTGAGGTGGTACACTTTTGATCCCAGAACATTATCCATTTTAAAGGATTCTCTCTCTCTTCACCACCCTCTTTCTCTCTCCCTCCGCCCCCTCTTTCTTTGTATCCCTCTTTTCTCTGGCTCTCAGACATTGACCCAATGAGTGTGAGGCCTGCCGGTCCATTGTCGACCATGACGGGAGACATGGTGGAGCTGCAGTGTAAGACCAAGGCCTCAGACACACACACCGTCCAGTGGAAGAAGGCAAGTCCAGTCCACCTCTCCCTGCTTCCTCCCTGTGTTACTACCAGTCCACCTCTCCCTGCTTCCTCCCTGTGTTACTACCAGTCCACCTCTCCCTGCTTCCTCCCTGTTTTACTACCAGTCCAGCTCTCTCTGCTTCCTCCCTGTGTTACTACCAGTCCACCTCTCCCTGCTTCCTCCCTGTGTTACTACCAGTCCACCTCTCTCTGCTTCCTCCCTGTGTTACTACCAGTCCACCTCTCCCTGCTTCCTCCCTGTTTTACTACCAGTCCACCTCTCCCTGCTTCCTCCCTGTGTTACTACCAGTCCACCTCTCCCTGCTTCCTCCCTGTTTTACTACCAGTCCACCTCTCCCTGCTTCCTCCCTGTGTTACTACCAGCCTACCTCTCCCTGCTTCCTCCCTGTTTTACTACCAGTCCACCTCTCCCTGCTTCCTCCCTGTGTTACTACCAGTCCACCTCTCCCTGCTTCCTCCCTGGGTTACTACCAGTCCACCTCTCCCTACTTCCTCCCTGTGTTACTACCAGTCCACCTCTCTCTGCTTCCTCCCTGTGTTACTACCAGTCCACCTCTCCCTGCTTCCTACCTGTTTTACTACCAGTCCACCTCTCCCTGCTTCCTCCCTGTGTTACTACCAGTCCACCTCTCACTGCTTCCTCCCTGTGTTACTACCAGTCCACCTCTCCCTGCTTCCTCCCTGTGTTACTACCAGTCCACCTCTCCCTGCTTCCTCCCTGTGTTACTACCAGTCCACCTCTCTCTGCTTCCTCCCTGTGTTACTACCAGTCCACCTCTCCCTGCTTCCTCCCTGTGTTACTACCAGTCCACCTCTCCCTGCTTCCTCCCTGTGTTACTACCAGTCCACCTCTCCCTGCTTCCTCCCTGTGTTACTACCAGTCCCCCTCTCCCTGCTTCCTCCCTGTGTTACTACCAGTCTACCTCTCCCTGTGTTACTACCAGTCCACCTCTCCCTGTGTTACTACCAGTCCACCTCTCACTGCTTCCTCCCTGTGTTACTACCAGTCCACCTCTCCCTGCTTCCTCCCTGTGTTACTACCAGTCCACCTCTCTCTGCTTCCTCCCTGTGTTACTACCAGTCCACCTCTCCCTGCTTCCTCCCTGTGTTACTACCAGTCCACCTCTCCCTGCTTCCTCCCTGTGTTACTACCAGTCCACCTCTCCCTGCTTCCTCCCTGTGTTACTACCAGTCCACTTCTCCCTGCTTCCTCCCTCTGTTACTACCAGTCTACCTCTCCCTGCTTCCTCCCTGTGTTACTGCCAGTCCACCTCTCTCTGCTTCCTCCCTGTGTTACTACCAGTCCACCTCTCCCTGCTTCCTCCCTGTGTTACTACCAGTCCACCTCTCTCTGCTTCCTCCCTGTGTTACTACCAGTCCACCTCTCACTGCTTCCTCTCTGTGTTACTACCAGTCCACCTCTCCCTCCTTCCTCCCTGTGTTACTACCAGTCCACCTCTCCCTGCTTCCTCCCTGTGTTACTACCAGTCCACCTCTCCCTGCTTCCTCCCTGTGTTACTACCAGTCCACCTCTCCCTGCTTCCTCCCTGTGTTACTACCAGTCCACCTCTCTCTGCTTCCTCCCTGTGTTACTACCAGTCCACCTCTCCCTGCTTCCTCCCTGTGTTACTACCAGTCCACCTCTCCCTGCTTCCTCCCTGTGTTACTACCAGTCCACCTCTCCCTGCTTCCTCCCTGTGTTACTACCAGTCCACCTCTCTCTGCTTCCTCCCTGTGTTACTACCAGTCCACCTCTCCCTGCCTCCTCCCTGTGTTACTACCACTCCACCTCTCACTGCTTCCTCCCTGTGTTACTACCAGTCCACCTCTCTCTGCTTCCTCCCTGTGTTACTACCAGTCCACCTCTCCCTGCCTCCTCCCTGTGTTACTACCAGTCCACCTCTCTCTGCTTCCTCCCTGTGTTACTACCAGTCCACCTCTCCCTGCTTCCTCCCTGTGTTACTACCAGTCCACCTCTCCCTGCTTCCTCCCTGTGTTACTACCAGTCCACCTCTCCCTGCTTCCTCCCTGTGTTACTACCAGTCCACCTCTCCCTGTGTTACTACCAGTCCACCTCTCCCTGTGTTACTACCAGTCCACCTCTCCCTGTGTTACTACCAGTCCACCTTTCCCTGTGTTACTACCAGTCCACCTCTCCCTGTGTTACTATCAGTCCACCTTTCACTGTGTTACTACCAGTCCACCTCTCCCTGTGTTACTATCAGTCCACCTCTCCCTGTGTTACTATCAGTCCACCTCTCCCTGTGTTACTACCAGTCCACCTCTCCCTGTGTTACTACCAGTCCACCTCTCCCTGTGTTACTACCAGTCCACCTCTCCCTGTGTTACTACCAGTCCACCTCTCACTGTGTTACTACCAGTCCACCTCTCCCTGTGTTACTACCAGTCCACCTCTCTCTGTGTTACTATCAGTCCACCTCTCCCTGTGTTACTACCAGTCCACCTCTCCCTGTGTTACTACCAGTCCACCTCTCCCTGTGTTACTACCAGTCCACCTCTCCCTGTGTTACTACCAGTCCACCTCTCCCTGTGTTAATACCAGTCCACCTCTCCCTGTTTTACTACCAGTCCACCTCTCTCTGCTTCCTCCCTGTGTTACTACCAGTCCACCTCTCTCTGCTTCCTCCTCGTTTTACTACCAGTCCACCTCTCCCTGTTTTACTACCAGTCCACCTCTCTCTGCTTCCTCCCTGTGTTACTCCCAGTCCACCTCTCCCTGCTTCCTCCCTGTGTTACTACCAGTCCACCTCTCTCTGCTTCCTCCCTGTGTTACTACCAGTCCACCTCTCTCTGCTTCCTCCCTGTGTTACTACCAGTCCACCTCTCTCTGCTTACTCCCTGTGTTACTACCAGTCCACCTCTCCCTGCTTCCTCTCTGTGTTACTACCAGTCCACCTCTCCCTGTGTTACTACCAGTCCACCTCTCCCTGCTTCCTCTCTGTGTTACTACCAGTCCACCTCTCCCTGTGTTACTACCAGTCCACCTCTCTCTGCTTCCTCCTTGTTTTACTACCAGTCCACCTCTCTCTGCTTCCTCCTTGTTTTACTACCAGTCCACCTCTCCCTGTTGAGAACGTGTTACTGGGTAAGGAATGTGGTTGTACTGAGCAGGACTGAGTTTTTGTGAGAAACCGGAGAGGGCATGGATGAACAAGAGATAAAGAAATTGAGTGTGTGTGTGTCCAACTGTCCCCTAATCTCATACCTGTGTGTGTTCAATAGGGCTCCACGGTGCTGTCCCAGACTGGTGTCTTGTCTCTGAAGTCAGTGACATTCGCTGAATCTGGCGAGTACTCCTGTGTGGGCGCAGTGCCCTCTGTGCTCGGTCTCACCTCCAAGGCCAGCGTCAATCTCACCGTCTCAGGTACACAGAAACACACACACACACACACGTAAAGGAAGTGGTGATGTAACAGTATATCATAAGACTCAGATGGAGTAAAGGAAGTGGTGATGGTACAGTATATTATAAGACTCAGATGGAGTAAAGGAAGTGGTGATGGTACAGTATATCATAAGACTCAGATGGAGTAAAGGAAGTGGTGATGTAACAGTATATCATAAGACTCAGATGGAGTAAAGGAAGTGGTGATGGTACAGTATATTATAAGACTCAGATGGAGTAAAGGAAGTGGTGATGGTACAGTATATTATAAGACTCAGATGGAGTAAAGGAAGTGGTGATGGTACAGTATATTATAAGACTCAGATGGAGTAAAGGAAGTGGTGATGGTACAGTATATCATAAGACTCAGATGGAGTAAAGGAAGTGGTGATGGTACAGTATATTATAAGACTCAGATGGAGTAAAGGAAGTGGTGATGGTACAGTATATTATAAGACTCAGATGGAGTAAAGGAAGTGGTGATGGTACAGTATATTATAAGACTCAGATGAAGTAAAGGAAGTGGTGATGGTACAGTATATCATAAGACTCAGATGGAGTAAAGGAAGTGGTGATGGTACAGTATATTATAAGACTCAGATGGAGTAAAGGAAGTGGTGATGTAACAGTATATCATAAGACTCAGATGGAGTAAAGGAAGTGGTGATGGTACAGTATATCATAAGACTCAGATGGAGTAAAGGAAGTGGTGATGTAACAGTATATCATAAGACTCAGATAGAGTAAAGGAAGTGGTGATGTAACAGTATATCATAAGACTCAGATGGAGTAAAGGAAGTGGTGATGGTACAGTATATTATAAGACTCAGATGGAGTAAAGGAAGTGGTGATGTAACAGTATATTATAAGACTCAGATGGAGTAAAGGAAGTGGTGATGGTACAGTATATTATAAGACTCAGATGGAGTAAAGGAAGTGGTGATGTAACAGTATATCATAAGACTCAGATGGAGTAAAGGAAGTGGTGATGGTACAGTATATCATAAGACTCAGATGGAGTAAAGGAAGTGGTGATGTAACAGTATATCATAAGACTCAGATGGAGTAAAGAAAGTGGTGATGGTACAGTATATTATAAGACTCAGATGGAGTAAAGGAAGTGGTGATGGTACAGTATATCATAAGACTCAGATGGAGTAAAGAAAGTGGTGATGGTACAGTATATTATAAGACTCAGATGGAGTAAAGGAAGTGGTGATGGTACAGTATATTATAAGACTCAGATGAAGTAAAGGAAGTGGTGATGGTACAGTATATCATAAGACTCAGATGGAGTAAAGGAAGTGGTGATGGTACAGTATATCATAAGACTCAGATGGAGTAAAGGAAGTGGTGATGGTACAGTATATCATAAGACTCAGATGGAGTAAAGGAAGTGGTGATGGAACAGTATATCATAAGACTCAGATGGAGTAAAGGAAGTGGTGATGGTACAGTATATCATAAGACTCAGATGGAGTAAAGGAAGTGGTGATGGTACAGTATATCATAAGACTCAGATGGAGTAAAGGAAGTGGTGATGGTACAGTATATCTCTTCCTGTGGTGGATTTCAATTATTATTTTATTTCCTGCCATTCTCTCTCCCACTTTCTTCCCAATCTATATCTCTCTGCACCTCCCTACCCTCCTCCATCACCCCTCTCTACCTTTCTCCCTCCTCCCTCTCTCCTCCCCCTCTACCTCTACTACTCTCCCTCCCTGTCTCTTTACCTCTCTCTCTCGTCTCTCCCTCCCTCTCTCCTCTCTCCCTCCCTCTCTCTAGGTAAACCTGAGATTGATGCAGCTGTTGATGGAATGGTGGAGAAGGAGGGAGACATGGTGACTCTGTCCTGCTCTGCTCACGGACACCCTGCCCCACAGTTCACCTGGACACCCTCAGGAAAGGAAGTGAGTGTGTGTGCGTGTGTGTGCGCATGTGTGCATTGTGTGCGTTGACAAAGCTTCGTGGAGTTATGTTATGAGCTCCCAGAACAACTCCTCTAATTTATTGCCATCTCTTAATCCATCTTCTCACCCCCCCCCTCTCTCGCCCCTCCTCTCCCAGTCGGTGTCGGTGAAGGGTAACAAGGTGGTCAGTATGGTCATGCTGGAGGCCAGTGCTGCGGTCCTGAAGGACGGGGTCACCTGCGAGGCCAGTAACGACCACGGCGCAGCCTCCCAGGCCTTCAAAGTCACCACCAAACAAGGTCAGTGCGGCCCTCCACTTCTCTTAATTTTTTTATCTTTCTCTCTCTCTCTCTCTCTCTCTCTCTCTCTCTCTCTCTCTCTAGTCTCTCTAGTCTAACCCTGTTCCTCTCCTCTCTTCTCCCTGCAGCCGTCGATCCCAACGCAGCCAATGATGCAGGCAGAGGTAGACACTTATCCGTCTTCTCCCTCCTCCTTTCCTCCCTGCTGTCAGGACTCTGTGTTGTATATAGCCTGTAGTACTTCACCCTTCCTCCCAGCACTCTACTCTACTGTACATTGTATATTTCTCTATTACTACTGAACACTGTGGATATTGTATATTGTGTTTTGTTTGTCATCTTTGTATGATGTCTGTCCTATATTTTGTGGATGCTGCGACTTTTCTCTCCCCTGGGGGGTAATAAAGGATGATATTCTATCCTCTTCTCTTCTCTTCTCCGCGTGTCTTTGTCACTTCTTTTTCCCACTGCGTTCTTCTCTTTCACTCTTTTACCTCCCTGTGCTGTGCTTTTCAGTTGCTGTGGGCTTGTGAGTAGTTGTAACTAGAGAATGTGTGGTGGTTGTGTTTGTACACTAGTATGTGTGTTGTTGGTGGTTAGTGGGTGCACATAGTGGTGCGGTGTGTGTTGTTGCTTTGCTATGCAGTGGGTCTGAGCAACTGTCTTTCTTTCAAAATGCTGCTCAAAGGGAACCATGTGCTTAAAACAGGTCTGTACAAATACCTCTGTGTGTATGTGTGTTACATTGTGTGTATGTGATACAGAGAGAGAAAAGGTGTGTTTGTGAAAATGTGTGTGTGTGTGTGTGTGTGTGTAGGCCCACCTCTTAGCCCCACCACACTATTGTCATCTGAATCTCAAAGCTGAACAAACCTCCCCCTCCCCTTTCCCCCTTTCCTCATCTCCCCTCCACCCATCCAATGTTCTCCTCCCAACCCCACCCATCCCATTTCCGCTCCTCCACAACCCTCACGTCCCTCTCACCTCTTCCATTACCCACCCCTACCCCTCCACTCCATCCCCTCTCCTGCCTCCATCGCTGTCCCTCCCTCTTCAACCCTTCTCCCCCTTATCCCTCCTCACCTCCCACCCCCTCCTCCCTCCTCCCTACCTCTTTCTCCTCTCCTCTCACCTCACCCCATCCATCCCCTCTAACCTCACTTGCCATCCAACCTCTCCCTTCTCCACCTCTCCCCCATGCCTTCATCTCTCCCTCCATCTCGCCGTGCCCCTAGCTGATAAGCAGCAGGGTGGCTCCAGTGGCGTGGTGATAGCCGTGGTGGTGTGTGTCCTAATGCTGCTGCTGCTGGTGGCACTCCTCTACTTCCTCAACAAGAAGGGCAAGCTGCCCTGCAGCAAGAAGGACGAGAAGGAAGTGTGAGTAACAGGAGGGAGGTTAGGGGGGAGGGAGGGAGGGGAGAGCTGAGGAGAGGGGAGGGGATGGGAGGAGGGGTGTTGAAACTGTTTCTAAAGAAAGGCATTGTGATCATTGGCGTATAGACTCCCTGTTCTCTTTACTGTATTTTACCTCCCTCTGCTAACCCTCTACCTTTTCTCTCTCCGTCTGTCTGTTCATGTTCTCTCCTTCTATCAACCTATCTCTCTCTCCCTCTCTCTCGATGCTATCCCTCTCTCTCTCTCTGCCTCCTCTGTGTGTTTCTCCTGCAGGGCAAGTGGGGATGTGAATAATGACATTGTGGTGGAGATGAAGACAGAAAAGGCCAATGAAGAAGCTGGCCTCCTGAACAAGCCAGCAGCACAGCAGGTCAGAGGGCAGGGTCACTGGCAGGACGGTAGTGGTAGGAGAAGAGGGGATTGGTTTATATGTTTATATGCACAGTTCTTACATCAGAATAGGGTGATTCCTCACTAAACTAGAACAAAACAATTTTCACAAAATGAAGTCCATAGAAGTGTCCTTAGGAGGAAGGATTGCTGACATATATTTGACATTTGTATCTTAATGCATAATTGAGACATAATTAATTGAAGTTGGAATACTTGTGACATTTTGACCTTACCCAGGCTTCCTTTCAGATTCCATGATGTTTCATCTGTAGGTGCTACAAAGCAAAAGTTGGTGTTGTTAGGTTCTAATTCTCAGAGTAAATAACTCAACGGACAATAGATAAGCTTAACCAAGTTTAATTCTTCCCAAAGGGTCCATACAGCTGTAATTCAGACAAAAACGTGTTTCCACCATCACACGTATATATAATCCAATTTAGACACTGCTCCTTCTCTCCAATCCTTACATCTTATATGGTTTGACAGGAAGAGGGTAATAGTGTAATAAACCATAATTTATCCCTTCAGGGGATCTGACCTGACCTCAACCCCTCATTCGTCTAATCCACAGATGTCCATCCGCTTCCCCTACAGCAATCATGTGACTTCCTCCTGTCCACCCAACACATTCTAAAGCCATCTGGCTCCTACAGATAACCATTAACTTCTGATATAAAAACCAGTCTCTATCACTCCTCATACACTATACTTCTGAGTACGACAATGTTCCAAGTTCAACCCAGAATCTAACGGTGTCATATAAAGCTTTACCGCTTGCTCTGTAATATGAGTAGTATTCTTATTGCAATAGCAATTTTCTTACATTCATTTATTTATATACAAATATATGAACATGAATATTGAAATATACAAATATCACAACTCTAAAAGCAACAGAGATCCCACTCTAGAACTGTAATATTCCGTAGATTATATTATGTTCAACAATATATTGAACAATGTGCCAAATCTAAAAAAATATATTTCCCATAGTCATGTTTGTATTTTTCAATATTAATACATTTTTGTAAGAAATGTGTTATTAAAATCAAAATGCTATTCATAATACAGAGCAAGCGGTAAAGCTTTATATGACACCAACTATAGCTTTTTAACACCTACAAATGAAACATTATGGAGTCTTAAAGGAGGCCTTGGTAAGGCCAAAATGTTGCAAATATTATAACTTTAATGACTTATTTATCAATTATGCTTTTAGATACAAATGTCAAATACATGTCAATCATTCCTCCAAATGACCCTTCTATGGATTAAATGTTGTGACAATTTTAGTTTTGTTGTAGTTTCATGAGGAATCACCCAATAGCTATTCATGAGGAGAGGAGATGAGGAAAGCAAAGCATTGGCCTAGAATAGCATCTGGGTTTGGCTGGAATCGTTACAGCTACAGTGTCATCATGAATATGACCTCAGTTATAGACAACCATTCTTCATAGGAATAACTAGTATAAAAATGAACTGTGTAATGAGGGTTCAGGGTTCCCCAAGTTTTCTGAGCAAAAAATAATATATATATAGTACCAGTAAAAGTTTGGACACACCTACTCATTCCAGGGTTTTTCTTTATTTTTACTATTTTCTACATTGTAGAATAATAGTGAAGACATCAAAACTATGAAATAACACATATGGAATCATGAAGTAACCAAAAAAGTGTTAAACAAATCAAAATATATTTTTGATTTTCGATTCATGAGGTAGTCACCTGGAATGACTTTCAATTAACAGGTGTGCCTTGTTAAAAGTACATTTTGGAATTTCTTTCCTTAATGCGTTTGAGCCAATCAGTTGTGTTGTGACAAGGTAGGGTTGGTATACAGAAGATAACCTTATTTAGTAAAATACCAAGTCCATATTATGGCAAGAACAGCTCAAATAAGCAAAGAGAAACGACAGTCCATCATTACTTTAAGACATGAAGGAAAAATATATTTTGATTTGTTTAACACTTTTTTGAGTTACTACATGATTCCATAAGTGTTATTTCATAGTTTTGATGTCTCCACTATTATTCTACAATGTAGAAAACAATAAAAATTAAGAAAAACCTTGGAATGAGTAGTGGTGTCCAAACTTTTGACTGGTACTGTAAATTATATTTTATTTTTGCAGGGGGCAATAAAAGACTGGAAAAACACCAGGAAATCAACTCCAAGTCATTTTTATTTAAGAAATCTGTTCCCAAGTATTCCCACTCATAATAGAGAGACACATGTAAGGTTTGAAATGATTATGTTTTAGTCAAACATTATATCTGTTTGGGCTTCTTGAGGTCAATATGCAGTCTACAAATTAATTGTAATTATGTTCCGGCCCCCAGACCATCCGCTCAATAAAAAATCGTCCCGCGGTTGATTCTAGTTGATTATCCCTGACTTATATAATATCACATGATGTTGTATTGACTCAAAGGATTTACTGGTGCTTTGTGTTGTCTTCCACAGTGAGGAACAGAGGAGAATATGACACAAGAAGACAGAAAGAGAGGGATGAAGGGATGGATAAAAAACAACAGCAGGGCTTGTTTTATTTTTGATAGAGGGAGAAATCGGACTGAGGGAGAAAAGACGGTGGAATGGGAGGGTGTTTTTGTAGGGATGGGGGGTAACCATGGGGGGGGGGTATTTAAACATGAGACCTAATACATCACTGGACATCAACTGACTTCATCATGACATTATCAGAGCATTATCCCTGTCCACCAATCACAACTCTTGGTTGACTCCCATGCAGAATAGAGCTGCACAGTAAACATGTGTCCAACGTGACTCTAGCCACAGTAACCATTTTCTACCCCAATCCAAACACAAAATGCCATTAAGTCACTGCATGTTGCAGGAGTGTGTGTGCGTTCGTGTGTGTGTGTGTTTGTGGGTGCTGTATTGCATTGTGTATCTGAGCTGTGCTTTGTTCTTCGTTCAGCCAGTGTAGAACTGGATGTGTCTGTTCTTATTGTGTAACTCTGAATTCTATCCTGTAACATAGAGATCGTGCCTACTGTTACATAAAACTTAAGGATCATATTCTATGCCCAAGACGATGACCAGCAGCATATTAGGCACAACACTTCAGATGTACTTTCTGACAAACCTTTTTGGTCGACCAGGGCAAGCCAGGCCCACTTATACAAGTCAAAAGTCATTCCAACCTAAATCCACTCCGGCTTTCTGATAAGAGCCTATAGTACTGTATATAATTCTAGACTGTTCTAAGCTGGAGGAACATACCCCTATCTCCCTGTTTGCTTTGGTCCTGGCCAGAGTCCTCTCTTTACAGGATGACATGAAATAGAAGACTCTAGTCCCTGTGTATCAATTCATTGTTTAGTTTTTCATTTAAAATCTAAGTCTATTCATTTATTCAAATTCCTTTCAGCTGTTACCTTAGCAACAGCCGAGACAATTTCTAACTTCCTGATCTCTTCCTGTGTAAATGTTTTTTTTTCTCAAACCAAAAAGCAACAAAAACGACAAGCTATTCGGTGTACAAATTAGTTTCACAATGTTGACGAAATACATATTATGTATCAGGTCATTTGTTTTCTTCTTTTTGTTGCTCTGTCTCTGCAAACGGAATACTGTATAACCTGTCAATCAAATGGAGGCTTACTGTATACGTGAGGTGAATCTGAATGAATCTGTGTGTTTTCTGTGTCGTTAGTCCTGACCCTGCTACAGCTCTCGCCGTATTTCATAGCCTACTGTCCTTCTCTGACCAAAGCCATTTTCAGAAACACAACACTCCCTGTTACGCTCAGCTCACCCAATTATTATCCCCTAGCTCTGGAAAATTGGAGTAATCTGGCAAAATGGGGAACGTTTTTGTCCTCTGTTGACAATCTGAAATCTCTGCCAGCTGCACTAGCATTTCCTTCAGCACAGATTGGCTTTGCAGGCTGGATGGGTTAGCAACACAGTGAGCACAGATTCACCTACGAACGTCACAGACACAGGTTAGTCACAGCTTGATGAGGGAGAGAGGGAGGGGAACAGGGGAGGTGAGAGGGGGTAGAGTGTGGGGGTGAGGTGGGAGGGGAGAGGGTATATGTGATGTTAATTTTTTTAACCAAAATAAGTTGAAGAGTTATTGAGTGTCCTAGTGGGGGTGTTCCAATGTTTTGGTGCGTATTTGGTGTCTATCTCTCTCTGCCTCACACACTTTTTGATACTACCTGTATTGGCAGCACAAAGATATATGATAGCTGGTTGCAATGTCCTCTATCATTGGTATACACTGGAAAAAACTGCCTTGTGAACAGGTCACTATAACCACTATCGCTTTTTCTGGGAATCATTTGGTTTTTCCAATGGTGTTTATATGTCTACTGATTTAAGACATCTATATTTCCATAACTTAATGACTGTTCTGACTACTGTGAAGTTAGGGGGGGACCAACAGGTGCATACCTTCAACTTTGGAACGCTTGGTTTTATTTGTAAAAAAAAGATATAAAGTGATATAAAAAAGTGTTTTCTTTTCTTTAAAGAAAAGGGGGATTGTTGTACTTCAGAACTACTGAGTTGTGGCTTGTGTTGTTCTGTGGCTTATCCGCTGGTTCTGAGAGAAAAGAGAAAGGTTTGAATTAGGATTCTTGTCTTGTTATACATATGTGAGTGCTTTTTTCTCTTCCTGGTATACTGTATATTTGGTGGTACGCTGTTCTGTTGTGAGCTCTGTACTGTGTTCTTGTGTCTTATTGAACTGTGTAGAATTTATAACAAATGAAAACCCAAGAAAAAACAACCACACTCCCACAATCTCTGTGTGTTTTATTTCTGTGGGTCTCTGTGTGTTTTATTTCTGTGTGTCTCTGTGTGTTTTATTTCTGTGGGTCTCTGTGTGTGTTCACTGTTAGTGTAGAGGTGTAGGCCGACTCGGCTGGATTCTGTGAGCTCTGGCAGGTTGCCGTTGTACTGTAGGCTTCTGGCTCTCTGGTTCTATCAGCAGGGATGTTGTCCCTTCTTCCATCTGCCAAGCATCCATTAGGAAATTACACTGACCTGCAGAAGGGGAAGGATTTGTGTTCAGAACATTAAGAGAGAGAATGAGGAGGGAAGGACTGAGATGAGGTTCTAAAATATGTATGGGTGTGTGTGTGTGTGAGCCAATCAATCAATCAATCAATCAAATTTAATTTGCTTTTTTTCTATTTGTCACAAATGCTTTTACTGTGGTTTACAGTGTGTGCGTCCACCTCTAGTGCTTTTTACTTCAGCATTGTCTCCAATGTTATTGTGTATCATCTGTGTAACCATGCCTACCCTGGCCCAAAGGCTTTAATACGGTCTGAGTTTAGCTACAGTGGCACTAATCTGATTTAGCCATTTAGCGTCAGCCTATTGAGAAATGACAGCCACTGTCCCTAGCTCATAGCCTAGCCGCTACAGCGTCTCAGTAACGGTTGGCTAACAGCCATTCCACCCACACACACACACACACACACACACACACACACACACACACTGTGCTGGGACACCACCGCCAGAACAATCTAGAGACGGAGATGATTAAGGATATATAGAATGATAGAGAGACAGAAGGATGGGGATGGAGGAGAGAGAGAACGGGACAGAGAAGGTTATGGATGAGGGAGGGATAGATGGAGGGAGAAGTTATGGAAATCGACAGAAGAATCAGGAACTGTCATGAGAAGAAATGAAGGAGAAGAGTGATTGGCCATCCAATGGATAAAGAAGCTGTCTTGTTTAAGGATGTCATAAATTAGCATTGAGTCTGCTGTCTACTCTGTTGCAAATAGCTGAGTTCAATAAATAAAGAGGGAGGGAGGGAGGGAGGGAGGGAGGGAGGGAGGGAGGGAGGGAGGGAGGGAGGGGAGAAACAAATAAAAATAATGAAATTAAAGGGTAATAAATCTTTTCTTATCTCCTTCACTTCCAAGGTTTCATATCCTGTGTGACCTGATTTTGAGTGTGTGTTTTCTGTTGGTGTGTGTTTTCTGTTGGTGTGTATACGTGTCAGTAGTGGTGTGTGTTTTCTGTTGGTGTGTATACGTGTCAGTAGTGGTGTGTGTTTCTGTTGGTGTGTGTTTTCTGTTGGTGTGTATACGTGTCAGTAGTGGTGTGTGTTTCTGTTGGTGTGTATACGTGTCAGTAGTGGTGTGTGTTTCTGTTGGTGTGTGTTTTCTGTTGGTGTGTATACGTGTCAGTAGTGGTGTGTGTTTCTGTTGGTGTGTATACGTGTCAGTAGTGGTGTGTGTTTTCTGTTGGTGTGTATACATGTCAGTAGTGGTGTGTGTTTTCTGTTGGTGTGTGTTTCTGTTGGTGTGTGTACGTGTCAGTACTGGTGTGTGTTTGTGTATGTGTAGTAGTGATGGTTGATCTGTGTGTGTGTGCATCAAGCCAAGCTGATGCGGTGTCATTTGAAGATCATTTAGACGTAAAAGCAGCCTGTGTGTGTTAGTGATGTTCGAGCCTGTAAAGACATGCACTCCAGCTACCAGACCTTCATCACTGACATGTACTGACAAGCAAGCCAACAAGCACTCCCCTTTGAGAAGAAAAGTGGATCCATAGCATTAAGCTCTAAGCATGTTTAACAGGTCAGTTTGCTGCTGACAACTGAGCTTCCCCCACTGTCCAACTTCCTCATACTGGGCTCCAACAACTGGTCCTCTGCTTCACAACACACCTGACCGCGCTCCATGACAACACTTCAACCATTTGAGCTACCCAAAAGGTACCAATTGGATAGCTCCATCGGGGACATTTCAAGCTAGCTGTGGAGTGAGCTTATGGTACATTCTTCACTCCGTTACACATGCAACACATATACATCCAGGGTAAAGGGAGGCCATGACCAGGGCATCCCACACAGGTCGAAGAGCGATGAAGGCCCCCTGGGTGTCTGAGTCAGCTAGTCCGTTAGCGCTAGAGAAGAGAAGTGAGAGGTGGAAGGGAGGAGCTGGAGAGAGAGGGAGAGATGGAGGCACCTCTGTGAGCTCCCACTGTCTGAGCAGGTGTCTGGAGAGCTATTACACAGAGAGACAGACACACACACACACACACATATACACAGAGAATCATACTTGAATGATTTTGTGTTGGTATTTACACACATTCACACATACACAGTCAATTACTCTAAGGCACACTCCTACACTGTCAGCGTGTGATCATTAGAATGTGTTTGTTCAGACATGGCCAGTAAAATGTGTAGGGAAGTGAAATGGCTGACATTCCTTGGGGCTTGTTCAGCACAGAGCTGTAATGAGAGGCTTCTGAGCCCTGTGTTTTAGGGCTCCATTCAATCTGTTGTGCTGAAGATCTGCACTACAGCGGGATACAAATATAAAGTTCCCTGTGTCAGCGCTAAACGCTGCATGTGTCGGCTCAATCGTAAGTTACCTTTCAATTTCAATCGTGCTATGGTGCTGAACTTCGGGGACACGGATCGATGCTCTCTGTTGCCTAGCTGCTAACTCTCTCACCCAGTAAAACAGTCAGAGGTGGATCACGGCGGCACACACACACACAACACACCACACACACAACACACACACACACATACTGGTGATGGGGATTGAAGGTACTGTCTCCTGTAACTCTCCTCTCTGAGCCTCTACTGCTATTAGCCTTATCAGACCTGTCTACTTTAGTTGATGGTGGATGTCTGGCCCTGGTCCTGGTCCTGACTCTGGTCCTGGCCCTGGTCCTGGCCCTGGTCCTGACCCTGGCCCTGGTCCTGACCCTGGTCCTGAACCTGGCCCTGGTCCAGGTCCTAGCTCTTCCTCTGCATCTGGGGAGTCTCACACACCAGGACCTGCAGTGTGTCTGGAAGATGAAGCATGACCTCTGAGTGTGTTTATGTGCTGTACATGATTAACTCCCCCCTCCTCTACCCTGCCACTGCTGGTCAATGTCTGCCTCCCACACTGCCCTGCCATGCATCAGTCTGCTCTGCAGGTCCACACACACACACACATATATATTTATCTCTGGGAACTTTGAGTGTGAGGCAGTGTCAGAGTTTAGGTAATGTTTTATGTTGCAGTAGCGTTGCTATCTGTTCAGGTGTGTGAACACACAGGGAGACTGGGTACAATGCTGGGCTGAGGGCCAGGTGTTCACAACACTGCCTGTTTGTTATGCTGCTGTTGTACTGTTCGGTTGTTTTTAGTCTCCCTTTGGGAACGTGTGGCCCCAGGTACAGTATAGGTTCCTCACTGCATTCCTCTGAGCAGTATAGATACACACACTGCCACACAGCCAGATTCCCCAGCACAGAATGTGTATGTATACGTCTGGTTCTCTGTAGCCTGTCATCACTCATGCTAACGAAAGTACTGGCACAATCATACACACATTACATACATTACACATACACACACAAACACACACATTCTCATCTCCCTCGGCCGTCTCCGAGACGGTTTCAGACCTGCTCACACACGAGACGCTGCTTGTTCTGGTATGTACCATCACTGCTAACCTGCCCTCTGGGCCTAGAGGCTCTAAAACTAACACAGAGCAAAGAAAGACATGATACAAAACAGGTCAATAAAAACAAGCAGAGCCTCTTACAGAATGGGTAGTCGTACAGAGGAGAGGAGGGTAGGGGGGAAGAAAGATTGCTGGAAACAAAACTGGAAAATAGACAATTCAAATTGGACAGAAATCAAGAGAATTGTGTGGTCCAGGCAACAGTGGGTTGTAAGTGTTTATCCCAGTGTGGGATGATTGCAGTAGGACGGGGAATGGCCTCCCCATGGGGTTTCAGTCTTTGTAGTGATGTTCTCTCTCTCTCTTTCTCTGAGCTCTAGCACCACAGCCATATCTGTGATCTCCCCAACACACTGGCATCAATACTAATGCATTATCACTGGCAATACCCGTGTGATGTTTCTCTCTCACACAAACACACAAACGCATGCATACACACATGCACTCGTACACTCACAGCCTCACACACACTTGATAACAGTCGATACAAATCCATTACTACACTTGAAAACAGTCGCTACAAATCCATTACTACTAAATGCCTAAGTCTGACCTCAAATACACAATACAAATGTATTATTATGAACACATGTGTACCATCTATCTCTCTCTCTCACACTCACTCCCTCACTCACTCACTCACTCACTCACTCACTCACTCACTCACTCACTCACTCACTCACTCACTCACTGGTGCACTATCCCACACACTGTACACTATTTACCACAGACACATCCAGTCAGGGTGCTCCATCACTCCGTCTGATTAAAAGCAGGTGGAGGGGGCTACATTAGAGGGATGATGAGAGGGGCTGGAGCACTCACTGCACTCTCTAACCATGATGGAGAGAGAGAAAGGGAGGTTATTATTCAGAGTTCATTTACTTAGTTAATTCCTCCATTAGATGTATTATCCCCGCCCACATATACACACACATATACACCCCCCTCCCCCTCTCTCTGTTTGGTGTTAGCTATTAGGTCGGTATCATTAGAGCACTTGAAAGTCATTTTCCCCACTGATGAGTCCCGTGTCTCTACTAGGCAATGGGGACAGATTTGGAGAGATTGAGTTTTTATGCTCCGTTGTCTCTTATAAATGAGTAAAGCCTTTACACAGACACACTGGTTTCAGTTAATGGGTGTGAGATACACACTGAGGCACACATGTCGGCACATAGCGAGTCACACAGAGTAAATACCACGTATAGAGTCACTATGACATTACTGTGATTTTTCTTATCGCAGTGTTGAGTCCTTCGTTCATTTATCTATGCCACCATACTCTGAGACTTCTCTGTGTCTACTTTTAACCCCCCTCTCTTTCGCTCTCTCTCTCCTCTCTCTCTCTCTCTCTCTCTCTCTCTCTCTCTCTCCTCTCTCTCTCTCTCTCTCTCTCTCTCTCTCTCTCTCTCTCTCTCTCTCTCTCTCCTCTCTCTCCTCTCTCTCTCTCCTCTCTCTCCTCTCTCTCTCTCTCTCCTCTCTCTCTCTCTCTCTCTTCTCTCTCTCGCTCTCTCTCTCTCTGTGACTTCCTCTCCTTCTTCTTCCAGGACCATGAGTTACTTAGGTGTCATAGGAGAATGTTGGGAATGTAAGCCTCTGATGAGCGATAGGAACAGTTTGCCAGGGAGAGTGAGATGAATCAGTGTAGATGAAGGGGAGTAGACAGGTTAAAGAAGGATTTTTAAGTCTTGACACGATTAAGAAATGGATTGTGTATATGTCCCATTCAAAGGGTGAATGGGCAAGACAAAAGATTTAAGTGCCTTTGAACTGGGTATGGTAGTAGGTGCCAGACTCACCAGTCAGAGTATGTTAAGAACTGCAATGCTGCTGGGTTTTTCATGCTCAACATTTTCCTGTGTGTATAAAGAATGGTCCACCACCCAAAGGACATCCAGCCAACTTGAAACAGTTGTGGGAAGCGTTGGAGTCAACATGGGCCAGCATCCCTGTCAAACACTTTCAACACCTTGTAGAATCCATGACCCGACAAAGTTAGGCTGTTCTGAGGGCAAAAGGGGTGCAGCTCAATATTAGGAAGGTGTTCTTAATGTTTTGTACACTCAGAGTATATCTGCTCATATTACATATTACCTTATCTTTACTATAAATCTCTCTCTGTTTAGCTAGTGCAGGAACAATGCTTACCAACAGCACTGAAAGGAGTGAGGGAGGAAGAGAGGACAGATGAATAGGGAGAATTTATAGTATGATGGAGGGAGGAATAGAGGGTAAATGAGTGGGGGAGTGGGTACATGGATACAGACAGAAGGGCAGTATATTGTACTGTAAACAGAGTAAGAGATGCTTCTATAGGTTGTTTTCTCAGTGTATTAGAGACGGAGCAGAAGAGTGGAATGGAGTGCAGGAGAGACCAAAAACATGGAAAGAGTCAGAGATCTCTGAAAGTTAGAAGAAAGGAGGAGGGAAAGGGTGGGGGAAGAAGGAGGGGGACCAGAAAGGGGGAACATGGAGGAAGAGGGGAAAGGAGGGGGAAAGTGTGGAGAACAGATGGTGGAGGGGCTCCAGTGTTAGACTGAGTGTCAGTGGGCACAGCTGTCAGTCATACAGTGTGTGTTTGTGTGTATGTGTCAGTGTGATATTTAGCTTGCACGCAGATCTAGACACACTCATACAAAACTTTGCAAAGAATGGCAGTCTCATTTCACCTGCTCTCACATCATCTCAACCACTTAAGTCCTCTCTCTCTCTCTCTCTCTCCCTCTCCCTCTCTCCCTCTCTCTCTCCCTCTCCCTCTCTCTCTCCCTCTCTCTGGATATCCTATATCTCCTTTTTTCAATCTGTGTCTCTTTACATTGATTGTGCAGCTCTTTCGTGCTCAAACGGACTATTATTAGTCTACATTGCCATCTGCTGGTGATTAAAAGAACTACATATCCCAGGACAAACTGCATGGTAGGAGGATTTATCTTCAGGAAAGACACTTTGGGGTGTCCAATTCCAATTGCTTGGTAAAATATGTATATGTGTTAATGTGTGACATGTTATAGCCAAGAAATTTCTCAGAGGTTTGTGATAGGCCAGTATTACTGGTCTATGTCGCCCTCTGCTGGTGAATGAAAAAAACGCATACCGGATATGATAGAATCAACGGGGCAGGTGAACAGAACATTTCAGTACATATCACTTTGTTTTTCTTTTCAATCACCATGTTGTAGCTGCTGCTGCGGTGGTCCACACAGGTTCAGGCGTAGGATCAGGGGTGTTCATGACGTCACTGATCCAGTCAAGGTACAGGCACAGGCGGGTGTACAAACCAACGTCAGAAGAACCGGACCAGAACAACCCCTTTAGCTCACCCCCACACACCACAGTACTGCCCTGGTCAGACTGAGAAAGAGGGAGGGAGGGAGAGTGTGGTGGCACAGTGAAGTACAAAGGAAAATCTTGATTAGCTCGTTGATCATAATATTATTTGTTTCCAATGCAACAGCCAGATATATAAATATAAAAATATAAATGTTTGCAAAGCACTGTTCTGTTGATGTACTGACCAGGCAGTTGTCGGTTGAGATGATGGTTTTAGCACAGAAAGCGTGTTCAATCCAATAAAGAGGAAAGGCTATCTGGCACATCTTGTCATCAATGACCCGCTGTGTTTCACACTTCAGGATTAGTTTGGGCTCGTCTGTATGGAGGGACTGACATAGGGACTCATGGGAGTTTATTTGGTGCTTATCTATTCCATTAAATTGGGTTGAGGCATGTAGCCCTCCCCTGGCTTTATGGTCCACTCACCCTGTCCCGGTACTGTGGAGCCCCAGCCGCAGACACTTCTCGTGGAACTGAGTGCAGCCTGTGGGTAGGGCTACGGGCATGACATGCTGAGTGAACCAGGCAGGCTCTGCCAGCTTCACCATTGCCAGGCTGTGTGAGGGGCCTCGTGCTTATGGCCTGTGCTGCACATATCTGGCCACCCGGATGTGCTGCTCTGTCCCTTCCTCCACTGTCACGTCATGCTCCCCCAGAGAAACCATAGTGTGGCCAGGTCTGAGGAGGAGAGGAGGAGAGGAGTCGAGTGGAGAGGAGTGGAGTGGAGAGGAACTTAGCAAAAAATATTTCTTTGTTTTCGGTGAACATATGGGCTGCATGCATTTTACACTGATTTCAAGAAAGAAAAAAGGGGGAATACCTATTCGACAAAGCAGTTCCAGGCGGTAAGCACCCACCACTCGTTGATGAGGGCACCCCTACACCTTCCCTCCCCATACCAGCCCCCCTTAGTGTTCCACAGGTAGACCTGCCAGGGTCTGGAATGGGGTTGGAAAACTTCCTGCAACAACGCTCCATCCTCCTGAGTGTAAAAAACATTAAGAAGACCTTCCTAATACTGAGTTGCACCAACAGCCCCCCCCCCCCCCCCAGTAAGGGATCATAGCTTTCACCTGGATTCACCTGGATTCACCTGGTCAGTGTATGTCAAGGAAAGAGCATAATGTTCATAATGTTGTACACTCGGTGTATATCTCCCTCCCAAACCTATCTCTAAAAGAAGGTATCATTCTTCATTTTATTATCTTTATTTAACTAGGCAAGTCAGTTAAGAACAAATTCTTATTTTCAATGATGGCCTAGGAACAGTGGGTTAAATGCCTTGTTCAGGGGCAGAATGACATTTTCACCTTGTCAGCTCAAGGATTCGATCTTGCAACCTTTTGGTTACAAGTCCAACGCTTTAACCACTAGGCTACCTGCCACCCCAGGCATTGCATAACTGTCTCATGATACTGTAGATACTGTGTATTACAGTCTTACCTGCACACCCCAAAGCAAAGGCCAGCAGTAGCAGCTTCATCATGTCTTGGTCTCTGTATGAGACTCTGGGTTTAGTCTGTGGTTCTTTTATACCTGTGTATCTGTGCCTCTAGCCTTTAGATCTCTGGGAGTTGACTGCCTGGGCTGCACCTGTGCTTTGTTTTCCTGGCACTTCTCTCATGTTTGTGACTGGAAAGGTACAGTGCGGCTATATGCCCCCATTCAATCAATTACAGATTTTTTGTAATATATATATTTTTTAATTGGACATACAAATGTAGGATCTTAATTTGAGCCAGTTTTCTAAAGCAGGAAAACAATCCTGCAGTAACAGGACATGTGAATTATAATGTGGATTTTAATTAATTGACATTTTTTTAAGGGTTAATACAGGGAAATTCTGGGAAAATCAAGTCTGAAATTTCAAAGTGGAAATCGAAAACTTCAGAAGCCTTTTTAAACCTCAAATACACAACAAGCTCTCCTGCAGCAAGGTGATTAAATTAAGATCCTACATCTGTATAAGAGCAAACAATTTACAATTCTTGACATAAGTACCAAATATATATATTTTTTAAATTATTAAAACAACAAAAACAAAGCAAAAACAAACAAACACAACAAAAAACTTAAGGCCCTTTAATTTAAAACACGTTGGCCCTTTAGTATGAGACGCATGTGTTGTTCTTTGTAATACAGGTGCTATGTCATTTTACTGTCACCATTGGAAGAAAAAAAAACGAGAGATTAGGCTACTCATTTAATTCCTATCACTTGAAGTGAATTTTTCACTGTGATGAAAGTACTCAGTGTGCTCTACCATTACGTAACCCCTTGTATCAATGTGCAGTGCCCTCGTTTAGTAATATCAAGTGAAGCTATTCATTAACTGTGGTTTGATTACTAAGAGAAGGCAACAATGTGGCCTTGTGAGACAGATAAAGTTGGGAGAGAATTGGGAAATCAAGATGGGGAAACGCAGGTACTCAGAAGAAGCCTACTCAGGGATTTGAGGTATTTAGTTTGAATACATTTGAGTCAGTTTGAATGAATCTTAGACTGAGGCTACATCAGATTGGCCATATCCCTGCTAGTATATCACAACCCTATGAAGAGATTAACTAACAGTTCAAGATGTGTTTAGTTGTCCTATGTGGTCACTCAATTAGTACTTGGTAGCATTGCCTTTAAATTGTTTAACTTGGGTCAAACGTTTCAGGAAGCCTTCCACAACCTTCCTACAATAAGTTGGGTGAATTTTGGCCCATTCCTCCTGACAGAGCTGGTCAGGTTTGTAGGCCTCCTTGCTCGCACACGCTTTTTCAGTTCTGCCCACAAATTTTCTGTGGGATTGAGATCAGGGCTTTGTGATGGCCACTCCAACACCTTGACTTTGCTGTCCTTTAGCCATTTTGCCACAACATTGTCCATTTGGAAGACCCACTTGCGACCAAGCTTTTATTTCCTGACTGATGTCTTGAGATGTTGCTTCAATATATCCACATACTTTTCTTTCCTCATGATGTCATCTATTTTGTGAAGTGCACCAGTCCCTCCTGCAGCAAAGCACCCCCACAACATGATGCTGCCACCCTCGTCCTCCACGGTTGGGAAGCCTCCCCCTTTTCCTCCAAACATAACGATGGTCATTATGGCCAAACATTTCTATTTTTGTTTCATCAGACCAGAGGACATTTCCCCAAAAGTACGATCTTTGTCGCCATGTGCAGTTCCAAACCGTAGTCTGGCTTTTTTATGACGGTTTTGGAGCAATGGCTTCTTCCTTGCTGAGCAGCCTTTCAGGTTATGTCGATATAGGACTAATTTTACTGTGTATATAGATACTTTTGTACATGTTTCCTCCAGCATCTTCACAAGGTCCTTTGCTGTTGTTCTGGGATTGATTTGCACTTTTCGCACCAAAGTACGTTCATCTCTAGGAGACAGAACGCGTCTTCTTCCTGAGCGGTATGACGGCTGCGTGGTCCCATGGTGTTTATACTTCCGTACTATTGTTTGTACAGATGAACGTGGTACCTTCAGGCGTTTGGAAATTGCTCCCAAGGATGAACCAGACTTGTGAAGGTCTACAATTGTTTTGCTGAGGTCTTGGCTGATTTCTTTAGATTGTTCCATGATGTCAAGCAAATAGGCACTGAGTTTGAAGGTGGGCCTTGAAATACATCGACAGGTACACCTCCAATTGACTCAAAAGATGTCAATTAGCCTATCAGAAGCTTCTAAAGCCATGACATCATTTTCGTTTTTTTCCAAGCTGTTTAAAGGCATAGTCAACTAAGTGTATGTAAACTTCTGACCCACTGGAATTGTGATACAGTGAATTTTAGTGAAATAATCTTTCTGTAAGCAATTGTTGGAAACATTACTTGTGTCATGCACAAAGTAGATGTCCTAACCGACTTGCCAAAACTATAGTTTGTTAACAAGAAATGTGTGGAGTGGTTGAAAAACGAGTTTTAATGTCTCCAACCTAACTGAATGTAAACTTCTGACTTCAACTGTACACAACCATATTGAGGTCACAAACCGGTGGGAGATATGCATGAACATATCCTACGTCTCTCAACTTTGTCTGATAATAAAACACTAAGTACAATGATCGTACTGGCTCATATGAATAATGCCTCTCAAGAAACACATAGGTTTTACTGGTTTTCTACAAACGCATGTTTTTATTTCAAGATACGTTGACATAAAAAAAAACATTTAAAGAAGGATTTACCTACTAGCACTGACTTTGCTGATAGCTACTTTATTGTACTTGCTACAACTGTGATATGTGGTTGTCTCACCTAGCTATCTTAAGATGAATGCACTAATTGTAAGTCGCTCTGGATAAGAGCGTCTGCTAAATGACTAAAATGTAAAATGTTGACATTAAATAATACTGTATTTCAATCTACACAGACTCCGTGGGGACGTCACCGAGGGTTGGAGGTCTGGTGAAGCTGATCGGAGGCTCCAGGATGACAGAGTAGGGGCCCACAGCTGCGATGCTCTCCTCACCAAGGCATTTTGAGGACGTTGGGGACACAGGGAAACAAGGAAGGGTCTTTACTGTTGGTATAAGATGTGGTAAACCTGGTCCTGCAGGATGCCGGAGTAGGTGCTCACCGCCATGCTGGTGTCAATGAAGACATTCCTGATGGACACACAGACACATGGACAATGCATTAACTGTCAGCCTGCTATTTTGACCTGCTGTTCCGTTCTTGTGTGTGTGTGTGTGTGTGTGTGCGTCTTACTTGGCCTTCTCCTCCAGCTTCAGGCCCTTGATGCTGTCCAGCCAGCTGGTTGCGGTGCTGATGGATGTTTTGTAGTAGCTCTTGACGGCGCCGGTCAGCTTTTCCAGGGTTCCCTGCTCTCCATCAGCCTCGGCAACATCAGCGACCGGTTCCTCAGGCGTACCCTCCTCAGCTTGCCTAGGCAGACGGAGGCTCTGAGCATCTGGAAGGAGAGGGTTAGGGTTAGGGATAGAGGGTCAAGATGGTTGGTTGTCAGTCAGTCAGTCAATGTTGCCGCTCGAGGTGCTCTTATTTGCAGTCTGGAGTGTTTAACGTTTCAAATCAAATCTTATTGGTTGCATAAACATATTTAGCAGATGTTATTGTGGGTGTAACAAAATGCTATTATGATACAGCAACCTTCTGGGATGCACAGTAAATGACATCCTGGAACACCACCAGTATGTCAGTCAGTTAGTCAGTCAGTTAGTCAGTCAGTTAGTCAGTCAGGGTCTTGGCTGTGTACTTACTGAGGCCCAGAAGAGTGACGAGCACAGTGATGACCAGAAGCTTGTTCATGATGTCACTCAGATCTGTGTGCATAGCAAACATCTTGGTGAGGGTCAGATAAACCCTACATCAACTTGTCCACTAGTCAGCATCATTTCCTCTTCCTTTTCAGCTCTGCTCTTAGCCTTATCTCATCTCAGCCTCATCTAATCTCTTCTATTTTATCTCAAACATGTCTCTAACAGGTTTCCAATGACTAAGGTAAGGCTATTCTGAGGTTGGCAATGTTTTCAATGACAATGAAACTATAGTTTTTCTGGGTTTGTATCGCACTATGATGCAGCAGACCACATACAGATGCAGGATCTTACTGTGACCAGTTTCTCACAGCAGGAAAATAATCCTGGAAAAACAGGAAATGTGAATTTATGTGGATTATAATTAATGGACATTTATGTTGGGGTTGATACATTTTTAGTTAGCAAATCAAGTCTGGAATGTTAAATTGCTAACTTTAGAAGCCTTTTTAAATCTTGAATATACTACACGTTTGCATTTAAATGTACTGTAACAACAGGGTGATGGAATGAAGATCCTACATCTGTATAGACATGCCATAATTTATTTAGTTATTCTGTTCAGTTGGAACCCCTCTCAAGACCCTCTACTTGATCTCTCCCAGAGAGCGTTTTGTCCAACAGTCTGGAGACAGACATGAGTAGTACTCATCTTATACAACACAACATCTTATAACAGTGATATTATCGTCACGTGCACCCTGAAGTAGCTACACTAGTAAGATGTGTTTTCTTTTTCTCCATGCAGGTGTGAGAACCTAAAGAAGATGGTGAACCAAAACATGGTGAACCAGAAGATGGTGAACCAAAACACGGTGAACCAAAACACGGTGAACCAAAACACGGTGAACCAAAACACGGTGAACCAAAACACGGTGAACCAAAACACGGTGAACCAAAACACGGTGAACCAAAACACGGTGAACCAAAAGCTGATGAACCAAACGAGCATGGCTGTACTTACTGTTTCTCCTCTCCGTACTGGGTGACAGGAATGAATGCAAGCAGTAGCTGAGAAGCAGCAGTGAGCTAGCCTGTATGTATATATATATATGAGAGGGGATGTGTTGACTTGTCGTTCTCCGAGCCAAAGTGCACTCCTCGGAGATAAACACCCACTGTTCAGGTGTTTGTGTATGTGATAAAGAAAGTGAGAGAGAGGGCAGACAGTGTCAAAGATGGAGATGCTATGACAGTAACATGTTCATCATTTGTTGATTTAGTATCATTTGAGTTTAGTGTATTTGCCAATCCAGATAGCTGTATTGAAATGTAACAGGACAAGTTATCCTGCTTGCTGATTGGTTTTGATTGGGGACTGGTTGATTTTTATTGGTCTTTTTAAGTCAGTAGAGTAACCCATTCACATTACATCTTGTGTTCATATTACAACCCCCTACCACCACCCCCTTCCAACAAACCCCCCCCCTTGCCTAAGCACACAGTCCTAAGTCTAGATCACCATTGACACGCTGGTCTGGTTACTACAGGTTAGCACAGACCCCACTGCACTCAAATGGTACTGGTAAACTAAGACAAAGATTCACGAAGTGGTGCTGGTAAACTATTGGTCAATGACTCACTTCCAGTGAAAGTTAATGGTGGGGCAGCATGATCTGTTATCACTGAATATCTAATGTGAAGCCCAGTGCTGTAGCTGTGGGCTGTTTAAACTGTATAATTCAAATCTTCAGGTGTATTATGATGAATCTGCTGTGATCTTTTAGCTCAAAAATCCTCTTAATAACCTGTCCTGGCTGTGCGTGTGAGGTCAAGTGATTTTACAATAAAGTATGTGTCACGCCTTGACCATAGAGAGCCTTTTTATTCTCTATTTTGGTTAGGTTGGGGTGTGACCTAACCTATCTAGGTGTTTTATTTTTATTTCTATGTTGGCCTGGTATGGTTCCCAATCAGAGGCAGCTGTTTATCGTTGTCTCTGATTGGGGATCATATTTAGGCAGCCTTTTCCCCACTGTGTTTTGTGGGATCTTGTTTTGAGTTAGTGCATGTAGCACCTCTGATGTTACAGTTAGTTGTTTGTTTCCTTTTGTTTTGTAAGTTTCACTAAATAAAATATGTGAAACTCAGAGCATGCTGTGCTGCGTCTCTCCACACAACCGTGACAGAAGATCCCACCACAACAGGACCAAGCAGCGTGCCCAGGAGGAGATGGCATCCTGGACTTACGAGGAGATCGAGGAGAAAATATCCTGGACTTGGGAGGAAATCTTGGCAGGACACGAAAGCCTGCCGTGGAAGGAGAGAAGGGAGGACAGCGACGACGCCGGGGTTCGCGGCCACAAAGACAGCCCAAAAGACAGCCCAAAAGAATTTGGGGGGGGGGTCACACGGGGTGGTCGGCGGAGCCGAGGAATGAGCCAGAGACCGTCAGGGAGTCGAAGGAGGAACTCAATGAAAGATTCCGGAGAGAGGTGGTGGCGATGAGAGTGCTGCAGCGTGGGCGTGCTGAGGAGTGTGACATCATCTGCACCGGTTTCACGCATCTGGCCTCCAGTGAGCCTCCCCAGTCCGGTACGTCCTATGTCTCCTCCACGCACGGTGACACACGCTGAAGTGTGTGTCACCGTTTCGGTACAATTTGTGCCGGTTCTACGCACCAGGTCTCCAGTGCGCCTCCACAGTCCAGTACGTCCTGTGCCTGCTCCCCGCACTTGCCCTGAAGAGCGTGTCACCAGTCCGGTGCAACCTGTGCCGGCCCCACGCATCAGGCCTCCAGTGCGCCTCCCCAGTCCGGTATGTCCTGTGCCTGCTCCTCACACTCGCCCTGAAGTGCGTCACCAGTCCAGAGCCTCCGGCGACGGTCCCCAGTCCAGAGCCCCCGGCGACGGTCCCCAGTCCGGAGCCCCCGGCGACGGTCCCCAGTCCGGAGCCCCCGGCGACGGTCCCCAGTCCGGAGCCCCCGGCGACGGTCAACGTTCCGGAGCCTCCAGCAGGGGTCAACGGTCCGGAGCTTCCAGGCAAGGCGTCCAGTCCTGCTCCAGGGCAGGAGCCTCCCTCTGTGCCGTTGCCCAGTCCAGGCACGGTGTTCAGTCCAGCTCCAAGGCCGGTACCCAGTCCAGGCACAGCGGCCAACTCAGCTCCAGGGCCGGAGCCTTCCCCTGCGCCGATGCCCAGTCCGGGCACGGCGTGCTCAATGATAAAAACACGTATTTGGCGTTAAAAATCGGTAGCATGGATAGACTACATTTACAGCTGATTGAAGAAAAAAAAAAAGACTGCTATGGTGTGTGGTCATCCACACCCCCTCCCAAAATGGCTGCTGTGCCATTTCTTCCACTTGCATTACTTGACAGTTTGCTGACAACAAAATTAAGACACTCATTCAGAGGCTGTAGTGTAGTTAGTATGTGTTAACAATTCCATATCTGGCCATGTCTTATGACTTTAAATTCTTATTTCTTCTTATTTCATGTTTTCATTCCATGGCCGGACCCGTGGTCTGGGCGGGGGCAAAGACCCGCACTGGAGCCGCCACCGACATTAGTCACCCCCCTATCCTCCCCAGTTGGTTTCAGGTTTTGCGGCCGGAGTCCGCACCTTTGCGGGGGGGGGGGGGGGGTACTGTCACGCCCTGACCATAGAGAGCCTGTTTATTCTCTATTTTGGTTAGGTCGGGGTGTGACTAGGGGGGTGTTTCTATCTAGGTGTTTTATTTCTATGTTGGCCTGGTATGGTTCCCAATCAGAGGCAGCTGTTTATCGTTGTCTCTGATTGGGGATCATATTTAGGTAGCCATTTCCCCACTGTGTTTTGTGGGATCTTGTTTTCAGTTAGTGCATGTAGCACCACTGATGTTACGGTTAGTTGTTTGTTTCCTTTTGTTTTGTAAGTTTCACAAAATAAAATATGTGGAACTCAGAGCACGCTGCGCCTTGGTCCGTCTCTCCACACAACCGTGACAGTATGATTGTACATTTCCAGTATTATGTTACATTTCCCGTGTTAGACAAGATTGGTTTAACAGGGGGAGTTCAATATTTTTTTACAACTTCATATTAGATGTTTCCTCACCCTGAAAATGCTTATGGTCCAGGAGAAACTGTAATCCATGCATCTGTTTTCTTTTAAAAGACACTACAAACTTAACATTAAGTTGTGAAATACTGAACTTTTCCTTAAAATGGAAAGCCTCTTTTCTTTGTATACTAAACTTAGTGCTGTGTAAACACTCTAGTCACCTGATTCCCTGTCACACGTCAGGTTGTTTTGTGCCCTGTCACTATGACCAGGTCTCTAGTAGATGGTGGTGATGATAAGCTGAAGGGACAGCCTGGTATGCACCTAATGTCTTGACATTTGTAAATCACTTGCTGTAAAATGAAGTGTTGACTGAATCGAAGGTATTAATAAATTAGTTGACATAGCAAGGGAACGGACAAGGACAGAGTAATGCACATTTTCTTAGATCATCTGTAGCACTAAAGCAAAAACTTACTGACCATATCCCTTCTCACTGATCATTGGTTGAATGGGGAGGGTTGTGCCCTTGATCATTATCCAATCTGTTTGGCGCAGAATTAGCTTTTGGAGTGCGATTGAAGATCGAACTCATTAAATATATTTTAATTGGTGTATGTGTCTTATTAATTTAGGACCTTTATTTAGCCAAGTAGGTTATGAAGAACCTATTCAGCTACATGGCAACCTGGCAAGAGGGTGCAGTGAAACAGCAACAGCAGACATGTAATATTTGCACTTTGTGATTGACCACCCACACTGTATGTCTGCTGTATTTCTCTGATAGTGGGAAAAACATGTTGGACTTGTGTGACTCAGTTGCCCAGTTCAGGAAACTTTGTTCTATCCCTCTGTACTCTACACTACTATTCTGTACAGTTCTGGAATGTTCTGTTCTGGACTGAACTGTTCTGTACTGTTCTGTACTATTCTGTACTGGTCTGTAATCTTCATCATACAAATCTGGGAGATATGCATGAACATATCCTACATTACACAAGTTTGTCTAATAATACACAACTGAACAAACAGGTCATACAGACTCATACAACTGAATCATGCTCCTCAAGAAACACATATGGTCTACTGTTTTCCTGCTATTCATGTTTTTATTTCAAGATCATTTGTTGACATAAAACAATACAGTATTTCAAACTGTTCCAGATGTTTCTGTAGTCTGACGTCAGAGTCATTTGAGTCCACTGCACCACTGGGTGCCACTATAGTTTGACATGTGTTTCTTCCCTACTGGGTTTCCTGTGGTGAAACATTAGGGCTCTTTTCTTCATTCATAATGGTAAGGTTCTGTGTGCTGTCTGAGGTGAACCTAAAGAGAGTAGGGACCCACAGCTGCGACAGTCTCCTCACCAAGGGACTTTGAAGATGCAGAGGGAAGCAATGAATTATATTTACTGTTGGTGTAAGATGTGGTAAACCTGTTCCTGCAGGATGCCAGAGTAGGTCCTCACCGCCATGGTGGTGTCAATGTAGGCATTCCTGATGGACACACAGACACATGGAAAAGAAATGAGCAACATCAGCCACCAGGGCCGGTTCCTCAACCACGGCCTCCTCAGCCGCACGCTCCTCAGCTACCTCTTCTGGAGCCTCACCTTCCTCAGCTTGCCTGGGAAAACGGATGCCCTGAGCACCTGGAAGAGAGGAGGAGGGTTAGGGTTAGCGGTTCAAAGTGTGTGTGAAAGTCTACATTTAGCCGGCTCAAAATGGTTGGTTGGTCAGTCTGTCAGTCAGTCGCTCCAGGTGGTATTTTTACGTTTCAGGAACCACACTAATATGATATAGAAACCTTCTGGGATGCACAGTGAGACTGCAAAAAAGACAACCTGGGACACCACCAGTAAGTCATTCTGTCTATCATTCAGTTAGTCTGTCAATCAGGGTTTTGACTGTGTACTTACTGAGGCACAGAAGTGCTACGAGCACGGTGATGACCAGAATCTTATTCATGAAGTCACTCAGATCTGTGGGCAAAGAAAACATCATGGTGAGGGTCAGACAAACCATACATAAACTGGTCTTTCTGGGTCTCTGTCCCACTATGATGCAGCAGACCACATATAGACATGTCATCATTTCTTTAGTTACTCTTTTAAGTTGGAACCCCTCTCAAGACCCTCTACTTGATCTCTCCCAGAGAGCGTTTTGTCCAACAGTCTGGAGACAGACATGAGTAGTACTCATCTTATACAACACAACATCTTATAACAGTGATATTATCGTCACGTGCACCCTGAAGTAGCTACACTAGTAAGATGTGTTTTCTTTTTCTCCATGCAGGTGTGAGAACCTAAAGAAGATGGTGAACCAAAACATGGTGAACCAAAACACGGTGAACCAAAAAATGGTGAACCAGAAGATGGTGAAATAAAAGATGGTGAACCAAAAGATGGTGAAACAAACCAAGATGGCTGTTCTCACTGTTTCTCCTCTCCGTACTGGGTGACAGGAATGAATGCAAGCAGTAGCTGAGAAGCAGCAGTGAGCTAGCCTGTATGTATATATATATATGAGAGGGGATGTGTTGACTTGTTGTTGTCCGAGCCAAAGTGCACTCCTCGGAGATAAATAAGAGAATCTGTGTATTTGCCAATCCAGATAGCTGTATTGAAATGTAACAGGACAAGCTATACTGCTTGCTGATTGGTTTTGATTGGGGACTGGTTGATTTTTTTTCGTTCTCTGAGTCAAAGTGCACTCCTCCGTTCAGGTGTTGATGAAGAGAGCGAGAGAGTGGGTAAAAGATGGATATGCTATCCCCACATCATTTCAACGTGGTGAATTGGATAAAAGTTGGTTGATACGTTGATCAATGAGATTACAACCTATTTTCGCCGACTCAAAAAGATAGCCAAAAATTTGCTGAATTCCCAATGCGTTATCACTATGATTTTAACAATCTAAAAGCACATGCAAATTCCAATGTAAAATCAATGTCAGATTTTTGGTTTAGTTGTCACCTAAATGTGTTATCACTGTGCTTTCAACCATTTAAAAGCACAACAGTTCAAATGGGAATACAATGTCAGATGTTTTATACAGCAACTTAAAGGTGCTACAGATAGGATTTTCTATTTAATATTTGTACTGTAATTTCAGAAAATGTCCATAATATATCTGCAGTAATAGTGGAATGATAGTGTTTCAAAGGGAATGTTTTGTTGTTGTATGCAGCCTAGTACTAGGTGAATTGCAACAGCACTATGCTGCATTCAAAACAAATCTCCCCTCACCTCATCCCATGATGGAGTGTCATGACTTCCGCCGAAGTCGGTCCCTCTCCTAGTTCGAGCGGCGTTCGGCGGTCGATGTCACCGGCCTTATAGCCATCGCCGATCCACCTTTCATTTTCCATTGGTTTTGTCTTGTCTTCCCTCACACCTGGTTTCAATTATATCATTTCCATATTGTGTATTTAACCCTCTGTTCCCACCATGTCCTTGTCTGGAATTGTTGATTGTAAGAGTTTGTGCACATTATGTCTGGCGTGCGAAGGATTTCGTCCCATTGTATTTATTTATTGTTTTTGTTCACAGTGATTTTTATTATTGAACTGCACCGTTGTAACACAGTCTTTGTTCTCCTGCGCCTGACTTCTCTGCCGCCAGTACGCACGCATTACAGAATTCCAGACCTAAGCTATGGAGTCAGCAGGAGCAGGTACCCCGGGTATAGGGGTGGAGGAGCGCATCCGGGACCACGCAGCAATGCTCCACCATCTTGGCACTGCCATGGACCGCGTTGTCCAGACAATGGACCGCTGGGAGAGACAAGTAGTTCTCCCATCGCCTCCACCAGCACAACCAGGGTCTCCACTAAGCACTCCTCCTTCTCCTGGTCCCTATGGGATTCGCCTCTCCCTTCCCCATGAATACGATGGGACGACTGCGAACTGCCAGGGGTTCCTATTACAACTGGACTTGTACCTGGCAACCGTCCACCCGGCTCCTTCGGGCCGTGAGAGGGTGTCCGCCCTCGTCTCGTGCCTCACTGGGAAAGCCCTGGAGTGGGCCAACGTTGTGTGGAAAGAGGGAGATGCGGCGTTGGACCAATTTCAGGAGTTCACCCGCCCCTTCCGGGCAGTCTTCAACCACCTGCCCGAGGGTAGAGCAGCGGGTGAGCGCACAGGAGTTCAACTTGGAGTATCGGACCCTGGCTGCCGGTGCGGGATGCAACGACAGGGCCCTGATCGACCATTATCGCTGCAGTCTGCGCAAGGAATTCTGTCGGGAGTTGGCCTGCAGAGACACCACCCTCACGTTCGACCAGCTGGTGGACCAGTCCATCCGGCTGGACAACCTGCTGGCTACCCGCGGATGTTCAGATCGAGGGCTGTTGGTTCCATCCCCCCGCACCCCCTCTCCAATACCCATGGAGCTGGGAGGGGCGGTGCGCAGGGAGACCGGAGGAGGTTCCAGCTCGTGCACCATCTGTGGCCACAGAGGTCACACTGCCGGTCAGTGCCGGGTTGGTTCCTTTAGGTATCGAGGCAGCAGGTCTCCCCAGGTGAGCCGGCACCATTCTCACCCATTGCCCTCTGTTGCACATATGTTTGTGTATGTCACTTTCCCTGAGTTTTCCCCGCATTCCCAGCATAAGGCGCTCGTCGATTCAGGCGCAGCTGGGAATTTTATTGATAGAGCGTTCGCCCATAGTTTAGGGATCCTCATTGTTCCTGTGGCTGTGCCCTCCCCCGTTCACGCCTTAGATAGTTGACCATTAGGGTCAGGGTTGATTAGGGAGGTCACCGCTCCTCTGGGCATGGTGACGCAGGAAGGTCACAAGGAGAGAATTAGTCTCTTCCTTATTGACTCTCCTGCGTTTCCCGTGGTGCTAGGCCTACCCTGGTTAGCTTGTCATAACCCCACTGTTTCTTGGCCACAGAGGGCTCTCACGGGGTGGTCGCGAGAGTGCTCGGGGAGGTGTTTAGGGGTTTCTGTCGGTGCTACTATGGTGGAGAGTCCAGACCAGGTCTCCACCGTGCGCATTCCCCCTGAATATGCCGATTTGGCTCTCGCCTTCTCTAAAAAGAAGGCGACTCAATTACCACCCCATCGACGGGGTGATTGTGCGATAAATCTCCTGGTAGACGCTGCACTTCCCAGGAGTCATGTGTATCCCCTCTCACAGGCGGAGACGGAGGCTATGGAAACATATGTCTCCGAATCCCTGCATCAGGGGTACATTTGGTCTTCCACTTCACCCGCCTCCTCGAGTTTATTTTTTGTGAAGAAAATGGGGGGAGGTCTGCGCCTGTGTATTGACTATCGGGGTCTGAACCAGATCACTGTGAGGTATAGTTACCCGCTACCACTCATAGCCACATCGTCAATGCACGGGGCGCGCTTCTTCACCAAACTAGATCTCAGGAGCGCTTACAACCTGGTGCGTATCCGGGAGGGAGACGAGTGGAAGACGGCTTTCAGTACCACCTCAGGGCACGATGAGTACCTCGTCATGCCGTTCGGGTTGATGAATCTTCCAAGCCTTTGTAGATGAGATTTTCAGGGACCTGCACAGGCAGGGTGTAGTGGTGTATAATGATGACATTTTGATATACTCCGCTACACGCGCCGAGCATGTGTCCCTGGTGCGCAGAGTGCTTGGTCGCCTGCTGGAGCATGACCTGTACGTCAAGGCTGAGAAATGCCTGTTCTTCCAGCAGTTCGTCTCCTTTTTAGGGTATCGCATTTCCACCTCATGGGTGGAGATGGAGAGTGACCGCATTTCAGCCATGCGTAATTGGCCGACTCTCACCACGGTAAAGGAGGTGCAGCGGTTCTTAGGGTTTGCCAACTACTACCGGAGGTTTATTCAGGGTTTTGGTCAGTTAGCGGCTCCCATTACCTCACTGCTGAAGGGGGGCCCGGTACGCTTGCAGTGCTCAGCTGAGGCGGACAGGGCTTTTAGTCACCTGAGGGCTCTGTTTACCTCGGCTCCCGTGCTGGCCCATCCGGATCCCTCTTTGGCGTTCATAGTGGTGGTGGACGCATCCGAGGCTGGGGTAGGAGATGTGCTCTCTCAGCACTCAGGTACGCTACCGAAGCTCCGCCCCTGTGCCTTCTTCTCGAAGAAGCTCAGCCCGGCGGAGCGAAACTATGACGTGGGGGACCGGGAGCTGTTGGCTGTTGTCAAGGCCTTGAAGGCGTGGAGACATTGGCTTGAGGGGGCTAGACACCCTTTTCTCATCTGGACTGACCACCGTAATCTGGAGTACATCTGGGCGGCAAGGAGACTGAACCCTCGCCAGGCAAGGTGGGCCATGTTTTTCACCCGTTTTGTGTTTACCCTTTCCTACAGACCAGGCTCCCAGAACGTGAAGATAGACGCATTGTCTCGGCTGTATGACACAGAGGAGCGGCCCATGGATCCCACTCCCATACTCCCCGCCTCCTGCCTGGTGGCGCCGGTAGTGTGGGAGCTGGACACGGACATTGAGCAGGAGTTACATGCAGAGCCCGCTCCCGTCCAGTGTCCCGCTGGGAGTCTGTACGTCCCGTCTGCTGTTCGTGACCGGTTGATCTATTGGGCCCACACGTCACCGTCCTCTAGTCATCCTGGGATCGGTCGGACAGTGCGCTGTTTGAGCGGGAGGTACTGGTGGCCTACCTTGGCTAAGGACGTGAGGGTTTATGTTTCCTCCTGCCCGGTGTGCACCCAGTGTAAGGCTCCTAGGCACCTGCCCAGAGGTAAGTTACACCCCTTACCCGTTCCACAACGGCCTTGGTCGCGCCTGTTGGTGGATTTTCTGACCAATCTTCCACTCTCACAGGATAACACCAAGATCCTGGTCATTGTGGATCGTTTCTCTAAGTCCTGTTGTCTCCTCCCTCTGCCTAGTCTCCCTACAGCCCTACAGACTGCGGAGGCCTTGTTTACGCACGTCTTCCGGAACTATGGGGTGCCTGATCGAGGTCCCCAGTTCACGTCTAGGGTCTGGTATGCGTTCATGGAATGTCTGGGGGTCTCGATCAGCCTTACTTCAGGGTTTCACCCCGAGAGTAATGGGCAGGTGGAGAGAGTAAACCAGGATGTGGGCAGGTTTCTGTGGTCCTATTGCCAGGACCGGCCGGGGGAGTGGGCGGCGTTCGTGCCCTGGGCTGAGATGGCACAGAACTCGCTTTGCCACTCCTCCACTAACCTCTCTCCCTTCCAGTGCATACTGGGGTACCTGCCGGTTCTGGCGCCTTGGCATCAGAGTCAGACCGAGGTTCCTGCGGTGGACGACTGGTTCAGGTGTGCGGAGGAGACATGGGAAGCTGTCCGTGTTCACCTTCAGCAGGCCATGATGTGCCAAAAGGAGAACGCAGATCGCCACCGCAGTGAGGCCCTGGTGTTCGCACCGGGGGACCGGGTCTGACTCTCGACCCAAAACCTGCCCCTCCGCCTGCCTTGCCGGAAGCTGGGTCCACAGTCTGTGGGGCCATTTAAAGTCCTCAGGAGAGTGAACGAGGTTTGTTATAGGTTACAACTTCCACCCGATTACCGTATTAACCCCTCGTTCCATGTGTCTCTCCTCAGGCTGGTGGTGGCTGGACTGCTCCAGGAGTCTGAGGTGCGGGAGGTTCCTCCGCCCCCTCTGGACATCGGGGGGGCCCCGGCGTACTCCGTTCGCTCCATACTGGATTCGAGGCGCCGAGTATCTCGTGGAGTGGGAGGGGTACGGTCCGGAGGAGAGGTGCTGGGTTCCGGTCGAGGACGTGTTGGACCCTTCAATGCTGCAGGAGTTCCACCGTCTTCGTCCGGATCGCCCTGTGCCTCGCCTTCCGGATCGTCCCCGAGGCCGGTGTCGGCGCGCTGCTGGAGCCGTGCGTCAAGGGGGGGGGTACTGTCACGACTTCCGCCGAAGTCGGTCCCTCTCCTAGTTCGGGCGGCATTCGGCGGTCGACGTCACCGGCCTTCTAGCCATCGCCGATCCACCTTTCATTTTCCATTGGTTTTGTCTTGTCTTCCCTCACACCTGGTTTCAAGTCCATCAATTACATGTTGTGTATTTAACCCTCTGTTCCCACCATGTCCTTGTCTGGAATTGTTGATTGTAAGAGTTTATGCACGTTATGTCTGGCATGCGAAGGGTTTCGTCCCATTGTATTAATTTATTGTTTTTGTTCACAGTGATTTTTATTATTGAACTGCGCCGTTGTAACACAGTCTTTGCTCTCCTGCGCCTGACTTCTCTGCCGCCAGTACGCACGCATTACATGGAGACTCGCGCTTGAGCCTTCTACTTTTGGTTTTGGTCCACCAGCTTCAAACAGCTGTAAAAAAAATAATAATAATGTTTTATTGAAAATATATTTCACAGCGTCTGTTACTTGAACTCTGTGAGGCATTTATTTGGGATGCAATTTCTGAGGCTGGTAACTCTAAGGAACTTATCATCAGCAGCAGAGGTAACTCTGAATCTTCCGTTCCTGTGGCGATCCTCAAGAGAGCCAGTTTCATCATAGCGCTTCACGGTTTTTGCAACTGCACTTGAAGAAACTTTCAAAGTTCTTGAAATGTTCCGCATTGACTGACCATGTCTTAAAGTAATGGTGGACTGTCGTTTCTGTTTGTTTATTTGAGCTGTTCTTGCCATAATATGGACTTGGTCTTTTACCCAATAGGGCTATGTTCTGTACACCACCCCTACCTTGTCACAACACAACTGATTGGCTAAAACACATTAACCTGATATGGATAGGGGGCAGTATTTTCATGGCCGGATGAAAAAACGTACCCAATTTAACCTGTTTAGGATAGGGGGCAGTATTTTCACGGCCGGATAAAAAACGTACCCGATTTAATCTGGTTATTACTCCTGCCCAGAAACTAGAATATGCATATAATTATTTTATTTGGATAGAAAACACCCTAAAGTTTCTAAATCTGTTTGAATGGTGTCTGTGAGTATAACAGAACTCATATGGCAGGCCAAAACCTGAAAAGATTCTGTATGGGAAGTGCCCTGTCTGACCATTTCTTGTCCTTCTATAGCCTCTTTATTGAAAATAGAGGATCTCTGCTGTAACATGACATTTTCTATGGCTCCAATAGGCTCTCAGAAGGCGCCAGAACGGGGAATGATGCCTCTGCAGTCCCTGGGCGAAACACAGTAGGGGTTTTGGAAAGTGGTCGTTCTGAGAACAATGACACGGGTGTGCGCGTGCATGTGAAGACTCCATTTTCTATTTTCAGTGTTTGAACAAAAATGACGTCTCCCGGTCGGAATATTATCGCTATTTTACGAGAAAAACCACATAAAATTTGATTTTAAACAGCATTTGACATGCTTCGAAGTACGGTAATGGAATATTTTGAATTTTTTTGTCACGATACGCGCCGGCGCGTCACCCTTCGGATAGTGTCTTGAACGCAAGAACAAAACGCAGCTATTTGGATATAACTATGGATTATTTGGAACCAAAACAACATTGGGTGTTGAAGTAGAAGTCCTGGGAGTGCATTCTGACGAAGAACAGCAAAGGTAATCCAATTTTTCTTATAGTAAATCTGAGTTTGGTGAGTGCCAAACTTGGTGGGTGTCAAAATAGCTAGCCATGATGGCCGGGCTATCTACTCAGAATATTGCAAAATGTGCTTTCACCGAAAAGCTATTTTAAAATCGGACACCGCAATTGCATAAAGGAGTTCTGTATCTATAATTCTTAAAATAATTGTTATGTTTTTTGTGAACGTTTATCGTGAGTAATTTAATAAATTCACCAGAAGTTTTCGGTGGGTATGCTAGTTCTGAACGTCACATGCTAATGTAAAAAGCTGGTTTTGGATATAAATATGAACTTGATTGAACAAAACATACATGTATTGTATAACATAGGACTGTCATCTGATGAAGATCATCAAAGGTTAGTGCTTCATTTAGCTGTGTTTTGGGTTTTATTGACCTATATGCTTGCTTGGAAAATGGCTGTGTGGTTTTTTTGGTCTATGTACTCTCCTAACATAATCTAATGTTTTGCTTTCGCTGTAAAGCCTTTTTGAAATCGGACAACGTGGTTGGATTCAGGAGAGGTCTATCTTTTAAATGGTGTATAATAGTCGTATGTTTGAGAAAATTGAATTGTGGTATTTTAGTTGTTTTTGTATTTCACGCCATGCGATCCCATTGGCTGTTGGCTAGGGGTTCCGCTAGCGGAACGCCTAGATGTAAGAGGTTTTAAGAAGGAAAGAAATATCACAAATGAACTTTAAACAACACACATCTGTTAATTACACCATGCCCAAACCGGACTCGTCGCGTACGCTCGCATGTGCGAGCATTGCAAAATAAATGTACACATACATGTTATTCAAACATTGCACCCAACAAGCGTCTCCGTTGCCAGGCACTAAAATAGAAGTTGATTCTATTTGTGGCGCACAATGCACTGCAAGTCCTGTCTCTCCCATCTCCTCATTGGCTTTAGAAGCATATACCCACTTGCCATCTCCTCATTGGTTATACCCATGTGGGTGATTGAAAGATGAACTGAGGTCGGTTATGGTAATACACCTTATTATGAAAGTTAGTTGCCAATCGCCATATAAAGTCCAAAGAAGATAAAGCCTGGAAGGAGGAGAGATGACTACAAACGATTCTCTTGACCATTTCATGTGTGGAATAATTGACGGAGTAGAGGACCTTGTACATTTCAGGTAAAATAACAACTCATTGTGTATATCCCAGGACAAATTAGCTAGCAACAACAAGCTAGCTATCTAAATAGGACAAATTAGCTAGCAACAACAAGCTAGCTATCTAAATAGGACAAATTAGCTAGCAACTGCAAGCTAGCTGAATTGCCATAAATGTTTAATGTTTTTTGACCTGTCCCCAAATTATTGTAATATTTTAAATAGAGGTGAATTATGATGAATCTGCATTGGTCTTTTAGCTGAACAATTTTATGCCTAGTTATTTTTTATCTAGTCTAGACTGCATGATTTTTAAAAAATTGATAGGGCTATTTGTCCATAAAAATACTCATATCAGTTATATTAACCTACCTTTTAAAAGCGAATATGCCTATAATATACATATCAAGTGTAGTTTATTGTTATTTCATCTTGATCATCTGGTTAAGTGCCTCTTTCATCCATCAGCCAACTTTAAAAAAGGAAATTCAGACTGTAAAAAAAAGGATGGGACTGGGTTTCACTAAGCCTATATAGCCTAACTTATGCTAAATCAGGAAAAAAGATGGCTGACTTGGTGGGGAAGAATTCAAAGCACATCTTCGCCTGTCTGGCAGTTCTTCGATTTCAGGCTGAATTATTAATGTGAGCCAGCAGACCTGATTGGTCACTTGCAGAATATGCAAAAAGATAATCAGGGAAAGTAGGGACAAACCTCTGTCAACATTTACAAGTCCATCATCTTGCTGAGTTCGCTGCTCTGGGTGAACATAATGGTTCTCCTTACCAGAAACCTGATGGTTTCTAATTGCACTTTTTTTGAAATTGTATTTTATATTGTAGCCTAAATTCAAATCAAGATGCATCTTGTTTGAAAGACATAGCCTATAGGATAGGCAAAAATATTCTGTCAAACCTTAAATGACTTATTTACAGTTTTCTTCGCATTCATTTAGGTCATTTTTATATTTATTTTGTTTAAGATACTTTATATATTTTCAAACTTTTAGGCCTATATTTAGGATTTGTACAGTTCTATAGGCAAAAGACATATCCTATCAGGCCTTTTCATTTTTAGCATAAGCCAATGTTACTTCGTTTTGAAGTGTTATAAAGAATGTTATAAATATTCATTTGTTTTATCTGATTGTAAATTTAGTATTTTTAAAGTTCGATAGGCAAAAGGCATAATAGGCTTATTAGTTTACAAGTTGAACTTTATCAAAGTAACGTTTATCGCAACTTTTATTGACAGTAGCCTATGTGTAGGCCTATATTATTGGCTGTTTGGTTTGCAAAGAGGGATTTTCCGACCGACAATCTATTTTGCCTATGCTTTGGTCAAGTAAAGCAGAAACATACCAGGTTTGTTTCAATTTCATATTAAATTAGTCTATCTTCTAATTGTTTGTTCCCTCTCTAGTCAACTTTCTGAGATTGAACTTCGTCAAGCCTATACAGTGCCTTCAGAAAGTATTCACACCCCTTGACTTTTCCCACATTTTGTTATGTTACAGCCTGAATATAAAATTGATTCCATTTAGATTTTGTGTTATTGGCCTACATAATTTACTCCTGAACTTATTTTGGCTTGCATAACAAAGGGGTTGAATACTTAAGGTATTTCAGCTTTTAATTTTTAATTCATTTGTAAAAAAAATTCTAAAAACATAATTCCACTTTGACATTATGGGGTATTGTATGTATCTACATTGGTCTCTTGCATTATATTAATAGTCTAACTACCGCATATGTATTAAAATGTATTTTTCTATGGCAAATAGGGAATGGGTCATTTGGCATGTCCCCCTGCTCTGTGCTCACTCCACTGCGCTGTTGTCAGCTGCCAGACTCTGGAGGTGCAGTCAAATTCAAATATGCTAATCATTTGTGACATTACGATGTCATCACCATCGTCAATGGTTGTCAAATATCGTCGATAGAAGATGGAATCTTAAAATCGTCCAACCCTACTGTCAGTATGGATCACACATTGGCACAAAGGTCTCTGGTAGGCATGGTAGTGGTGGTAATCTAAGGGAACATTTGGAAATCACAAAAATTTAAAAATAATTGGAAAAATCTCGAAGTATGTGGTATACAGTATGTTAGTATGGGTATTCGAACACAGCCAAGTACTGTTCTGGACCATCCTGTTCTGTCTTGTTCTGTCCTGCTCTGTTCTTTCCCGTTCTGTTCTCATCTGTCCTGTTCTCCTCTGTTCTGTCCTGTTCTGTTCTCATCTGTCCTGTTTTCCTCTGTTCTGTCCTGTTCTGTTCTCTTCTGTCCTGTTCTCCTCTGTTCTGTTCTGTCCTGTTCTGTTCTCATCTGTCCTGTTCTGTTCTCATCTGTCCTGTTCTCCTCTGTTCTGTCCTGTCTTGTCCTGTTCTGTTCTCATCTGTCCTGTTGTCCTCTGTTCTGCCCTGTTCTGTCCTGTTCTCATCTGTCCTGTTCTCATCTGTTCTGTCCTGTCCTCTTCTGTTCTCATCTGTTCTGTCCTGTTCTATTCTCATCTGTCCTGTTCTCCTCTGTTCTGTCATGTTCTGTCCTGTTCTCATCTGTCCTGTTGTCATGATGTGGCCCTTTCTGGGTATAGATCGCAGCCCCCCCCCCCTCTCTCTCTCCTACACCCAGGTTCTGTTATCTCAGGTCGTAAATTCCTGGTGGAGACTCTCTCCCCTTGGCCATGCAGAAAGAGAGACACATAGAGAGAACAAAGGATTTCACATGGCAAACTCCTAATTCCCCAAAATGGGAATTTGATACAAAATGTCCACTTGTGATAAGGTGGGAATGGTACGTGGACACTTAAGGGACAGGTATGATGAGTGTGTTTCATTTGGTGACCTCAGAGAGGACAGGAAACACACATAACTATATCTCTGAATGTGTACATTTCTCAATTATGGGGTTTGCATCTAATTCTTGTATTAAATTAATGAGTAAAGATGAAACTATTTGTGAAATGATGTAATGTGATGTTAAGCCTTTAATGTGAGATAATTGTATTCCCTTTAAAGTTTAACTAAGTCATTGGCCCACCCCCGTGAGCACAGACATGATCTGGCATCTTAGAACCTCCTTTTCTATTGTAATGAATAAAACCCCCTCCTGAGGAAATCCTCTTCAGACCACGCTTACCTCAATGGACACCGAGGGGGCACAGGTTTGAGTTTAAACTAAGCAAACCCACAGCGTGAGCTGTGATTGCGAATAGTTATTGAATTCCTAATCATACCACAGCTACACGGCTGGAAATTGTTAAACTCTGAGATTATCGATCCCTACAGAATAAGAGCAAATTTTAGATACTAATTACTAGTCTGCAGCTAGAAATTATGTCAACCTGGCATGCGAAGACCGACAACCGCCGAAACATCTATTCTATGAGAACATTTCTGAATGGTACTCTGAAGTATCCAATATAACCACGAAAGACTTTGATCTTCAGGGAAGCAGAGAGAGAGAGAGAGACGCTCGGATGAACTCTCCAACAGACAGAAGGACTGACGATTCCAGCAGAGATCACGACGACACACTGGGTGTAAATATATATTGATTGCAATTATTCCCGATTGAGTGAGCGTTCATGTGCGAAGGATTAGCAATTCAATTAGTATAATTATCAACTGCGTAGTGATTCCTTTTGTCTTCCCGCCTGTTCTCAGTCCACAACCACTTCCCTTTGTCCACCAAGCCGTCACATCAGCTTAGCCCACTAGGGAACCTCCCCTATCATTTCCTTGTAACCATGTCTACTGTGTTGTTTGTTTATGCATGTCTGTGATTATTTAGTTAATTAGTAAATCAATTATTTAGCCAATTGGTGTATGGATGATTCATAGTAAAGGCTGGGTTCGTGCAGATAACCAACAATTTACGACGTTTGGAATGAGACTAACGTGAGGTAAAGAATAATTCATTAACTACAAGACTAATTGATCATATATTAAAATATCTGAAGAGTTATATTAGGAAAATTATAACTTTGTAATCTGAAGATTTACCTTGTGGCCCAACTTCCTAGTTAATTACATTTATGTGATTAGTTTAATCACGTAATAATAATTACAGAGAATTAATTTGATAAAATAATTTGATAAATAAAGAATAAAGAATTAATTTGATAAAATAATTTGATAATTTGATAAAATAAGTCTTCACTTTCAATGATGCACGACACTGTTCTCATCTGTGTAATGCTTGGACGTCGTGGGTGTGGAGTCAGGCGCAGGAAGCAGAAACGTTTAGTACAGTGCTTTTATTACGCACAACCAACAGGGCGTATCAAAATACAAAGTCCCAAAAAACACAATCCACTACACAACACACAGTGTAAATGAAAGAAACAAGCCCGCACACAGAACAGGTGGGGAGACGGGCTTAAATGCTCATCTAATAACTTCATTGAAAACAGGTGCAACAAATAAAGGCATAACCAACAGAAAAGGGAAAAAGGGATCGGTGGCAGCTAGTAGGCCGGTGACGACGACCGCCGAGCGCCACCCGAACAGGGAGAGGAGTCACCCTCGGCAGGAGTCGTGACAATCTGTTCTGTCATGTTCTGTCCTGTTCTGTTGTCAGTCAAAACAAGTGACGGGCTACAGCTTTAATCACTTGGTGCTTGTTTTAATGAATTCCAAGAAACACCTGTTTTTATAAGTTATTATTGTGTATTCACCATGTTACCATGTAACTCTTAAATAATGAATAATGTTAATAATAAGTACATAACTGGTCATTTCTTTACCCTAAAATAAAGTGCTACCGTAACTTCTTAATAATAAACAATTAAGCAGTTTGATCAACATTTCTCACTTGTGGTACTTAAAGAAAAATCTGGTTCATGATATTATTATTCATATAGATGAGTAAAAATGTTTTTCGTACCCTAATTAAACATGATGCACAAGTATCAGTCGAGAGTTTCAACTTTCAGATCTTTATTGAACACAAACACACACACACACACAAACTCCTGTGAGAGTATCAAACACGTAGTTATATACATGCACAATGTTGGATGAATGTTAAAGCTCTTGCGAGATGTCAATCTTCCTATCTACCATGCTTTGACTTTTGTTTCCCTTGAACAGTCATGTCTAGGAAAGTGTTGACATAGAAAACGGGAGGGAATGCGTTTTGCATTGTGCATTTCTCTTCTCAATCACCTTCAGGTATTTTCCCCCTCTAGCATTTAATACATGTATCAGAAGCACAGCTAAAGCAGAGCCAAGCCCTGTGTGGAAAGGTACAAGCGTGTGGGGTGGTCCGTTGTGACGGAGGCTATCTAGGGCTCAATCCTCGGCAGGCAGGACTTTGTCGAGGTAAACCTTGATGGAGGTGATGGCCTCATCCAGGTAGGTGCCAACATGGGGGCGCACATAGTGTCCGTACAGACCCAGGCCGGCCATACGGGCCTTGTCCACCAAGGGTGCTGCTTCCTGGGCCAGACCACTGGACAACACACACACAGAGACAGGAGGAGATGTCAGTGATGTTATAGGTTAACAGCCATCCTATGTGTCCCAGACCTGGGTTAAAATACATGTGTTTTTGAGTGTTTTTTAAATTTTATTTTTACATCTGTGTATTTGAGTATTCTGAAATACACAGCCCAAAATAAGTACTTTTATTTGAGTATTTGAATGGTTATTTGAGAAAACTAAAACAAGTAGTCTTCCAAATTGTATTTGAAAGCATTTCAAATATCTGGGTTAAATGCATGGGAACGTATCTGAGCCAGTGTATTTAAGTATTTTCAAATACTTTCCAAGTATATTTCCAACTATTTGTTTTTTCAAATAAAGATGATCTGAAAACTTGTTTTGAAATGTAGTGAAATGTAATTGAAATACCTGAAATGGTATTTTAAGTTCTGATGTGTCCACTGGTTAATAGAGAATGGTAAAATATCTAGTTAACATGTTGATGGGCATGAAGGACCAATATCTAAGATCCTATAATCATTTTAAATCCTATTTCAAAGTTATGGGCAGATAGACAGAAGAACTGACAGTAAATCAGACAGACGGATAGACAGACAAACAAGCAGGACAACAGGACATCGACAGACTGACAGACTGACAGACTGACTCAGTGCAGGGTCTGGATTGACGCGACAAGTTAACTTGGTTGTGTCGCGGTGGGGCACTCACCTTCCGATCTTGACAGCGCTCAGGAATTTGGGGTTGCCCTGCAGCTCCTCGATGTAGTCTTTGGCAGCCTGGCCCTGGCCCTGGCCCAGGCTCTCAGTCATAGGCCCCACAGCAGCCTGCACCTTGCTGTAGGCGTTCATCAGCCTCTTGTAGAACACAGACTTCATGGCCTCATACTTCTCCACCAGCTCCTTGTCTGGCTCTGGTACTTCACACAGGCACACAGAGACTGGAGGGGAGACAGGGAAGAGATAGTATTTATTCATTCATTGCACATGCTTGACTTGATTGACTGCTGTTAAACAGTATCTAAAACCACTGGACTAACTATAGCCACAAAATAGCCCTAATATACTCAAATGCTTCACATAATCAGGCAGTGTGTGTTAGTAAGGTTGATTTAGTGTCTGTGTCTGTGTAATGGAGGTAGTTCGGTCACTTGGTTTGATCGCTCTCATGATGAGTAAACTCGGCTGAAATAAACAAAGGCCATTTCAACCTGACATCTGAGGTCTCTCTTATCCCTGCAGATTGTGTAGCAGTGGGTTCTGATGCCCATTGTGTCACTGCTCAACATGGTCGGTCTATCACCTCCACAAGTCCATCACAGTTCAAAGCCTATCACCTCTCAGATAAACATACAACTAACTAACTGTGCTATGCATTCCTGTTGCTGACATATTCTCTCACTGTCACTGACACAGCTGCAGGTCAAAGGTGGCTATTACCTTCTGTTGTAGAAACGGCTGGAATGAACGCTATATATCCATTTTCATAAATGTTGGTCAATTTGCTTTTATTGTTTAAAGAGATTATGGAAGAGATTGGTGTGTTTTTTCACTATCTAATCATGCCATGGGGTTGTTCAATGACAGCCATGTCTTTGTTTAAAATATCACGAGGGTTTCATTTCAGAGATAAATAATCATGTTTTTTAGCAAAATGTTATATATCCACCTCTCTCACAGAAATAAGTTGTATTACAGCTAGGTTTAACACAGTCAAATGTGACAAATAGCTACATTTTTTATAAAGAACTGTACAAATGATACATTTGTGACATCAATATACAGTATTTACAGGACACGAACCTTCCATTCCAGCTAAACAATGGATATATAGCATTTTTGCCAAAAAAATACATTTCATACACATCTAAAACCTATGAATTAAACATTTGAGAACAGTAAACAATATTTTACACACACATGAAGGTACCTATAAGCATTCATTTCTGATGAAAAAACACAAATCTGGTTTGAGTTCTGCAGGGTGTGTGTTGCAGGTTCTAGGTCTTACCTTGGAGTGCAAGCACTAAGGCGAATGCCAATTTTCCGTTCATTTCTGAAAGAAAAAAACAAACACAATAAGAATTTATATGCATTATTTAGATGAAGTTAAATGCAATGCCTGTCTATTTATTAGACTAGAAATCACACCATTCTGATCAGGCATCAATGAAACTATAATTGATACGAAAGGAAGATGCATCTTAAAATACATGAGAAAATAAATAATTCATACATTAATACATTTCTATTTTTAGAGATACTAGAGCATTGAAATAATATATGTATAAAAGATGAGAAGAGAGAGAGAAAAAGACAACCTGTTGTAGTCTGTGTACAGATCCCAGTGAATTAAATGACAGTCTCCTTTGGTGGCTGAGTTGTCTGTAAAGCAATCTGGACAAGTAGACACCATGATATAGTGAGGAGAGTAAACAAACGTCATCTAATGAGTATGCACACAGGTACTCACGCACACGCACACACACCCACGCACCAGACACACCAGAGCCCACTGTACCTATGGGACAAACATCCACACACTCGTTTGCCTAAACAAAGTCCATTGCACTTGAGACAGGTGATGCAATGCATCCAGATTATCACTTGGATTCGTTTCTGAAATCTATTTATGCTGCAATGCACTCTTCTGCATATGTAGGAAAGCCTAAATTCTCCTCCAAAACGTTTGCATATCAGTGCATGAAAGAGATTTTTTATGAATGAATAATCATGTTAAGCATTTTAACAGTCTGACAGTTTTCCATAATTGATTTGTCAACATTTGTGTGGAACATAAACCAGTATGTTCGACTGCCTCTATGTAACTCATTGAAATCTGTATTCTTGCACACATTCAGAATTCACGAACTCAACAACAAAACACTCTTTACAATGTCTAACAAAAAAGTATCTCAACGGTTTATTCACGCTAAGGTCCATTCTCGCTGTCTATTTGAATGTGTTTCATGTATCCCAGTTAGTCAGACTATGGTTTGATTGAATTAAACAGGGCCCAGAGTATGTTGACTGTGTTCCAGGATCGATGTCTGCAGTCCACACAGTGACACCCGAGAGAAACGGCCTGCAGGTCACACACATCTCCTCTCCAACCAGACACACCTGCTGAACCTTGTATCTCAACTGTCAACTCTCACCTAGATAACACTCCGATTTCAACACAGTCTGTAGCTATCACTCTCATCACTGATGTCTGTCTGTCTGTCTGTCTGTCTGTCTGTCTGTCTGTCTGTCTGTCTGTCTGTCTGTCTGTCTGTCTGTCTGTCTGTCTGTCTGTCTGTCTGTCTCATTCTTTCTGTCTCATTCTTTCTCTCCCTCTTTGTCATTCACTGTTGCTTTCTCTCTGCCTCTCTGCCATTCTAAAATCTATTCTCAGTCTCTCTCAGCTTTCTACTTCATTCAGTTCAGAGATTGATGAATGCGAGGAGTGTAGACCGTGTCAAGGGAAAGTTTATGAAAAGGCACAACACTATAATGGTCCAATTAAATGTTTTCATTTTATTTAGTGTTAATTCATTTTGGTGGTTCACAATAGTTAATTGACTCACTTAGATGCAATATGTGAGCCTAACGGTATGATTACTGATACACTATGGCAGTTTTAAAACTATCACAACCCTTGTGCTGAGGTTAATGAAACACTAGTAAACGGGTGTCCTCATTCACCGGCCAAATCATACAGCAGTGTTCACGCGCTCTTCTAAAACATTGTAACACAAATGTCCTAGTTGTAATCCCTAGTGCATATGAATATAGAATCAGTCCTAGTACCACCTTGCATGAGTATATGTGTTGGCAGTGAGCTGGGTGGGTGTTCGCCTGCCTTAGATTCAGGTGCCATTAGATGGGTCTGTACTGGTCCATCTTCTCCTTGACTCTGTCCCAGAAGGAACTGGTGGAGGCTGAGACCCAGTCCATGTAGGGATCAGCCACTGGTTTGATGTGGTCTTCGTAGTACGCACCAGCAAAGGCCTGCACCACCTCTCTTATTGTCTGGGCTTTAACTTTGGCTGCCCTGTAAGACACACACACAAGAATAAATCAGTTGGAAGCAGCATCTACTGAGTGCATACCTTTTACCTTTTTCCTTAAAACGGCATGGTCGGCCATGGTGACTGTGTGTCTGTTTGTACCTGTATGCCTCTGTTGCCCGCTGCAGAAGCCCCTCAGAGTCAGAGTCCCCTGGGGCTGGCGTCTGGGCCACTATGGACACACGCTATGGAGGAGAGAGGTTACAGTAGGATGAAAACCATACTCAAAATACTACCAGTCCATGTCAACAGTTCAATGGAGGATAGTCTAGATAGACAATAAAAAATGTTGAAATGCACGGCCACACCTTGAATAAGCAAGAGGAGAGCAACTAGCATCAGTTTCCCTTGCATCTGTCATGGAAACAGAATGGGAAGATTTGGCTAAAATACACATCTCACTTAGAAAATAGATATTACATATAATGAAATTATTCAATAAACAGTACATTACATTTTTCATCACCCCAAACAAAACTAATCATACATTCAAATGATAGATCACTGATATGTGTATATATTTCTGTAATCAACATTATCACACATAACGGCTAGCCTCCAGTATAAATACAGCTAGAAACTACACAATTCAAAGTAAGTGAAATAGCATTTTAGGGAGCACTTTACCTTAGTGTTTGTTCTCAGTATTGTCCAATCTGTTTAGTGGAATCAAGTCACTTTATTTGAATTAGAGGACTTCTCACAGCGCTTTTACTTGGTTACATGTGTACATTGTTCTGTTTTGGTGACCACTGACCGATGGTCTCTTTTTGGGTGGAAAGTGGTGGACTGATTGGATTGGCTTGGATGATCAGTGAGTCAGTCGTAAGTAGTCCAGTGGTTCGATACTCTTTATTTATTTAATTTTTGAGAAAAGATTTTCTGGGTATACTGCAAAAACCGAAATGTAAGCAAGCTGAAATATCTTATATTTAGTGATAATTCCCTTTAGATTATATATTTTAAAAAATTACCAAGATAAATTATCTAACTTCATTGGAAGATAATTTTGCTTATTTTAACCGAAAAAAGGGTTAACACAAAACATCTTGAAATAAGATAAATGACTTGTGTCAGCTGCTGCAGTATCAATTTCTGCCCAAAGGGAACACTAACTCCTAGCAACACATTTAAAAAAGCCTCTCATGTTAAACTTTCATCCTTGCATTTGCCAAAAGGTTACATTAATCTCTCATAATGTTTTCAATTCCAACATTGTCTGGATAGCTGCCCAAAGTTTCTGTATTAAAGACGAGTGGACATGTTGGCTTGTAAGTATTCACACCAGGTCTTTATATCTCTGTGCTCCAGATATATCTATTAAGAAGACAGCAGGTCAATGAAATAGAGTGCATTTCAGAATACCTATCTCTCTCTCTCTCTCTCTCTCTCTCTCTCTCTCTCTCTCTCTCTCTCTCTCTCTGCAACACATCAGTTTCAGGCACAATACTGAATGACACACTAATACATGACCAACTGTGGATGTCATTTTCAAATCTTGTTTTCCTACTATTACTTTTCTATAGATGCCCTTTGTCCATTCGCCTCTTGACCTCTGGTCCTGTCGACAGACACAGCACAATAGTTGCTTGTTGTGAGAAGAGGGTACAGAGAGCAGATTAACGCTGCTCACTATCATGACACTTCACCAGAAAATAGGGTGAAAATAGGAGTATTACCTGGTGGGGTGCACAACCCTCTTGCCCCCTGGACCTCCTCTACCGTCTGACCCTTGACCTCTGGTCAAACACAGGAGCAGATCCCAGTAAACAGGGACAGCATAGTAATCATTAACTCAGGATAAACAGTGACTTTAGCCCGGGCCTTGTGAAATGGAGGACCAGCAGCAAGTGTAGTGCTCCCAATTGCCCTTTGGTGTCTGCTATTGACATAGATGGATAGACCACTATCTCTCACAGAACACTCTCTGCTATTAATTCATTCTGCAGAATGATTTGACCGGGTTAGTATCTCTCAGTAAAGCTATTGATGTGTGGATATCCAGAGTGATACATTATATCCAGAGCATCAAAGTATGTCTGTTGTATTGCATTACAGAGCGTTCATTGTTAAGGAGAGCTCAATAACAGCATAAATCCAGAGTCCATTTGTGATTGTGACACAAGTTTGTGTCTTTTTTAGGGGAAGCATATCTTAGCACAGGAACATGACGTTTCAAGAGATTGAACATTGTTTATAGAGATACTTTTCAGGGCTGCACACAACAAACATGTTGAATGGAAGAAAGTGGCCATTGGCAGACACTTGTCTTACTGCTGAATCTCAGTTAGAGAAGTGTCTGGGCAAAATGTGAAATGACATGTGTTGCAGACTGCTTTTAAGTATAGTATCTTTCAGTCAGAATGCACAGATTGTTTCTCTGGCCACCATGGTGTTTTTAACCGCTGTGTCATACTGGTCAGCTGACCATTCACTTTGACCACATTAACATCCTACACCTGTCCCACAATGCATCATAAACAGAGACGAAGTGAATGGTTGGTCTTTCTGCACTGTTTTTAATATATGTTATGCATACTGTCTGTATTATGTGTACAGGTCTTCATGTCTTTATATCCTTATAAAAACGTGCTTCTACATCTGCATTTCTTGCTGTTTGGGGTTTTAGGCTGGGTTTCTGTATAGCACTTTGTGACATCGGCTGATGTAAAAAGGGCTTTATATATCAATTTCATTGATTGATTGATGTGCCCCTCATATATTAGTTGAAGAGACACATGTCAAATCAAAATCAATGTCGATCAAACTCATTGTTCAGAATAACATCTAACTTGTCATTGCCTGGACTCATTGGTCTCTTTAAAAATGAACAGGTTGACTTCTTACTGTAGCAAATCAAATGCATAATATAACAACCCACAAATATAGTTTTATCACAAAGGTATTTTTATTGTTCAGCTCATTGTGTTCCAGGTTATTAAAGCCAGCCATGTTTATTAAAGCAAGCCGTAACAATTACACAGAGATGACATCGGTCTCTTCACAGAGGGGGAATATAACCTTGGTGTCTGTCGGCACAAGGCACGTGTCAGCGTCATAGCAACCGCGTCACCAGGTAAGACAGAGCAAGAAGCGTGATGGGGGTGTGGGGGGTCTTAGACAGGCAGGGTCTGAGGTGTACAGGCTTACTACTGCTTGGGGAAGGTCTCGTCGATCTTGGCCTTCATCTTGTCCAACTGCTCAGTGAACCAGGTCCTGGAGACAGAGAGACAGGCACACAGTGAGTCATTTCAGTCTTTAATTATTTCAGAGTACTAATGTAGATCTCCAATGAATGTAATGTTGGGTTATGTTTTGGGGGGGATGTGTGTGCGTGTACCTGGTTTTGGTGACGAACTCGCTGTCTCCAATCTTTTCAACTATGTCCTTGGTCTTGACGGTCAGGTCATCACTTAGCTCCTTCATCTGATTGCCGAAGGTGGTGAAATGCTCCTCAATGGTCTTCTCAGCCTCTTGAGCCTCTGTAGAGAGAGAGAAAGGAGTCAGGGTTAGAACTATGAACAGAGAACTGGAAATAGTCAGGAAAATGGGGAGACAGAGGGTTTCATCATGAAGATAGAACGGTGGAGAGAGAGAGATAGATGGTACACGTGTGTTCATAATAATATATTTGTATTGTGTATTTGAGGTCAGACTTAGGCATTTAATTGTAATGGATTTGTACCGACTGTTATCAAGTGTATTTGTGTGTGAGGCTGTGTGAGTGTGTACATGCATGTGCATGTACATGTGTTTGTGTGATAGAGAAACATCACACACGTGTCACCAGTGATAATGCATTAGTATTGACGCCAGTATTGAAGGAGGTGAAGGAGCAATGGTAATGACTAGATAGAGTTAGAGTGTAATGGATGCCTAATAGGGTAGGGCTTCATACCTGTGTGTGCGGCGAACACAAGCATCAACACGGCAATGGCAATGGACAGTTTCATCTTGACTGTTGGCTGCAAGCGAAAGACAAATTTAGTAACAAAACACCCTGCCTTTAATATCCTCCATCATAAAAAGGTTTGCATGATGAGTTAGTTATGAGTTAAACAAAATCAAAGCGTTATGCTGTCAGGGCTTCATCAGGAGTTGTGCTAAACAAGTGAAAATGATCAAAAGCTGTTATGTGTTACAGCTGAAACCGTTCAGCTGCACGTGTGGCTAGTGAAAGAGCGCGCCCGTGCGGTCAGCACAGTGGACAGCTCCCTTTGCGTTCTCTAGCCATCACACATCTTCGATTGGTGGCTTTAAATTAGCAAGAAAAAAAACTTACATTTTACATTTCAGATTAAACTTGACCTGCATTTGATTAAATTAGTAGACTAACATAAAAATGTATTATTTTAATATCTGTCCTGAGCATTGGATGGCGCTCAGAAACAGAAGCTAGGCTGAATGTCTTTCCCGCTTGTATAAACTACACCTAGATGTCGGCACAATACCGCAAACGGATTTTGAGAGACTGGTATAGATTTATGGAAAATTTGGGGTATAAAATAAACAACTGCATTGGCGGCATTCTCGTGCATTTATTTATAGTAAATAAACTGATGACCCAAAGTCGCAGATATACCGGCCTATGTGTTTGCTCAGAAAAGAGAAAACACATGCAAAGAAAGACATTTGAAGTAATAACAATGAAATGAAGTCTCTAGAAATGCCAGTGAAAAGTAGGTTCATCTTACCTGTTTTCCCGTCTCAGAGAGAAAATAACCCGAGTGTGTCTGACAGACTGACGGAGTCCCTCTATATATCCCAGGACGCTGACGTAATCAGTAGTCACCACTTCTGACCTATGGTGACCCCTCATCGCCCAATGAAGCGCATGCCAAGAGTGGCCTACTCCCACCTACTCCTCCAGATTAACCAACACTCCCCCATCTCCCTTTTTCAGAGAGCCCAGCTGAGGTATGGTCCATGTCCTGTCTTGTTTCAAACCACACTTATTTAATCAGATTTTGTGGGAATGTATTTATTTGACTGTATCTGTAATTCACAGTCTGATCTGGGTGGGGGGGTTCTCAACCTGCCTTAGGTTTTATATTGTGATATTAATTAATCATAAAATATCCATTGTAAATCATCAGACTGTAAGAGCACAAAGATACAGACCTAAAGTGGACTATGACCATAAACTAGGTCATAAGATACTTATACTACTGAGGTAAGATATTGATACAGTTCTGCAGTGGCATCACTAAACAGCACTGCATTGACTCTGGTGCTCAGTGCAGATCTGTCTCTGAGTCCACCAGACCAGTCCATTTAGGGCTCTATTCAATCCGTAGCACTGAAGATCTGCGACCGATAATTAAAGGCAGTATTCCCACCGTTGTGTTGACTGCATTCAATGACCTTTGCATTTTAAAGCAGATCTTCTGGCGATACGGATTGAATCCAGCCCTTAGTCTTTTTTGGCAAGGCAAGTATTTGGGCCCCATTCCATCCTTCCCTCCTCCCTTCCCTGAAGTCATCCCTGTTCTGCCTTCTCTGAATAGATGAAAGCTGTGTGATGGAATCCTTATTGACACCTATCAATTTCATAATATATAAATTAGGCCTTTAACATGTGCGCTTCTTCCCCTCTGATCTACTTTCAATCCCATTGCCCTTCACTGACCTCACACACAGATCTGTGTTATCGGTGTTATCATGGGATACAGCATGCACAGTATCATATTTGTCCCCTGTTATGTAAATCTGATAGAAGTCCATTATATTAGTGCTCCTTCATGCTGTCTCCAACAGAGAGAAGCTGGGGTCAACAAACCTCTACTGTACTGGAATAGCCTATACGTAACTCCACGTCCAAGAACTACAAAGTCTGGCAAAGTCTATGTCACCTTCTTCTTTTTTGTGGTTGTCAGTGTGTGTGTGTGTGTGTGTGTGTGTGTGTGTGTGTGTGTGTGTGTGTGTGTGTGTGTGTGTGTGTGTGTGTGTGTGTGTGTGTGTGTGTGTGTGTGTGTGTGTGTGTGTGTGTGTGTGTGTGTGTGTGTGTGTGTGTCTGTGTGTGTGTGTGTGTGTGTGCGTGTGTGCGTGTGTGCGTGTGTGCGTGTGTGATGTTTGGTACAGGGGTTTGGTGTAAATAATCACATGGACACAACTCGGAAAACACCAGATTTGTTGCACTATTCTTAAAATGGGGAAGTAAGTCTAGAAGGTCATTCTCTGTGTTGGGGCATACAGCGGTAGTGGACTACAGTTTGTTGAACTATAGTAACCTCTCATTAGTGCTGGAGGGGTATGTATGTTTTCCTCATTGCAGCACTTCCCTCTTTACACCCAGCCCTCTGCTGCCCACAGCAGGGTGCCCCTTTGGTGCTGATGGCTGTAGCTATATGAAACCCTATTATGATGCAGAGATGACCATTGTCTTGCACCTCTTAATCACACAGTAGCCATTCCTCACCTGTGGCAGAGTGTGAGTCTTTGTGTGATGCATGAGGCATGAACGTCCATGTCTCACTCGCTCATGAATTGCAATAACAAGCTGCCTGATAAAAGACTGTTTCCCCCCCTTCTTTTGCCAAAGGGCTCCTGTGGTGAATGGTTTGTGTTCCAGCACCAAGATGGGGGAAGAGGGGGGAGGAAGGGTAGTAAGAGGTAAAATCTCTGTGGGGGAGTTGTCGGGGGTTACTGTCGGTTTTGCTATGCCAACACTTGCTAGCTGGAGCCCTTTGTTGCTTCAGCCGGAGCCAGAGACACCCAGGAGCTGCAGTATAGTATGTGAGAAGAAGTGCTGACTGGCAGAATGCTTGTGGTTTTCCTGTTTTCTCTTTGGCTAGACCGTTGCAAATACATCCAGGGTTTAATATAGTGTAGGACATTTCACCCAAACACGGCCTTCCAGTAAAGGAGGAACAGAAACAAATTGTGACTCAATAACTTGCTCACTCACTTTCCAATGAACACAGAGGTTGTTATTAGGAGTGTGACCTGATTTAGGGGAGAGGTCATTGTAGTCATTGTTGCTCTTCATTTCTTCTCATTGAATACAAGGTCACATACTTGAAATGGTATGATACTTTTTACGGTTAGGGTTGAGTGGGGGTGGTTTACGAGACACAGTTATTGCTTGCTTGGAGTATTTTTTCTACCGTTTTTTCCCTGGTTAATAAAGGATGTGTGAGCACATTTTAAGGTGCTTGTGTTCATATTTATAGACTTGATCACGAAGCGGTGCTTCAACTTCAAAAATAAAGACGCCCATAGTGCTATTGTATACAGTGAGAATTATCTTTGTTTAGTTTATTAAAACTACCATTAACAACAACACTAAAGTATTGTAGGTGTAAGTGCTTTTTGCAGTAGGGGATTGGTGGAGCAGAGAGGAGGGATATGTGGTGGCCTTCACTGCCTGCCTTCCTGCCTAAATGTTTACTTGCTGGCCTCTATCCTACGCTTCAGAGGCAAACTTTGTGACGCACACTTTCTGTTAACTACACTCAAAAAACTCCATGTTTTGTTTGCTCTGACAGAATACCTTACTATTACTGTGTGTTTCTGGTGTTTACGTGTTCTTTTAAACACGATTTATCCAGGTATAAACCTAAAATCTCATAGATAAAACTATTTTGCAACACAGACTGGGTCCAAGATAGCAGCAGGGTCAGCGACATTACAAGGCAAATTGCAAAAATGAACTGTAAATCCATCAAAAGCAATTATCATAGCATTTGTGTACCTATGCACCTGTGTGTGTGTACCTTCGTGCACGTCTGTATCTTAGACGGGAGAGAAGGGTGGAATATCTATAAACATACAGTTGAAGTCGGAAGTTTACATACACTTAGGTTGGAGTCATTAAAACTCGTTTTTCAACCACTCCACAAATTTCTTGTTAACAAACTATACTTTTGGCAAGTCGGTTAGGACATCTACTTTGTACATGACACAAGTAATTTTTCCAACAATTGTTTACAGACAGATTATTTAACATACAATTCACTGTATCACAATTCCAGTGGGTCAGAAGTTCACATACAGTAAGTTGACTGTGCCTTTAAACAGCTTGGAAAATTCCAGAAAATGATGTCATGGCTTTAGAAGCTTCTGATAGGCTAATTGACATCATTTGAGTCAATTGGAGGTGTACCTGTGGATGTATTTCAAGGCCTACCTTCAAACTCAATGCCTCTTTGCTTGACATCATGGGAAAAGCAAAAGAAATCAGCCAAGACCTCAGAAAAGAATTGTAGACCTCCACAAGTCTGGTTCATGCTTGGGAGCAATTTCCAAACGCCTGAAGGTACCACGTTCATCTGTACAAACAATAGTATGCAAGTATAAACACCATGGGACCACACAGTCGTTATACTGCTCAGGAAGGAGACGTGTTCTGTCTCCTAGAGATGAACGTACTTTGTTGCGAAAAGTGCAAATCAAGCCTTCCCTGTAGCTCAGTTGGTAGAGCATGGTGTTTGCAACACCAGGGTTGTGGGTTCGATTCCCACAGGGGGCCAGCACAGAAAAAAAAATGTATGAAATGTATGCATTCACTACTGTAAGTCTCTCTGGATAAGAGTGTCTGCTAAATGACTAAAATCCCAGAACAACAGCAAAATACTTTGTGAAGATGCTGGAGGAAACAGGTACAAAAGTATCTATATCCACAGTAAAACAAGTCATATATAGACATAACCTGAAAGGCCGCTCATCAAGGAAGAAGCCATTGCCCCAAAACCGCCATAAAAAAGCCAAACTTCGGTTTGCAACTGCACATGGGAACAAATATTGTACTTTTGGGAGAACTGTCCTCTGGTCTGATGAAACAAAAATAGAACTGTTTGGCAATAATGACCATTGTTATGTTTGGAGGGAAAAGGGGGAGGCTTGCAAGCCAAAGAACACCATCCCAACCGTGAAGCACGGGGGTGGCAGCATCATGTTGTGGGGTGCTTTGCTGCAGGAGGGACTGGTGCACTTCACAAAATAGATGGCATGATAAGGAAGGGAAATTATGTGGATATATTGAAGCAACATCTCAAGACATCAGTCAGGAAGTTAAAGCTTGGTCGCAAATGGGTCTTCCAAATGGACAATGACCCCAAGCGTACTTCCAAAGTTGTGGCAAAATGGCTTAAGGACAACAAAGTTAAGGTATTGGAGTGGCCATCACAAAGCCCTGACTTCAACCCTATAGAACATTTGTGGGGAGAACTGAAAAAGTGTGTGCGAGCATGGACGCCTACAAACCTGACTCAGTTACACCAGCTCTGTCAGGAGGAATGGGACAAAATTCACCCAACTTATTGTGGGAAGCTTGTGGAAGGCTACCCGAAACGTTTGACCCAAGTTAAACAATTTAAAGGCAGTGCTACCAAATACTAATTGAGTGTATGTAAACTTCTGACCCACTGGGAATGTGATGAAAGAAATAAAAGCTGAAATAAATCATTCTCTCTACTATTATTCTGACATTTCACATTCTTAAAATAAAGTGGTGATCCTAACTGACCTAAGACAGGGAATTTTTACTTGGATTAAATGTCAGGAATTGTGAAAAACTGACTTTAAATGTATTTGGCTAAGGTCTATGTAAACTTCTGTATTCAACTGTAGTAGATGAAAACACAAACATGGTTCCTGAAACCTGCTGGGATAACGAGAAAGGAATGTGAGAGCAGATCCCGACAAGCCAGGACCGGGGAAGCAGGGAGAGAGGGAGGGAGGTACGGAAGGAGGGAGGAAAGGGGACAAAAGAGAAAGAAAGGCCTGCAGGGCAGGAGGGGGCAGAAGGCCCTTTAGTGTTTGGTCAATCAAGCACCATCTGTACAGATTAGGAGATGAATTGACAGTGTGTGTGGAGAGGTGTGCATGGGTGGTGGGGGAGGGTTCTAAAAGAAAATGTGAAAGGGGGATGTGGGTTAGGGAGAAGGATAGGTACCCTGAAAAATATATTATAAGGAACAAGTGTGTGTTAATGAGTGTACAGGTAGTAGAGAACTGCCTACAGAGGGTTTAGGGTTGGTGTTTCGGGGTCAAAGACATGGGATCTGGGGATGGGAAAAGATGAAAGAAAAGAAGACATTCTGTCCAACCTATTTCTGGAGCCTCCAGATGTGATGTTACGTGACATTATAACCTAACGTAGATCTCAATTCAACTTACATTGTGGTTTATAAAGACCAACACTGAATTACTGTATGTCAGGGGTCTCCAACCCTATTCCCAGAGAGCTACCCTCCTGTAGGTTTTCACTCCAACCCTATTCCCAGAGAGCTACCCTCCTGTAGGTTTTCACTCCAACCCTATTCCCAGAGAGCTACCCTCCTGTAGGTTTTCACTCCAACCCTATTCCCAGAGAGCCACCCTCCTGTAGGTTTTCACTCCAACCCTATTCCCAGAGAGCTACCCTCCTGTAGGTTTTCACTCCAACCCTATTCCCAGAGAGCCACCCTCCTGTAGGTTTTCACTCCAACCCTATTCCCAGAGAGCTACCCTCCTGTAGGTTTTCACTCCAACCCTATTCCCAGAGAGCTACCCTCCTGTAGGTTTTCACTCCAACCCCAGCTGTAACAAACCTGGTTCAGCTTATCATTGTTATCAGAACATGGTGCATGATAGAGGGAATTTATAAATGATTTGTTTTGTGTGTTCATCAACCAAAAATTGTAAGATGAAGATCCGTCTATTCAGCTATATTAACTACTTCATTTGTCATTGTAACTAAAAATAAAGAAATGTCAAAGTTGAAAAAAGTTGATAAAGGTTTGACAAGAAAAGGACACACTGACAATTGAGCAACAAGCACATTTTATTTACACAGCGCTGGGTAGCACACTGCAGTCAGCCAGACAGCCAGTCAGCCAGTCAGCCAGACAGCCAGACAGCCAGACCAACAGTGTACTATAGTGAGCAGCAGGGCGTGTTACATTGTGAAGTGGCAGAGACACTCTGGCCAAACTGAAAAATTACAGACAGGTAGTATATGGACCCTGTGAAGTATACCTTTAAGTTTCATAGTCATATTCGCATCATAATACAGTCATAGTAAATACACTTCGATATGAATCACAACAAATACAGAGCCTACAGAGCAGGTGTAGATACAGCATCATAGACAAGCAAGGCATGGAGTGGTTCTGCTCCTTTGGTTCTGGACAGACTGATGCTAGTACTGGAGATAAGCCCAGTCTTAATTCAGTGCAGTTATTGAAATGAAGGACAGGGACAGCGCTGGAATGGGCCAGAGACAATTTGGCTCACGATTGTTAGATACTGTTTCAACCCCCCTTGTATCCCATATAGCAGCCTTAGAAACCTGATGCAGATTAGTAGAACAATTTGGAGGAGACATCTAGAGCACTTATAACGAGGAAGACAAGCAAAGCAAGTTAAAAACAATGACCTCTTGTGTGTTTGAACAGGCCTGAACAGACATAAAGGACTGTGTTTGTCTGCTCAAGACCCCTTCAAAGCTCTATCATCCTCACCCCCTCTCTCTCTATCAACCCCCCTCAATCAAAACACACAGTGCCAACACAGTGAAAACAGCATCAGTAACACTTAACTCCCTCCTCCTCTCTGTGGTAGCTAGGTGAATGGTGGCACAGTGCTTCACAACCCCACCCCTACTTAAACAGGGGTGTAGTGGCGGGACACCAGTCCTCCAAACCCCTCCCTCCCCTGGGTCCATTTAGTCAATGCTCTCCTTGACCTTGTCCATGGTGGTCTGGAGCTGCTCACGGATCTTGGCGGCGTAGGGGGCGATCAGGCTGCTGAGCTCATCGATCTTGCCCTCCAGGGTGGTTCGCAGGTCCTCGGCGGTAGCCTCCAGCTGCTCGCGCATGCCTTCGGCCTGGGTGGAGACCTGCTGGCTCAGGTCCTGAGCCTGGTTCTTCAGAAGGTCAGTGAAGCTGCCCAGCCTCCGGATGGCGGTGTCGTGCGCCTGACTCACGAAGGGCTCCACACGCTCCTTCACGAGATCCATGTTCTGGGAGGTACGGGACTGGATTTCACCCAGGTAGGTGGCCACGGTGCTGGGTGGGAGAGGCAGAGGGGGTTAGCATCACTTGGAAGACATATTATTTTATGTTGGAAATCAAGCTGTTACAGTACATTAGCTGTTGCCATCTATACTCACTTGCGGATCTCCTCGGTGTCCTTGTTAAGGCGTTTCTTCAGTTTGCGGGTGTAGGTGGTGGCACGGTTTTGGACATCATCAGCAGTCTGCTCCATCATGGTCCTGAGCTCTCCCAGGTACTGTGTGCTGCGCTCCTTGGCGTCAACCATGTCGGTCTGGAGCTTGGTGGTCAGAAGCTGCAGGTCCTGGCCCAGCAGGGCGACTGTGTCCTGGGCGTAGGGGCCCAACTTGGTCTGGATGTCCTCCTTGTACACGGTCAGCTCAGCCATGGTGTCAGTGATCAGGGTGCTGCGGAGAGGGAGGCATGGTCAGAGATGGTCATAAAGTGGGTAGATGAAGGCATGGTCAGAGATGGTCATAAAGTGAGGAGAGGGAGGCATGGTCAGAGATGGTCATAAAGTGGGTAGAGGGAGACATGGTCAGAGATGGTCATAAAGTGGGTAGAGGGAGGCATGGTCAGAGATGGTCATAAAGTGGGTAGAGGGAGGCATGGTCAGAGATGGTCATAAAGTGGGTAGAGGGAGGCATGGTCAGAGTTGGTCATAAAGTGGGTAGAGGAAGGCATGGTCAGAGATGGTCATAAAGTGGGTAGAGGAAGGCATGGTCAGAGATGGTCATAAAGTGGGTAGAGGGAGGCATGGTCAGAGATGGTCATAAAGTGGGTAGAGGAAGACATGGTCAGAGATGGTCATAAAGTGGGTAGAGGGAGGCATGGTCAGAGATGGTCATAAAGCGGGTAGAGGGAGGCATGGTCAGAGATGGTCATAAAGTAAGGAGAGGGAGGCATGGTCAGAGATGGTCATAAAGTGGGTAGAGGGAGGCATGGTCAGAGATGGTCATAAAGTGGGTAGAGGGAGGCATGGTCAGAGATGGTCATAAAGTGGGTAGAGGGAGACATGGTCAGAGATGGTCATAAAGTGGGTAGAGGAAGACATGGTCAGAGATGGTCATAAAGTGGGTAGAGGGAGGCATGGTCAGAGATGGTCATAAAGTGGGTAGAGGGAGGCATGATCAGAGATGGTCATAAAGTAAGGAGAGGGAGGCATGGTCAGAGATGGTCATAAAGTGGGTAGAGGAAGACATGGTCAGAGATGGTCATAAAGTGGGTAGAGGAAGGCATGGTCAGAGATGGTCATAAAGTGGGTAGAGGGAGGCATGGTCAGAGATGGTCATAAAGTGGGTAGAGGGAGACATGGTCAGAGATGGTCATAAAGTGGGTAGAGGGAGACATGGTCAGAGATGGTCATAAAGTGGGTAGAGGAAGGCATGGTCAGAGATGGTCATAAAGTAAGGAGAGGAAGGCATGGTCAGAGATGGTCATAAAGTGGGTAGAGGGAGACATGGTCAGAGATGGTCATAAAGTGGGTAGAGGGAGGCATGGTCAGAGATGGTCATAAAGTGGGTAGAGGGAGGCATGGTCAGAGATGGTCATAAAGTGGGTAGAGGAAGGCATGGTCAGAGATGGTCATAAAGTGGGTAGAGGGAGGCATGGTCAGAGATGGTCATAAAGTGGGTAGAGGGAGGCATGGTCAGAGATGGTCATAAAGTGGGTAGAGGGAGGCATGGTCAGAGATGGTCATAAAGTGGGTAGAGGGAGGCATGGTCAGAGATGGTCATAAAGTGGGTAGAGGGAGGCATGGTCAGAGATGGTCATAAAGTGGGTAGAGGGAGGCATGGTCAGAGATGGTCATAAAGTGGGTAGAGGAAGGCATGGTCAGAGATGGTCATAAAGTGGGTAGAGGGAGGCATGGTCAGAGATGGTCATAAAGTGGGTAGAGGGAGACATGGTCAGAGATGGTCATAAAGTGGGTAGAGGAAGGCATGGTCAGAGATGGTCATAAAGTGGGTAGAGGGAGGCATGGTCAGAGATGGTCATAAAGTGGGTAGAGGGAGACATGGTCAGAGATGGTCATAAAGTGGGTAGAGGGAGACATGGTCAGTGACATAAGGGGACATAGGGGTACAGGGGGGAGGACGGAGGAGAGAGGGGAAAGAGGGGAGGCATCGTCTGGGAAATTGGGAGACACAGGGCTACAGGGGGGAGGATGGGGGAGAGAGGGAAAAGAGGGGACGCATGGTCAGGGACATAGGGGGACACAGGGTACAGAGGGGAGGACAGGGGAGAGAAGGGAGGCATGGTCAGGGACACAGGGGGGAGGACAGGGGAGAGAGGGGAGGCATGGTCAGGGACACGGGGGGAGGACGGGGGAGAGAGGGGAAAGCAGGGAGGCATGGTCAGGGACAGTCACACAGCACAAGGTGATAATGAGAGCGATGAAGCAGAATGAAATAGTATTACAATGCGCCACTCACTCGAGTTCTCTGCTGAGCTGGGAGGCCTTGAGGTTCTCCACCAGTCCGTCGGCTCTGCTGTTGATCTCAGACACGTAGGTCCAGAAGCGTTCAACGTTCTCCTCCCAGTGGTTCTGGAGGGCCTCTGCCTGGCGCACGGCGCGGGCATGGCAGCCTGCAGGGGGACACAGAGAGCTCTGAGGTGAGGTTTCCATAATATACACCATCAGGGGGGTTAAACCCAGTCTGGTAATGAGTGTGGAGCCTTGGTACAGTATGAAGCCTAATTATACAAGTGTTACAGTATTGTAAGAGTATATCCTAAAAGACTGATTCCAGCAAGGAGTCAGTAAATGCATTCATGCACATTCAGTTGACTAATATTAAATATATATACTGTATATACAGTTGACTAATACTAAATATATATACTGTATATACAGTGCCTTGCACTGGATTTCTTCACATTTTATTATGTTACAACGTGGCATTAAAATGTATTTCATTGTAATCTACTCAAAATACTCTGTAATATCAAAGTAGAAGAACAATTCTAACATTTTTTAAAGATTAATAAACCATTTATAACAAAATTATAGTCATTAATTGTAATGAATTACAATTAAATCCATTGTAATCCCACTTTGTAACACAATAAAATGTGAAGAAATTCAAGGGGTATGAATACTTTTGCAAGGCACTGTATATATTGATAACAGTGTCAAAAGGGAACCGTGTAAACCCAGGTTTACCAGAGATGACTGCCAGAGCAAGTATTATTGCCACCGCCTTCATGATTGATTGACAGACAGATACACCTATGAAAACAGACATAGACCCATGTCAGACAGTGGTTGTCTATCAAACCTATAGAAAACAAATACAACAATATACAAAGATACAATGGTAATACATTGGAAGAATTGGCAGAATATTTTTTTTAATAAAGTAGAATACTACTCTGAGCCAATAGAACAAATAGGAAAAATAACCTTTCATGGACGCTAAATGTCCATAACTGTACTCACTGAGCTCTTCTAGAATAGCAACTAAACTAGTTCTATGCAATTAAACGTTTCAGATTGAACTTTAAATCCAGTCACTATGCTATAAACGAATAAGGTATTGTAGTTTCCCTACAAACAATCTATTTTTAACAGTTTTACCATACATTTGGTCTGGTTAATCTGCACACTACAGTCAGAAGATGAATTACTTGCTTTTCAATGCCAATGTGTAGGCTACAGTAGCCTAACCTAATGCAATTATTTATAAGTAGTCTCTATTTCGGTATCAAATCTAGCGTACTTTATGAGATGCTTTATATTTCTACTAAAAACAAGCTATTTCACTCATGACTAAAGCGCGTTTGTAGATTATATGGTGCCCATTAGTCGTCACCACTCCTCACTCACCTAAGAAATCCAGTTCTCTCCGTGCTCTTGGGACAGTTCGCCGGGATTTTTATACTGTCCTGGGACGGCCGCGCGCCTGTAGCTGGAGAGCGCGCATGTGATGATGTGTGGCTCAGCTCATGGTTCGTTCCACACGATGTGGCACTACGCGTTCGAAGTTCTCATCTCAGCGTTGTTGTTGGCTGTATGGTGATTGTGCAGTATATAGTTTATGATGTACGTCAACGAAAATAGTCTGTGCTTCTATGAAAACACCTGTAGGCTATTTGAAACAAAGAAACTCGTTTGAAGAACTCTTAGATGTGATTGTGGCTCATTCAGTTTGTTTATAAATTTCCTTCTTGGTCTTTGGCTTTTTCACGTGTATTTTATGTAATCCGAATTGGCAATACAATTAAATGTTAAATGTCTCAGAGAACAATTATTTGGCCAGTAATAATCTACTGCTGGCACCAGGAATGTGTAAATAGGCTATCCTTGTCAGGCAGCTCCAATGGTCTGCAATCAGTTTATTTCAACTGACTACACCCTCCACTCAGCATCAGTCTTCATTCATTTACATTGGGCTATTTGAATCCATGATGGTCACCAATCCAATTCATTTGAAAGGCACTGTCTCCATAATGACCAGACTGGGTAAGTAGTCTACATTAATGAAATTAGACCCATGGAACATCTTCATTTATTTGATTTAACTAGGCAAGTCAGTTAAGAACAAATTTGTATTTACAATGGCAGCCTACCTGGGGAACAGTGGGTTAACTGCCTTGTTGTTCAGGGGCAGAACAACAGATTTTTACCTTGTCAGCTCAGAGATTCGATCCAGAAACCATTCAGTTACTGGCCCAATGCTCTAACCACTAGGCTACCTGCCACTCGGCAGGTATCTTCTACCAGAATTACATGAATAATACCATTCACTATTTACAATCCAACTGGGATCAGTCATTTACAGCGCCTTCAGAAAGTATTCACACCCCTTTTCCACATTTTGTTGTGTTACAGCCTGAATATAAAATGTATTAAATGTTGATTTTTTTGTCATAATGTGAAAGTGGAATAATGTTTTTCAAAATGTGGACAAATTAATTAAAAATTAAAACTGAAATGTCTTGAGTCAGTAAGTATTCAACCCCTTTGTTATTGCAAGCCTAAATAAGTTCAGGAGTAAAAATGTGCTTAACAAGTCACATAAGTCGCATGGCTCACTTAGCGTGCAATAATAGTGTTTAACATGACTTTAGAATGACGTTAAACACATCTATGTACCCCAAACGTACAGTTATCTGTAAAGTACCTCATTTGAGCAGTGAATTTCAAACACACATTCAACCACAAAGACCAGGGATGTTTTCCAATGCCTCGCAAAGAAGGGCACCTATTGGTAGATGGGTAAAAATAAGAAAGCAGACTTTGAATATCCATTTGAGCATGGTGAAGTTATTGATTACACTTTGGATGGTGCATCGATACACCCAGTCACTACAAAGATACAGGCGTCCTTCCTAACTCAGTTGCCGGAGAGGAAGGAAACCGCTCAGGGATTTCACCATGAGGCCAATGGTGATGTTAAACAGTTACAGTTTAATGGCTGTGATAAGAGAAAAATGAGGATGAATCAACTACTTTGTAGTTACTCCACAATACTAACCTAATTGACAGAGGGAAAAGAAGGAAGCCTGTACAGAATAAAAATTTTCTAAAACATGCATCATGTTTGCAACAAGGCACTAAAGTAATACTGCAAAACATTTGGCAAAGCAATTCACTTTTTGTCCTGAATGCAAAGTGTTATGTTTGGGGAAAATCCAATACAACACATTACTGAGTACCACTCTCCATATTTTCAAGCATAGTCGTGGCTGCATTATGTTATGGGTAGGCTTGTAATCGTTAAGGACTGGGGAGTTTTTCAGGATAAAAAAATTACAGAATGGCGCTAAGCACAGGCAAAATCTTAAAGACCTGAAAATAATCAACCAATTTGACAGAGCTTCAAGAGTTTTGAAAATAATAATGGGCAAATGTTGCACAATCCAGGGGTGAAAAGCTCTTAGAGACTTACCCAGAAAGACTCACAGCTTTAATCTCTGCCAAAGGTGTTTCTACAAAGTATTGAATCAGGGGTAGGAATACTTATGTAAATTAGATATCTGTATTTAATTAAATACATTTGCAAAAATGTTAAAAGATGTTTTAACTTTGTCTTTATGGGGTATTGTGTGTAAATGGGTGAGAGAAAAATCTATATAATCCATTTTGCATTCATTTTGAACACAAAATGTGGAATAAGTTAAGGGGTATGAAAACTCTCTGAAGGCACTGTAACTGTTAACATCTGTTATTTCCTCAAAACAATAACTCCCCAGGGTAACAGGGATCAGTGCAAAACAAGGAGTGGAAAGATACTGCTGTGCTCAGGGACATGTCAGGGCTTGGGGATAGAGATGGGGTGCAGTAGGAAGGATTATGAGTGGGCGGTAGAGAGAGTGGCGTGAGGGGCAACAAAGAGTTTAGTTGGGATAGGCATGTCCAATGAGATACTGTAGAAAATGTGCATATTATAACCTCAATATACCTCTCAAGATAAGGATTTGACAGAGATAGCTTTATTGTTCAAAGCCTGTAAGGAACTGAGACAATGACAAAAATACAGTGCTGACTCCAGAGCCATATGAGTTCAACTCACACCCACATTTAGCTCTAATTCTCCTTTTTGTTAGGTCTCGTCACAGTTTATGTATTGTTGGACAGCGAGGTTAGAGCTTTGGGCCAGTAACCGAAAAGTCACTGATTCGAATACCAGAGCCGACAAGGTGAAATATCTCTCTGTGCCCTTGAGCAAGGCACTTAACCCGAATTGCTCCAGAGGCACTGTACAATGGTGACCCTGGCCATGACCACACTCCCTGCAGGTATCTCAGGGGGAGTTGGGATATGCAACAAAGAATTCCATTCCATTATATAAACAGACCATTGTTTATAACAGGACAAATATAAGCATCCCTCAAATTATATTCTTAGGGTTAGTGCAGTTAGTGAGTTTAATGACAAAGAACATGAACGATACAAAACAAGAGAAGCTTCTAACATGGAAACAAACAATATTGCTTGGATGGTGATAACAAAGGAGTGCTAGATAAATGGGAAGTAATCAGGTTAGTGATGGAGTCCAGGTTTGCCTCATGATGGGGCGCAGGTGTGTGTAATGAGGGTTGCCAGGTGTGCGTAATGAGGTTTTTCCAGGACCGGTGGTTAGTAGACCGGCAACGTCGAGCACCGGAGATGGGGAGTGGGATCAGCCAGGGGACTTGGAAACACCGGCCTGAGGTGGGAAACATGAGAAGATAATGAGATCTGGTAGTTAGTGGGGAGTTGTAACCTGTAAGTTACCTCGTTGACCCTCCAGAGGACCTTGAGCGGTCCCACAAACCGGGGACAGCTTTTTACAGGGCAGGCGGTGCGGGAGGTTTCTGGTGGAGAGCCAGAAGTGATCACCAGGATGGAACACAGGAGCCTCACTGTGGTGGTGATCTGCCTGCTCTTTCTGATGGCGCGCTGGAATCTCACATGGGCATCATTCTATACCTCTTCTGTGCGCCTGAACCACTCGTCCACCGCAGGAGCTTCGTTCTGGCTCGGAGTCCACGGAGCCAGGGCCGGCTGATATCCCAGAACACACTGGAAGGGAGTCAGCCCGGTAGAGGAGTGTTGCAATGAATTCTGAGTGTATTCAGCCCAAGGAAGGAGTCGGGCCCACTCCCAGTGACTCTTCAGGAACCTACCCAGCTCCTGGTTCATTCTCTCACAAGCCCGTTAGATTGAGGCCGGAAGTGAGGCTGACTGTGACACCCCATCTCCTCCATGAAAGCCTTCCATACACGTGATGTAAATTGGGGGCCACAAATCGGAGACAATATCCTCCAGAAGGCCATACTGCCAGAAGACCTGCTGGAACAGTGCCCCAGCTACCTGGAGAGCGGTAGGGAGACCAGAGAGCAATAAAACGGCAGGATTTGGAGAATCGGTCCACAGCAACCATAAAAGTGGTGAAACCATCAGACAGGGGAAGATCAGTGACAAAATCTAGCAACAGATGGGTCCAAGGCCACTGAGGCACAGAGAGGGGTGGAGTTTCTCCCGTAGCGTTCCGGGAGACTTGGTTTGGGCTCATATGGAGCAGGAGTTGACGTAGTGGGCGACGTCCTGCGCCAAGGTGGGCCACCAGTACTTAACAGAGATAGACTGAGTGGTGCTGGTGGGTGTCCATCGGCAAGGGATGTGTGCACCCAGGTCAAAAGCCGATCCCTTACCTCTGTGGGAATGTAGGTGCTCTCCGGAGGACAGGTAGCTGGTGCGGGTTCCCTCTCCAGAGCCTGGTGGATGTCCAGGTCTATGTTTCAGAGAACAGGGGCAACGATTCCAGAGGGCGGTATGATGGGACCACTTCAGCCGCCTTGCTGTCCATATGTACTCCAAGTTCCGATGGTCGGTGAGCATGAGAAACGGGTCCGTGGTGCCCTCCAGCCAGTGTCTCCACTGCCAACTTCACCGCCAGGACCTCCCGATCACCGACGTCATAGTTCCTCTCTGCAGGGGAAAGTGTTTTAGAGTAGTATGCTCATGGATAGAGTTTTTGTGGATTACCTTGATAGTGACAGGACAGCCCCCAAGCTCACTTCTGAGGCGTCCACCTCCACCACGAAGGGCAGCATATGGTTTGGGTCTTTCAGCAACGGGGCGGAGGTGAAATGCCCCTTCAACAGGTGGAAGGCCTCAGCCGCCGGATTCCACGGCAACTTATGGGGACTACCTTTGAGAGTGGAGAGGCGATGGAGCTGAAGTTCCTGATGAAGCGGCAATAAAAGTTGGCAAACCCCAAAAACTGTTTTAGTCCCTTTATGATGGTTGAGACTGGCCATGACCTGACCGCATCTAACTTTCTTTCCTCTAGAACCACTCCCCGCGGGCTGTTCCTATGTCCCAAAAAGGAGATGGCAACCCAATGGAACTGGCACTTCACCGCTTTTACGTACAGATGGTTTTCCAGGAGGTGTTTCAGGACTACCCAGACGTGGGCGATGTACTCCTCCAAGGTGGCAGAGTAGTTCAGGATGTTATCGATATACCCACAACCACCTGGTGTCCAAGCATGTCCCGAAACACCTCGTTCACGAATGCCTGGAACACCGACAGAGCATTGGCTAAACCATAAGGCATCACCAAGTACTGGTAGTGCCCAGACACTGTGCTGAAGGCCATCTTCCATTCATCCCCCTCCTGGATGCAGATCAAATCGTAGGCACTCCGCAGGTCCAGCTTGGTAAAAAAAAACTGGGCCCCATGGAGCTGTTCAATGGCGGCCGGCACCAACGGGAGAGGCTAGCGGTGTTGATGGAATTGAGACCTCTGTAGTCAATACATGGACGAAGACACCCCTCCTTCTTGGCCACAAAGAAGAAATCAGCTGACACAGGGGAGGTGGATGGGGGAATGAAACCCTGTTGGAGAGCCTCCTGGATGGAGGCGCAGAGTCTGTTAGAAGGTTGATGGCACTGTCCCAGGGGCAATGAGGAGGGAGACAGGTGGCGCGAGTCTTGGAGAAAATCTTCCGGAGATCCTGGTAAATCTTCGGGATGTTGTCCTGGAGGGCAACTACAAGACTCTCAACCGACGTGGAACCACAGGGGGAAAGCAGGTCTTCCGGCATCCGAGTGCCCAGGCCGTAATCTCCATCCTCGGCCAGGGAGACTGAGGACGACTGTGTACAGGTGCCTGGATGATGAGGAAGGGGAGGCTTTCTTGGTGCATGGGTCCCACGGTGATGGTGAGTGATGCTGTGATGTGTGTGACTGTGCCAGATCCCAGTGGTCAGTTTTCCAGCGCTTGAACTGGAAACTGAGAGGAGAGAGGGTATGATGTTATGTTCAGGGAGGAGGCAAGGGCCTGGTTAATAAAATTCCCAGTGGCACCGGAGTCCACATAGAGCTGTGGAAACAAAACATGAGGGACAGCCAGTGATATTGATACTAAAAATGTTTGGCGGAGAGTGAAGATGGAAAACTCACACCTACCCCAGGAGACGGACGATCACTGGACCGTCCCTCTGATCTACTGACTCTCGGGTTAGAACGTAGCAGACACTGTTGAAGCTTGTGTCCCTCCTGGCCACAATAGGGACAGAGCCCCAGCTCTCTCCGACGGCGTTGCAAAGACGCAGGGAGGCGTGTGGCCCCTACCTCTATGGGTTCAGACTCTGACTCAGATTGGTCAACGAAGGAGGGAGAAAGGCGATGGTTATCCAGACGGATGGCCATCGTAATGAGTGTGTCCAATGAGAGGGTGTTGTTTCAGCATGCCAGCTCTGTCTGGACTTCCTCACGCAATCCTCTTCTGAATAAGGTGCGGAGCGTCGGCTCATTCCATCCGCTGGAAGCTGCCACTGTACAAAAAGTGAGGGCGTACTCCGCAGCAGTCTGGTCCTCCTGCCGTATTTGGAGTAGGTCGCTCACCCCCCTCTCTGCCCTCCAGTGGTTGATTGAACTCCTCTGAACAGAGCCATGAACCTCCCATAGGAACCCAGCTCCTCCTCTCCTCTCTCCCACGCCCACCGGTCAACAGGGATATAACCGTGACAACTTTGGACCTCTCGGTGGTGGAGGCTCCCGTTTGATGAGAAAACTAGAGGGAGCACCGGAGGAGGAAGCCATGGCATTTGGATGGAGTCCCGTATTTGTCTGAAAGGGACAAACGGGCATCGCTGACCTATGCAGACTGTTGAATGGGCTGTGGTGCTGGGTCACTGGGTCGATTCATGGTAGAGGATCCTTCGCTCGTTGGGTGTGACACCCCTTGGGAAAGATCTAGACATTGAAGAACGCGGAGGACCTCATCCATCGCTGTCCCCAGTTGCGCCAGCTGATCGTGGTGATGGCGAAGAAGGTCTCCCTGTTCGCCGAGGCAATATTCTGTAACATAGATGCAGGTAGTCAGGAAGCAAGTGCAGTTAGTGAGTTTAATGATGACGAACATGGACCGATACAAGAGCAGCATCTAACATGGAAACATAACAGTAATCATTTCAAATTCCTTATATTAAGCAAACCAGAACGGAACCATTTTCTTGTTTTTATTTATTTAAGTATGGCCAGGGGCACACACCAACATCATTTACAAACAAAGCATGTGTTTTTAGTGAGTCTGCCATATCAGAGGCAGTAGGGATGACCAGGGATGTTCTCTTGATAAGTGCATGAATTGGACCATGTTCCTGTCCTGCTAAGCATTCAAAATGTAATGAGTACTTTTGGGGGTCAGGGAAAATGTATGGCGTAAAAAGTACATTATTTTCTTTAGGAATGTGTAAAGTAAAAGTAAAAGTTGTCAAAATATAAATAGTAAAGTAAAGTACAGATACCCCCAAAAACTACTTAAGTAGTTGTCACGCCCTGACCATAGAGAGCCTTTTATTCTCTATGTTGGTTAGGTCGGGGTGTGACTAGGGTGGGTAATCTAGGTTATTCTATTTCTATGTTGGCCAGGTAGGGTTCCCAATCATAGGCAGCTGTTTATCGTTGTCTCTGATTGGGGATCATATTTAGGCAGCCATTTCCCCACTGTGTTTTGTGGGATCTTGTTTGGTTTATGTGTAATTGCCTGTGAGCACTCCATAGCTTCACGTGTTCGTTTATTCTTTATTGTTTTTTGAGAGTTTCATTTAATAAACATGTGGAACCCAGATCGCGCTGCGCTTTGGTCCGAGTATGCTTCCAACAACGTTCATGACAGAAGATCCCACCACAACAGGACCAAGCAGCGTGCCCAGGAGGAGAGAGTATCCTGGACTTGGGAGGAGATTTTGGATGGGAAGGGATCCTGGACTCGGGAGGAAATCCTGGCAGGACAGGATCACCTTCCTTGGTGGCAGACGCAAGGAGAGAAGGGAGGACAGTGACGACGCAGGGGTTCGCGGCCACAAGGAAAGCCCAAACGACAGCCCCACATTTTTTTGGGGGGGGGCACACGGGGTGGTCGACAGAGCCAAGGAGCGAACCAGAGCCAATCTGGGAGAAGAGGGAGAAATTGGAGGAGAGTGAACAGAGAGAGTCAGAGACCGTCAGTGAGTTGATGGAGAAATTTGAGGAGAGAGAAATGAGAGAGTTGTTGTGTTGGTGTATGATGCACGACATTCGCCCTAAGGAGCGTGTTATCTGTTTGATGCCACCTGAGTCAGCTCTCCGTACTCGTCCTGAGGAGCGTGCTAGCAGTCTGGTAAAAACTGTGCCAGCGCCATGCCCCAGGTCTCCAGTTCTCCTCCACAGCCCTGTACGTCCTGTGCCAGCTCTCCGCACTTGCCTTGAGGTGCATATCATTTGTCCAGTACCATGTGTGCCGGCTCTACGCACCAAGTCTCCAGAATGCCTTCACAGCCCAGTACGTCCTGTGCCAGCTCCCCGCACTCGCCGTGGGAAGTGTGTCATCGTTCCGGTACAATTTGTGCTGGTCCTATGCACCAGGTCTCCAGTGTGCCTCCACAGCCCAGTACGTCCTGTGCCAGCTCGCCGCACTCGCCCTGAAGAGCGTGTCACCAGTCCGGTGCAACCTGTGCTGGTCCCATGCATCAGGCCTCCAGTGCACCTCCCCAGTCCGGCATGTCCTGTGCCTGCTCCTCGCACTCGCCCTGAAGTGCATGTCACCAGTCCGGTGCCACCTGTACCGGCTCCACGCACTAGGCCTCCAGTGCGCATCAACAGTCCAGAGCTTCCAGCAACGGTCCCCAGTCCAGAGATTCCGGCAACGGTCCCCAGTCCAGAGCTTCCGGCGACGGACCCCAGTTCAGAGCTTCCGGCGACGGTTCACAGTCCAGAGCTTCCGGTGACGGTTCACAGTCCAGAGCTTCCGGCGACGGTTCACAGTCTGGAACCTCCTACGATGGTCCACAGTCCGGAACCTCCTACGACAGTCCACAGTCCGGACCCTCCTACGACGGTCCACAGTCCGGAACCTCCTGTGACGGTCCACAGTCCGGAATCTCCTACGATGGTCCACAGGCTGGAGCCCTCCTTTGCGCCGGTTCCCAGTCCAGGCACGGCGTCCAGTCCAGCTCCAAGGCCAGAGCCTTCCTCTGCGCCGGTGCCCAGTGCAGGCACGGCGTCCAGGCACGGCGTCCAGGCACGGCGTCCAGGCACGGCGTCCAGGCACGGCGTCCAGGCACGGCGTCCAGGCACGGCGTCCAGTCCCGCTCCAGGGCAGGAGCCTTCCTCTGCGCCGATGTCCAGTCCAGGCACGGTGTCCAGTCCCGCTCCAGGGCCGGAGCCTTTCTATGCGCCGGTGCCCAGTCCAGGCATGGCGGCCAACAGCTCCATGGCCGGAGCCTTCCTCGGCGCCGGTGCCCAGTCCGGGTGCGGCGTTCAACCAAGCTCCATGGCCGGGGTCCTTCTCTGCGCCGAGGCCCAGTCCGGGCGCGGCATTCTACCCAGCTGGTCTGGGCGGGGGCAAAGTCCTGCACCATAGCTGCCACCGATGCTGGCGGATCTGTGAGCCATAGAGAGCATTTTATTCTCTATGTTGGTTAGGTCAGGGTGTGACTAGGGTGGGTAATCTAGGTTATTCTATTTCTATGTTGGCCTGGTAGGGTTCCCAATCAGAGGCAGCTGTTTATCGTTGTCTCTGATTGGGGATCATATTTAGGCAGCCATTTCCCCACTGTGTTTTGTGGGATCTTGTTTGGTTTATGTGTAATTGCCTGTGAGCACTCCATAGCTTCACGTGTTCGTTTATTCTATATTGTTTTTTGAGAGTTTCATTTAATAAACATGTGGAACCCAGATCACGCTGCGCTTTGGTTCGAGTATGCTTCCAATGACATTCGTGACAGTAGTACTTTTAAGTATTTTTACTTAAGTACTTTACACAACTGATGAATACAATGGAAGTACATCAAGGCCACATCCTGATCAACAACAATGTCCTTGCGGTATCAGATTTGACCTGAATATGTTCTGCTCAGGAATTTAGTCTGGCATAGTAAGATCTAAGCATAGTTAAGGCTTGGCTGGAGATGGTGTTGTATGGTGAAAGTTAACATCTTGGGTCTTGTAAGGGGTTCTGGAAAGCCCCAGTGGTACAACAACAGAGCTTTCATAATGAGGAATCTTATGTTGAGTCATTGTTATACTCAGGTAATGACAGTCTATATATGTGCAATGCTGGTCATATATTGGTCTTGTTATCAGCACCACTACTGATTCCAGCAGTACAGATGGCCTTTACCGAGAATGGTCCAGCAGGTACGCTACCTCTACTGTCAATACTAGACATTCCTCTCTGTGTTGTTATCACAAGAAGCCTTCTCCCAAGAAACACGAACTGGAATTGATTGGTTTGTTCAGAGCCTGATACTATGAGATAACCTCCAGGAGTCAACTTCTATCTCTTCACTGATTGGTCGGAATGGATATGTATACCTATAGCTAGCTAGCAAATATTGAGATGTACAGCCACTGCAGTGCATGTGTTCTCTTCTGACTACAAGCAATTTGAGGACTCATGTAAAATAAAATTACCATCTTAGTTTACACATTACTTGACTGGATAAAAAATATGTAACATAAAATCAAATCACCCATCAGATGTTTACAATGTCTCTCAATTTGATGCATAGAATTCCACATGCTTCCTATACTCTATGTCACAGTATGGGTGTGTCAGATGGAAAAAGTGGGCATTCAACAGCATGACAAGTTCAGTCCTGTTCAGCACACAGTCAGAGGATTACTGAAGTAATTGAATCCAAACAACCTCACAATCTGTTGTCACACAATCCTTTTGTGATATCTGACCGGCCTCTAACATCAGTTATTTTTCTCACACATTTAATGTGGGAACAGCATTGAATTAGGTTTTTACATTCCAACAGGTTCCTAGGGTTGTTGGATTACCAAGGAAAACCCAGCCGCGAGCTGCCCAGTGACTCGACCTTACCAGACCAGCTAAATTCCTTCTACGCCCGCTTCAAGGCAAGCAACGCTGAAACATGCATAAGAGCACCAGCTGTTCAGGATGACTGTGAGATCTCGCTCTCCATAGCCAATGTGAGTAAGACCTTTTAAACAGGTTAACATTGACAAGGCCGCAGGGTCAGACGGATTACGAGGACGTGTACTCAGAGTATGCGCTGAACAGCTGACAAGTATCTTCACTCACATTTTTAACATCTCTCTGACCCATTATGTAATACCTACATGTTTCAAGCAGACCACCATAGTCCCTGTGCCCAAGAATGCCAAGGTAACCTGTCTACCTGTCTATTGCCCAGTAGCACTCACTTCTGTAGCCATGAAATGCTTTGAAAGGCTGGTCATGACTCACATCAACACCATAATCCCAGATACCCTGGACCCACTTCAATTTTCATACCGCCCCAACAGATCCACAGATGACACAATCTCTATTGCAACTGGATCTGGATCCTGGACCTCCTGACGGGCCGCCCCCAGGTGGTGAGAGTAGGCAACAACACATCTGTCATGCTGACCCTCAACACGGGGGCCCTTTAGGGGTGCGTGCTTAGTACCCTCCTGTTCTCCCTGTTCACCCATGACTGCATTGCCACGCACGACTCCAACACCATCATTAAGTTTGCTGATGACACAACGGTGGTTGGCCTGATCACCGACGACAATAAAACAGCCAATAGGGAGGAGGTCAGTGACCTGGTAGTGTGGTGCCAGGACAACAACCTCTTCCTCAATGTCAGCAAGACAAAGGAGCTGATTGTGGACTACAGGAAACGGAGGGCCGAGCATGCCCCCATCCACATCGACGGAGCTGTAGTGGAGCGGGTCGAGAGATTCTAGTTCCTCGGTGTCCACATCACTAAGGAATTATCATGGCCCACACACACCAAGACAGTTGTAAAGAAAGCCTCTTCCCCCTCACGAGGCTGAAAAGATTTTGAATGGGCCGTCAGATACTCAAAACGTTCTACAGCTGCACCATTGAGAGCATCTTGACTAGCTGTATCACCACTTGATATGGCAACTGTTAGGCATCTAACCGCAAGGCGATAAAGAGGGTAGTGTGTACGCCCAAGTACATCATTGGGCCCGAGCTCCCTGCCATCCAGGACTTCTATACCAGGCGGTGTCACAGGAAGGCCATATAAATGGTCAAAGACTCCAGCTACCCAAGTCAAAGACTGTTCTCTCTGTTAAGTAGTTAACCAAATAGCTAGCCAGACTATCTGCATTGAACTCTTTTGACTCATCACATATGCTGTTGCTACAGTTTATTATCTGTCCTGTTGACTAACTTTATCCCTACCTACACTACCGGTCAAAAGTTTTAGAACACCTACTCATTCAAGGGTTTTTCTTTATTTTTTACTATTTTCTACAATGTATAATAATAGTGAAGACATCAAAACTATGAAATAACACATATGGAATCATGTAGTAACCAAAAAAGTGTTAAACAAATCAAAGTATATTTTATATTTAAGATTCTTCAAATAGCCACCGTTTGCCTTGATGACAGCTGTCACGCCCTGACCATAGAGAGCCCTTGGTTCTCTATGGTGTTTAGGTCAGAGCGTGACTAGGGGGTGTTCTAGTCATTGTATTTCTATGTTGGTGAGTTGTATGGTTCCCAATTAGAGGCAGCTGGTAATCGTTGCCTCTAATTGGGGATCATATTTAGGTAGCATTTTTCCCACCTTTGTTTTGTGGGTTATTGTTTTGTTTAGTGCATTGTGTGCTATGAACGGCACGTTCATTTGGTCTTTGTTGTTTTGTTAACCTGTTTGGTATAGGGGGCAGTATTGAGAATTTTGGAAAAAATATGTTCCCATTTTTAACTGCCTCCTACACCAACTCAGAAGCTAGAATATGCATATTATTGTTCAGGTTTGGATAGAAAACACTCTGAATTTTCTAAAACTGTTTGAATGGTGTCTGTGAGTATAACAGAACTCCTATGGCAGGCAAAAACCTGACAAGGCTTCAAGCAGGAAGTACCCTGTCTGACAAGGAGTCGTGCGTCTTACCTCTTTTTATTGAAAAGTAAGGATCTTAGCTGTAACGTGACAATTCCCAGGGCTCCAATAGGCTCTCAGAGCCCGCGAAATAACTGAAGGTTTACGAGGGAACCTCAGGTTGAAATATATTATCGCCTTTTGTAAGTGGATGCTCGGAGGACCTTTCAATGATGCGCGTGCATGAGTCGCTTCTGAGGAGAAATTTTATTCGGCTGTTTAGGCTCAATGCATACTCCCGGTCGGAATATTAACACTTCTCTACGACATAAATGGCATAAAAATTGGTTTTAAACAGCGGTTGACATGCTTCGAAGTACGGTAATGGAATATTTAGACATTTTTGACACGCCAATGCGCCATGCGCGACACCGCGAAGAAGCATTCTAGAACTCACGAACAAAACGTCGCTGTTGGAACATAACGATGGATTATTTGGGACCAAACCAACATTTGTTATTGAAGTAGAAGTCCTGGCAGTGTATTCTGATGAAGAACAAGCAAGGTAAGAACATTTTTCTTATAGGAAATGTGATTTTGGTGGAGGCTGAACTGGGTGGGTATCTAAATAGCTAGCCCTGTAATGCCGGGCTATGTACTTAGATTATTGCAAAATGTGCTTCATCCGAAAAGCTATTTTAAAATCGGACATATCGAGTGCATAGAGGGGTAATGTATCTATAATTCTTAAAATAATTGTTATGCTTTTTGTGAACGTTTATCGTGAGTAATTTAGTAAAATCACCGGAAGTGTTCGGTGGGAATGCTAGTTCTGAACGTCACATGCTAATGTAAAAAGCTGGTTTTTGATATAAATATGAACTTGATTGAACAGACATGCATGTATTGTATAACACAATGTCCTAGGTGTGTCATCTGATGAAGATCATCAAAGGTTAGTGCTGCATTTAGATATGGTTTGGGTTTATGTGACATGATATGCTAGCTTGAAAAATGGCTGTGTGATTATTTCTGGCTGGGTACTCTGCTGACATAATCTAATGTTTTGCTTTTGTTGTAAAGCCTTTTTGAAATCGGACAGTGGGGTTAGATTAACGAGATTCTTGTCTTTAAATAGCTGTGAAATAGTCATATGTTTGAGAAATTGAAGTTATAGCATTTCTAACGATTCAAAAATCGCGCCACTGGATTGAAGTGGCTGTTACGTAGGTGGGACGAAATCGTCCCACATAGCCCAGAGAGGTTAAGTTTCACTTTGAAATAAAATATGTGGAACTATACGCACGCTGCGCTTTGGTCCCGCCCTTTTGAAGAACGTGACAACAGCTTTGCACACTCTTGGCATTCTCTGAACCAGCTTCATGAGGTAGTCACCTGGAATGCATTTCAATTAACAGGTGTGCCTACTTAAAAGTTAATTTGTGGAATTTCTTTCCTTCTTAATGCATTTGAGCCAATCAGTTGTGTTGTGGCAAGGTAGGGGTGTTATACATAAGATAGCCAGGCCCCTCTACCAACTGAGCCAGGTCCCGTGTGGCTCAGTTGGTAGAGCATGGTGTTTGCAACGCCAGGGTTGTGTGTTCGATTCCCACGGGGGACCAGTACGAGAAAAAAAAATATATGAAATGTATGCATTCACTACTGTAAGTCGCTCTGGATAAGAGCGTCTGCTAAATGACTAAAATGTAAATAGCCATATTTGGTAAAAGACCAAGTACATATTATGGCAAGAACAGCTCAAATAAAACCAAGTCCATATTATAGCAAGAACCGTTCAAATAAGCAAAGAAAAACAACAGTCCATCCTTACTTTAAGAGATGAAGGTCAGTCAATGCGGAACATTTCAAGAACTTGGAAAGTTTCTTGAGAGAAGAACTTGGATAAGTTCATTAGAGTTACCAGCTTCAGAAATTGCAGCCCAAATAAATGCTTCACAGAGTTCAAGTAACAGACACATCTCAACATCAACTGTTCAGAGGAGACTGTGTGAATCAGGCCTTCATGGTTGAATTGCTGCAAAGAAACAACTACTAAAGGACATCAATAAGAAGAAGAGACTTGCTTGGGCCAAGAAACAAGAGCAATGGACATTAGACCGGTGGAAATTTGTCCTTGGGTCTGGAGTCCAAATTGGAGATTTTTGGCTCCAACCGCCGTGTGTGGGTGAACGGATGATCTCCGCAAGTGTATTTCCCACCATAAAGCACGAAGGAGGTGTTGTGGTGTGGGGGTGCTTTGCTGGTGACACTGTCTGTGATTTATTTAGAATTCAAGGCACACTTAACCAGCATGGCTACCACAGCATTCTGCAGCGATACGCCACCCCATCTGGTTTGAGCTTAGTGGGGCTATCATTTGTTTTTCAATAGGACAATGACCCAACACACTTCCAGGCTGTGTAAGGGCTAATTTTCCGGGAAGGAGAATGTTGGAGAGCTGCATCAGATGACCTAGCCTCCACAATCCCCTGACCTCAACCAAATTGAGATGGTTTGTGATGAGTTGGACCGCAGAGTGAAGGAAAAGCAGCTAACAAGTGCTCAGCATATGTGGGAACTCCTTCCAGACTGTTGGAAAATAATTCCAGGTGAAGCTGGTTGAGAGAATGCCAATAGTTTGCAACACTGTCATCAAGGCAAAGGGTGGCTATTTGAAGAATCTCAAATCTCAAATATATTTTGATTTTTTTAACACTTTTTTGGTTACTACATGATTCCATATGTGTTATTTCATAGTTTTGATGTCTTCACTACTATTCTACAATGTAGAAATTAGTAAAAATAAAGAATAAGCCTTGAATGAGTAGGTGTTCTAAAACGTTTAACTGGTATTGTATATGTACATATCTACCTTAATTACCTGCTACCCTTGCACATCGTTACTCATTGTGTATTTATTCCTCGTGTTTATTATTTTTCTAGAATGTTTTCTATTTTTTTCTCTCTGCATTGTTGCGAAAGGCCCATACGCATTTCACTGTTAGACTACACCTGTTGTTTATGAAGCATGTGACAAATACAATTTGATTTGATTGTGATTTGGTTCACTCTTTGTAATTAAATGTCTCAGTCTGAGCTGAACTCCATACCCTACCCACTGCTGCTCTCCCTGCTGGGACAGACATGTCCTACTAAAGTTGGGACCACGAGGGACAAGGAAAGCAGCACAGCTGTTATGAAGAGTAGTGCAGTTGAGCTTTTGTAATGGCTTTCAAGGCATGAACATTGGGGCATTGAAATAAGGAGAGAGAATGCGAGGGAAGTGAGAGAGAGAATAAGAAGAATGATGGTATGGTATAACTAGCTGTAGAAAGACAGACCAACAGACTTCTACAGAGTTCTGTAACAGAAGACACTTCCTCTTGTCCTAAAAAAGATCTATTTATTTGTTCCCTCTCATTGTAAGGATGGGTGATGTGGTAATATGCGTCTACCAGGGCAGTGTGTGAGAGGTTGTCGGTTAGCAGTGAACTCTCATAACCCCAGCCAGCTCATCTTGGAGTCAGGAGTGGTGTGACGGGAGCTGGAGGACTGTGGTCTGTGGTTAGTTGGTCACCTCTGGTCAGAGTGAGACCTCTCACCTCTAACTTCACATGAGTCTGTGATGTCACCACAACTGGCTGCGCCTGGGCCAAAGGACGCTCAGCTGGGTCCTGTTTTGAAGGTTTGATTCCATTCTCCGTGTGTGTGGTCAGTCATCTGCTTCTAACTCACTGATTTTGCTTACGTAGCTGACTGGTGGCAACTTGCACCGAACAATTGGTTGACCTCACCTCCAATGTTCTTTTTACATAGAAATACAGTCAGTGTCTGTTTACTAGCAAACAACAAGGACCATAAATCAAACACAGTTCACTATGTAAAAATGCTGCTCCAAGGAACATAAGGAACACTGTAAGGCCCATTTCCATACTTGTCTCTTGTTGTTCTTATCTATTAGCCTTTTGCCAGTTCATTATAGGCTTAGATGCGGGCCCTTTATTTAGTCTATCATTACAGAACCCCTGTGGCATAAGGCAGATCTCAGAGATTTGTTTTACAGTCTTACTACCAGGCAAAGATCTAAATCAACATCCACTTTTGGTTTATGTTGAGTTGTCATGTTCCCTGTTCTCACAGAGTTGTTTTATGGACATACGTTCTGCTACCCAATGCAGGTAACAGTAAACAAATAATATGCTTGTCTAACAGTGTTTGGAGGGTTAACAGTTCGGCCAGTAGAAAGCGTTTTACAGGTAATTTATATTAGGTTGATAATGTAATGATGTTGAACAAAGGAAGTACATGGCTAACCCAGCAGGGTTAACGGTTACTGGTGCCAGTGGCAGTTTGGGGCAGAGCCAAGGAATGTTGTTTTCCTCTGGGTGAGGCGGCATGGGAGAGCCCTGGCAGAGCCGGAGGGTGAGAGGGGGAGGATGGGTGATACAGGTACATCATCAGACATGCAGAGACAGCTCTGAACATGCTCCATACCCACCTCTGGAGGGGTTTTGGGATTGTGGGGTGTGATAGGTTTTCAGATAGTGTTACAGGACTGTGCTGTTTTTACAAGTAATTCAGAGAGCGAGGGGGGGGGTAGAGAGAGCTGTACATGACTGTTTGTCAGGTGATTGTGTATATGGTTATTTTCTGATTTCTGTGATGAGGTCAGTAAATCACCATCATTGCACAGGGCTTTATAATTCCCTGAATTGACAATGAACTGCCACTAGATGGCATTCATTCTAAAACTATGTTGAAGGAGCAAGCAAGCTATTGCCAGTGGTGTGTATTCATGGATGCCAAGGGAAGCCAGCCTTCCCCCCAAAATGTACCAATAAAAAATAATAAAACATATACAATAATTTATATATTTTGAGTTAAACTGAGTGAACTCAACTGTGAATGGTCCTGGTGCACCAAAGAAAAGTGTTTAGGGAATCCATTTTGGATTTGGATTCACACCACATCAAAAGAAAAAAACTTGGATTGTTGCATCTCGTTGTGTTGTTGTCCTCTGGTGGCCTAATCCTAAATTAGCCATGGATGGAGATAGGGATTTGGATCCAAATGTTAATTCATACTTTGTGCCCCTGGCCTGAGAGGATGGAAGTTCAATTTGTAGCTACAGTAGATGTTTTTATATTTTTACATTTTATTTAACATTCATTTAACTAGTCAGTTAAAGAACAAATTGTTATTTACAATTACGGCCTATCCCGGCCTACCCCGACGCTGGGCCAATTGTGCACCGCCCTATGGGACTCCCAATCACGGCCGGATGTGATACAGCCTGGAATCAAACCAGGGACTGTAGTGACACCTCTTGCACTGAGATGCAGTGCCTTAGACCGCTGTGCCACTCAGGAGATGACAGCTGCACCACTCGGGAGATGTAGTAGGCTAATGTTAACTAACTGGCTAATCGTTGACCATGAAAGGAAGTTAGGCTAGCAAGCAAGCATTTTAGCCCAGTAGCCTAGGACAACAAAAACTAAAAGCATGTACTGTATGACAGTCATAGACGGTTTCGTCAACATGAAAGAGAGGAGGATGACATTGGCGTTTCTCTTCAAGTAGGGTGAGTCATAATGTTTTATCTACTTTTTCTACACACACACACACACACACACACACACACACACACACACACACACACACACACACACACACACACACACACACACACACACACACACACACACACACACACACACACACACACACACACACACACACACACACACACACAAATATCAGTACCATGGTCAACCACATGATATTTAGCTTACGTTGATTGGACTAAATTGTTTCGGAAATCTTTTAGTTGTAACTGTATTAGACTAAAAATCGGTGATTTGATGATGTTGAAATGTTGAAGTTGAAATGGTGCTGGAATAGTGGAGGCAGCTCCTGTTTTCTCTGGGACTTGCCGTAACACCGATGTTCTAAATCAATAGTTGTTCAGTAGTTCGACAATGTCAGAAATATTAACTTGATTGACCATGCTGTAGGTCATGTAACTTTGTTACATGTAATATGCTTTGTGGACTTCACCGGACAGATGTTGCTCTCCGGTTTTGTAATGAAATAAATGTGTGGTTGAATTTATTCTGCCACTGTGTCTTCCTATTGTCTCGGCTATAGGCCTTTATATCACGGTGTCAAGGCATATGAACTAACAGGTTATAGAACAAACAACACAATTATCACAACACAGAGGTTGTAATTATGGCTTCCACTTTGAAGACAAACACTGCAGGCTATAATCCTAATAGCTTTTACTCTCCCTTTGAGTAAGATATTTAGCTTCTTTAATGAGAAGAAATGTACTTACTATGACTGAGATATGTGGTCGTCCCACCTAGCTATCTTAAGATCAATGCACTAATTGTAAATCGCTGTGGATAAGAGCGTCTGCTAAATGACTAAAATGTAAATGGAATATTTAAACATCTTCAAGATTTGTTTATGCTGTGACACACACTTATTTCTGATATTTCTGACGCATATGCTTATGTTGAAGAGAGATGACTGGTTGCATGTAGAACTACAATATGCTACTGATCCAGTCTTATTGGACAATGTTTATCTACTATTTGTATGTCCTAATATGACCTTCCACCTCATACCCTTATCACCACTTTATCATTTGGGGAAGTAGCTTAAACTATTTAAATTAGCATCCTAGACACGACACATCAGACACAATACATTTAAGTTATGTTTAGTTTTGCTTTTTATTTCCATAAATTAAGAATACAACACCAACATGGCACAGTCACTGACCAACCTTCAGATAACAAACAAACAAAATACAAAGATGTCATTGACTCATCAGAGCCAATTCAGTTCATACAAAATACAGAATGGACCTCATCTGCATTACCAAGTTCATCTTTGTAAACTCTCCCTCATTCTGTTGACAACGGTGGAATGTTCTAAGGCTTTGAAGGGAGAATACAGTCATCAAGAGGGCAAGAGTAGTCCGTTGGAGGAAAGTGTTTGTGATTTAGTTGGTGTTGGTGAAGGCCTGGTAGAGGGCAGTGAGCTGGGCCTTCAGGTCCTGGGCATAGGGGTCCAGCTTGTCCTTCAGGTCCTCAGCATAGGGGGCCAGGCTCTTCTGCACCATCTGAGCTCTGGTGGTCAGCTCGCTCTGGAGATTCTCGGCCAGGGGGGCCACTCTCTTCTGGAAGTCCTGCAGGCGCAGGTCCACCTTCTGCTTCAGCTCGTCAGTGTAGGGGCCCATCTGGGACTGCAGCTCCTTCACACTCTGCTCCAGACTCCCCTTCAGCTCCTCACTCTTCTGGAGCAGGGTGGCCCTCAGGGCCTCGGAGTCCAGGGACTCTGCATAAGGGGCCAGATCCTGTTTCAGCTGCTCCACTCTCTGCTGGACTTGTGTCTTCATCTCCTCTGCGTAGGGCTCCAGTTTCCCTTTGACACTGCCCAGGTCCTGCTCCAGACGCTCTCTCAGCACCTCAGCCTCCTGGGTAATCTTGGTCATCAGGTCCTTGGCTGCAGGAGGAAGCTGCTCCTGTAGGGAGATGGCGTATTGGCTGGCCACATCAGCACTCTCTGTGATGCGGTCACTGCAGGAGAGGAGAGGAGAGGGGGGTCAGTTCAGGTGCCCATCCTAGTAATCTGAGCGATTCGACTATAGACATTCCACACGTTATGACAACTACATCACAGATCACATTACTTACTTGACATCCTGTCCTAGCTGAGACTTCTTGATCATCTGGACGGTGTCGTCGGCCGTTTGCGTTGCCTTGGCAACGTAGTCCCAGAAGGCATCTGTCAGCTGCTCCAGCTGTGGCTTAGGCTCATCAGCATAGAACAGGTTAGCATGGCAGCCTGTTGGGGCATAGCAGAAGAGTTAGTTGTTGTGAAACTGTATTTTTCAAGGTCATTACTGGTTAGGCATGGCAACCTGTTGGCGGCATTAAGGTAACTAGAAAAGTATAGCCCCTCTGCCATGGTTATTATTGACTATTGACTTCAAATGAATTTGGTAGATTGATGGAAGGTATTATGTTGCTGTACTTCAGCTCTATAAATGTCACTTATAATCTGAAATATTCTTGTATCCCACTCACCAGTGAATACAGCCAGAGCGAGCACCACAAGGACCTTCATGACTCTCAATCAGATACTGTGAAATAAAGCAACAATCACTTAAAACATTGTAATCCACCAGAAAAAAAACATAATGGAATACTATCAAATAACACCATGGATTTGTAGAATCCAGCTTACCGTCTTTGTGTATGAGTGTGTTGGTGTATCTCTGAGTCCAGTCTGCAGTGACTGTAGTTTCAGCCGTGTCCTGGCCTGTATATATAGTAAGCAGAGCAGTAAGGAACACAAAGTCCAGGAGCCAGTGCCTCGCTGTCAGCAGTGCTCCAAATCATAAACCCTCAGACCGCAGTGCACCACTCAGCACCTGTCTACTTGACCCAGCCCAGTTATGTTCTTACAACTCACCCTGGACCTGTCCCAATGAACCCCTGGACCCAGAACGCACAGGAGAGCACTGCGTTATCATCACCTCTGGGTAAAGTGTCACAAACAGAGTTTGGAACATAAAGTAGTGATCAGAGATACACAGTGAAGACCAATCTCCTGGGACTGCATGCTGATAAACACATCTCCATTCAATCCCCTTGTCTATAGTTTTTCAATGATATGCAGTAGTGATACATGTGCAGCGGGACACTTGTTGGCCTTGCAGCTATACAGGTCTGTTACTGTTAATATCATCTGAGGGTAGATGTATTGTGTTGTATTGAGGCTTATGCACTTTTACATACACTAGCCTGTTCCTTTCTCTCAACCATAATGTATCTTTGTCTTTATATACGATGCTACAACTCTACAATGTTGATAGTGAGTATCTGGTTCACACCAGGTCAGTTTCATGGATTTTTCCTTGATGGCACAGAAAGTCTCAGATCGAATCAGCCATTCTCTGAGCCAATCACAGCCATTTCTCAGACATAAATAGCACTTTGTCCAGACAACACCTTCCTCCCAAACTTCATGATATATCAGTCTGATCAGATAGGGTATTGATTAATAGTCAGTTTAAGTTTGATGCCCAGACAGCTGGCATTGACTCCCAGAATATATTCTATGATATAGTTTTCAGTTTCACTGTGAGGTTTATGTGTTCAAGCACTTCCATGTGTCAGTTGTCTGACCAAAGTTCATTTGACCCCGGCTCATGCACACTGTGATAGGGTCTAGGGTTAGGGGTCGCATGGGCCCAGTCTATTCATTAGATGTGATTTCACAATAGCTAGTAGATAAGGTATGGTGTCTAGGAACTTATTTGGAATCAATTAAATGTTACAGTAGACTTTCATTTTTCAAAGTAAAGCTCCCCCTTTGTCATACTGTAGGTATTCTGTTTAAATGGATAGTGGGTTACTGTGCTATACTGGTAGTTTACCTTGTCATAACCTTGCCCCCAGGTTATTTCACAAAGAAGTGTCTGGGAACGACATTACCATGTCAAAAAGGTGGATCAGTCTAACCAGAGAATGGCCGGATTGAGAATCTTCACAGCACTCATTCTACATCACTTGAGTTATTCATGATGTCACACCCTGGTAATCTGGAGTTTTGAAGTCAGGAGTTGAGTTCTAAACCTCCTATCTGCCCACTGTGCCTTATTACAAACCATCACAGTGCCACTCTATAGAGAGTAGAATAAGGAGAGGGTGTTGCCTGGAATCTACTATTTCCTATGTAAATGCACTACAGTGCAACGTTCAACACCTCAAATAACCTCTGACCCCAGTGATGACTAAAATGTGTCAAGGTTGACACTGCGCTATAGGTTTGCTTTGGCAGTTGAGGTGACACAATCGTTGGGATGCTACCTTTGATGGCTAAACAAACGCCAGGATGTCTATAATGAAATCATGTCCTTGTCGAAAAGCACCAAATTGAAAAGTGAAATGTACTAATGCCAGCATCCGTAGAATCTAGTTAGTATTATACTGTATATGTGGTTGTGGTCTCATTGCTTGACCTGATTACAAAGTGTCTTTGGTGTGGACATGTTTAAGGTTATCTGCTGGCCATCAGCAGTGAAATGCCTTTACCCATTAGCATTACTGTAAGCAGGGGTTTTAGAAGTGGGGGGGACATATTTTTGAAAATGATTTCTATATTTTTTATCCAGTCGGATAAACACTCCAAACAGACTACCCAACCGCTCGGAGGTGTCCACATGGTCCTAAAGCACACAGGTGCCTCGTTTTGTATCACATTCCAATGATAAAACTGTTGGCGACAAAAATGCAATTTCAGAATGTGGGGGGGACATGTCAATATAGTAACCGCACAGTCATGTGATGACAGCCAGCAAGGAGTTGTAGCAGAAGCAGGAAGAGAGGTGACATGGCAGTGACTCCTGGACTTTGGGTTTACATCTACAGCTCTACAGCAGGTTTCGACTATATATACAGCATGGCACTGGTCTGATAGACACACAGACAGACTGAATACACAGAAATACACCAAGAAAAAAACAGGTGAGGCCAATGCTGAGATTCAAAACAAGGTGTTGAGAAACTAGGATTTTAGGGTTCTAAGATTCAAATGTAATTGAAGTGTAATTGATTAACGATGTTTCTGTTTCAGTGAGAGACGCAAATATGAAGGTGTTGGCGGTGCTTGCGATTGCTATACTCTCTGGTAAGTAACATCTAATGTTACCACAACCATAACTACTCTGTAAAAAAATAAATAATTGAAACCTTTTGAATGCAACAAGATTATTAGAATGATTATTATTTTAAACCTGGCCTACTTCAAGCTCCTTGAACAGTGTAAGGTCATAAAGTAGGTCAGGTTAAACTAGCAGTTTCACAGGAACTAACTCTACTTCCATGCCCCAACAGGTTGCCATGCTAACCTATTCTATGCTGATGAACCCAAGCCACAGCTGGAGCAGCTGACAGATGCCTTCTGGGACTACGTCGCCAAGGCAACAAAAACTGCCGACGACACCGTCCAGATGATCAGGAAGTCTCAGCTGGGACAGGATGTCAAGTAAGTCATTTGACCTGTGATCTAGTTGTCATAACATGTGTGTAATGTCTGTAGTGGAAGCCCTCAGAGTACTAGTCACCCGAGTGGCGCAGCGATCTAAGGCACTGCATCGCAGGGCTAGAGGCATCACTACAGACAATCCCGGGCTGTATCCCAACCGGCCGTGATTGGGAGTTGCATAGGGTGGTGCACAATTGGCCCACGTCATCTGGGTTAAGGGAGGGTTTGTCCGGGGTAGGCCGTCATTGTAAATACAAATTTGTTCTTGACTGACTTGCCTAGTTACAGTAAGTAAAATAAAATCAATAAATAAAACTAGAATCCTGACCAGACCCCTCTCCTCTCCTGCAGTGACCGCATCACAGAGAGCGCTGACGTGGCCAGCCAGTACGCAGTCTCCCTTCAGGAGCAGCTTCCTCCTGCAGCCAAGGACCTGATGACCAAGATTACCCAGGAAGCCGAAGTGCTGAAAGAGCGTCTGGAGCAGGACCTGGGCAGTGTCAAGGGGAAACTGGAGCCCTACGCGGAGGAGATGAAGACACAAGTCCAGCAGAGAGTGGAGCAGCTGAAACAGGATCTGGCCCCCTATGCAGAGTCCCTGGACTCCGAGGCCCTGAGGGCCACCCTGCTCCAGAAGAGTGAGGAGCTGAAGGGGAGTCTGGAGGAGAGTGTGAAGGAGCTGCAGTCCCAGCTGGGCCCCTACACTGACGAGCTGAAGCAGAAGGTGGACCTGCGCCTGCAGGACTTCCAGAAGAGAGTGGCCCCCCTGGCCGAGAATCTCCAGAGCGAGCTGACCACCAGAGCTCAGATGGTGCAGAAGAGCCTGGCCCCCTATGCTGAGGACCTGAAGGACAAGCTGGACCCCTATGCCCAGGACCTGAAGGCCCAGCTCACCGCCCTCTACCAGGCCTTCACCAACACCAACTAAATGGCTCAAACCAACACCACTCCTTGATCCTCTGAAATGTTTTCAGTGATTTTGTCATACCCTGAACTGCACTGTAAAACATGGAAACTAAACTGGGCATATGCCCAGAGCATCATATTTATTATTATTTAGTGCAGGGTGAGAAATGTAAACCAAACGTTCACACTCAAATATTTATATGTGTTTGTTTTTACCTTGTTGAATAATGTCAACTTTTTATAATTTCATTAATTTGTTAAGAAAAATAAAGCTATTGAAATTATGAACATATGCAAGATTGTTCCCTCATTCATTACAATCCAATTACACATGCAATATGTCACTTAAGGACACAGGAAAAGTCACAACTATGGCTGTCCCCGTCTCTTCCCTGTCTCTGTGTGTCTCTCTCTGTGTGTCTGTCTCTGTGTGCCTCTCTGTGTGTGTGTCTCTGTCTCTCTCTCTGTGTCTCTGTCTCTCTGTCTCTCTCTCTCTCTCTCTCTCTCTGTGTGTCTCTCTCTCTCTTTCTCTCTCTGTGTCTCTCTGTGTGTGTCTCTCTGTGTGTGTCTCTATGTGTCACTCTCTCTGTCTCTCTTTGTTTCGCTCTCTCTGTCTCGCTCTCGCTCTCTCTCTTTTAGCAACATAAATACTTGCTGTGTGCCTCTCTGTGTGTGTCTCTCTCTCTCTCTGTGTGTGTCTCTGTCTCTCTCTCTTTCTCTCTCTCTCTCTTTCTCTCTCTCTCTCTCTCTCTGTGTCTCTCTCTCTCTTTCTCTCTCTGTGTGTCTCTCTGTGTGTGTCTCTATGTGCCACTCTCTCTGTATCTCTCTCTGTCTCTCTCTATGTTTCGCTCTCTCTGTCTCGCTCTCTCTCTTTTAGCAACATAAATACTTGTGTTGAGTGTGTGAAATCCCTTTGCTTAATTAGAGACTGTTATTTCCTGGGCCTCCTAAGTCCAGACTGGCCTTGCTGACATTTGTGTCTCTAGCTCATGTGTCAGCAACAGGTTTATCCAAGTCTCTGTCCTTTTACATGTCAATGAAAACTGTGTTCTGCCCCTCCCAAAAGATAGAATTTGTAGATAACTGGCCCTCTTTCTGGGACTCACCCACAAACAGGACCAAGCCTGGCCTGTTGAGGAGTGACGGACTCCATCCTAGCTGGAGGGGTGCTCTCATCTTATCTACGAACATAGACAGGGCTCTAACTCCTCTAGCTCCAGAATGAAATAGGGTGCAGGCCAGGCAGCAGGCTGTTAGCCAGCCTGCCAGCTTAGTGGAGTCTGCCATTAGCACAGTCAGCGTAGTCAGCTCAGCTTTCCCCATTGAGACCGTGTCTGTGCCTCGATCTAGGTTGGGCAAAATTAAAAATGGCGGTGTTCGCTTTAGTAATCTCACTAGTATAAAGACCTCCTCCATTCCTGCCATTATTGAAAGAGATTGTGATACTTCACATCTCAAAATTGGGTTACTTAATGTTAGATCCCTCACTTCCAAGGCAGTTATAGTCAATGAACTAATCACTGATCATAATCTTGATGTGATTGGCCTGACTGAAACATGGCTTAAGCCTGATGAATTTACTGTGTTAAATGAGGCCTCACCCCCTGGTTACACTAGTGACCATACCCCCCGTGCATCCGGCAAAGGCGGAGGTGTTGCTAACATCTACGATAGCAAATTTCAATTTACAAAAAAAAAACAATGACGTTTTCGTCTTTTGAGCTTCTAGTCATGAAATCTATGCAGCCTACTCACTCACTTTTTATAGCTACTGTTTACAGGCCTCCTGGGCCATATGCAGTGTTCCTCACTGAGTTCCCTGAATTCCTATCGGATCTTGTAGTCATAGCAGATAATATTCAAATTTTTGGTGACTTTAACATTCACAATGAAAAGTCCACAGACCCAATCCAAAAGGCTTTCGGAGCCATCATCGACTCAGTGGGTTTTGTCCAACATGTCTCTGGACCTACTCACTGCCACAGTCATACTCTGGACCTAGTTTTGTCCCATGGAATAAATGTTGTGGATCTTAATGTTTTTCCTCTTAATCCTGGATTATCGGACCACCATTTTATTGCGTTTACAATTGCAACAAATAATCTGCTCAGACCCCAACCAAGGAGCATTAAAAGTCGTGCTATAAATTCTCAGACAACCCAAAGATTCCTTGATGCCCTTCCAGACTCCCTCTGCCTGCCCAAGGACGTCAGAGGACAAAAATCAGTTAACCACCTAACCGAGGAACTCAATTTAACCTTGCGCAATACCCTAGATGCAGTTGCACCCCTAAAAATTAAAAACATCTGTCATAAGAAACTAGCTCCCTGGTATACAGAAAATACACGAGCTCTGAAGCAAGCTTCCAGAAAATTGGAACGGAAATGGCGCCACACCAAACTGGAAGTCTTCCGACTAGCTTGGAAAGACAGTACCGTGCAGTATCGAAGAGCCCTCACTGCTGCTCGATCATCCTATTTTTCCAACTTAATTGAGCAAAATAAGAACAATCCGAAATTTCTTTTTGATACTGTCGCAAAGCTAACTAAAAAGCAGCATTCGCAAATGGAGGATGGCTTTCACTTCAGCAGTAATACATTTATGAACTTCTTTGAGGAAAAGATCATGATCATTAGAAAGCAAATTACGGACTCCTATTTAAATCTGGGTATTCCTCCAAAGCTCCATTGTCCTGAGTCTGCACAACTCTGCCAGGACCTTGGCTCAAGGGAGATACTAAAGTGTTTTAGTACTATATCTCTTGACACAATGATGAAAATAATCATGGCCTCCAAACCCTCAAGCTGCATACTGGACCCTATTCCAACTAAACTACTGAAAGAGCTGCTTCCTGTGCTTGGCCCTCCTATGTTGAACATAATAAACGGCTCTCTATCCACCGGATGTGTACCAAGCTCACTAAAAGTGGCAGTAATAAAGCCTCTCTTGAAAAAGCCGAATCTTGACCCAGAAATTATAAAAAACTATCGGCATATATCGAATCTTCCATTCCTCTCAAAAATTTTAGAAAAAGCTGTTGCACAGCAACTCACTGCCTTCCTGAAGACAAACAATGTATACGAAACGCTTCAGTCTGGTTTTAGACCCCATCATAGCACTGAGACTGCACTTGTGAAGGTGGTAAATGACCTTTTAATGACGTCAGACCGAGGCTCTGCATCTGTCCTCGTGCTCCTAGATCTTAGTGCCGCTTTTGATACCATCGATCACCACATTCTTTTGGAGAGATTGGAAACCCAAATTGGTCTACATGGACAAGTTCTGGCCTGGTTTAGATCTTATCTGTCAGAAAGATATCAGTTTATCTCTGTGAATGGTTTGTCCTCTGACAAATCAATTGTAAATTTTGGTGTTCCTCAAGGTTCCGTTTTAGGACCACTATTGTTTTCACTATATATTTTACCTCTTGGGGATGTCATTCGAAAACATAATGTTAAATTTCACTGCTATGCGGATGACACACAGCTGTACATTTCAATGAAACATGGTGAAGCTCCAAAATTGCCCTCGCTAGAAGCCTGTGTTTCAGACATAAGGAAGTGGATGGCTGCAAACTTTCTACTTTTAAACTCGGACAAAACAGAGATGCTTGTTCTAGGTCCCAAGAAACAAAGAGATCTTCTGTTCAATCTGACAATTAATCTGGATGGTTGTACAGTCGTCTCAAATAAAACTGTGAAGGACCTCGGTGTTACTCTGGACCCTGATCTCTCTTTTGAAGAACATATCAAGACTGTTTCAAGGACAGCTTTTTTCCATCTACGTAACATTGCAAAAATCAGAAACTTTCTGTCCAAAAATGACGCAGAAAAATTAATCCATGCTTTTGTTACTTCTAGGCTGGACTACTGCAATGCTCTACTTTCCGGCTACCCGGATAAAGCACTAAACAAACTTCAGTTAGTGCTAAATACGGCTGCTAGAATCCTGACTAGAACCAAAAAATTTGATCATATTACTCCAGTGCTAGCCTCCCTACACTGGCTTCCTGTTAAGGCAAGGGCTGATTTCAAGGTTTTACTGCTAACCTACAAAGCATTACATGGGCTTGCTCCTACCTATCTTTCTGATTTGGTCCTGCCGTACATACCTATACGTACGCTACGGTCACAAGACGCAGGCCTCCTAATTGTCCCTAGAATTTCTAAGCAAACGGCTGGAGGTAGGGCTTTCTCCTATAGAGCTCCATTTTTATGGAATAGTCTGCCTACCCATGTGAGAGACGCAGACTCAGTCTCAACCTTTAAGTCTTTACTGAAGACTTATCTCTTCAGTAGGTCCTATGGTTAAGTGTAGTCTGGCCCAGGAGTGTGAAGGTGAACGGAAAGGCTGGAGCAACGAACCGCCCTTGCTGTCTCTGCCTTGCCGGTTCCCCTCTTTCCACTGGGATTCTCTGCCTCTAACCCTATTACAGGGGCTGAGTCACTGACTTACTGGTGTTCTTCCATGCCGTCCATGGGAGGGGTGCGTCACTTGAGTGGGTTGAGTCACTGACGTGGTCTTCCTGTCTGGGTTGGCGCCCCCCCCTTGGGTTGTGCCATGGCGGAGATTTTGTGGGCTATACTCGGCCTTGTCTTCGGACGGTAAGTTGGTGGTTGTAGACATCCCTCTAGTGGTGTGGGGGCTGTGCTTTGGCAAAGTGGGTGGGGTTATATCCTGCCTGTTTGGCCCTGTCCGGGGGTATCATCGGATGGGGCCACAGTGTCTTCTGATCCCTCCTGTCTCAGCCTCCAGTATTTATGCTGCAGTAGTTTATGTGCCGGGGGGCTAGGGTCAGTCTGTTTCATCTGGAGTATTCTCTTGTCTTATCCGGTGTCCTGTGTGAATTTAAATATGCTCTCTCTAATTCTCTCTTTCTCTCTTTCTTTCTTTCTCTCGGAGGACCTGAGCCCTAGGACCATGCCTCGGGACTACCTGGCATGATGACTCCTTGCTGTCCCCAGTCCACCTGGCCATGGTGCTGCTCCAGTTTCAACTGTTCTGCCTGCGGCTACGGAACCCTGACCTGTTCACCGGACGTGCTTGTTGCACCCTCGACAACTACAATGATTATTATTATTTGACCATGCTGGTCATTTATGAACATTTTAACATCTTGACCATGTTCTGTTATAATATCCACCCGGCACAGCCAGAAGAGGACTGGCCACCCCTCATAGCCTGGTTCCTCTCTAGGTTTCTTCCTAGGTTTTTGGCCTTTCTAGGGAGTTTTTCCTAGGGAGTTTTTCCTAGCCGCCGTGCCTCTTTCACATGCATTGCTTGCTGTTTTGGGGTTTTAGGCTGGGTTTCTGTACAGCACTTTGAGATTTCAGCTGATATACGAAGGGCTATATAAATAAATTTGATTTGATTTTGATTTGAATGCTGGTAAAATGCCAATGTAATGGCATGTAACATTCATACCCAGAAAGCATGACTCCCATGTGGGTATTTGGTGGGCAAGGTGGGCACGGGATAGCCCACACAAGCCCAACACGGCCCATCCCTTACCAAGCCCAGCACGGGCTAGCCCACACCAAGCCCAACACGGGCTAGCCCACACCAAGCCCAGCACGGGCTAGCCCACACCAAGCCCAGCACGGGCTAGCCCACACCAAGCCCAGCACGGGCTAGCCCACACCAAGCCCAACACGGGCTAGCCCACACCAAGCCCAACACGGGCTAGCCCACACCAAGCCCAGCACAGGCTAGCCCACACCAAGCCCAGCACGGGCTAGCCCACACCAAGCCCAGCACAGGCTAGCCCACACCAAGCCCAGCACAGGGTAGCCCACACCAAGCCCAGCACAGGCTAGCCCACACCAAGCCCAGCACGGGCTAGCCCACACCAAGCCCAACACGGGCTAGCCCACACCAAGCCCAGCGCAGGCTAGCCCACACCAAGCCCAGCACAGGGTAGCCCACACCAAGCCCAGCACGGGCTAGCCCACACCAAGCCCAGCACGGGCTAGCCCACACCAAGCCCAGCATGGGCTAGCCCACACCAAGCCCAGCACAGGGTAGCCCACACCAAGCCCAACACGGGCTATCCCACACCAAGCCCAGCACGGGCTAGCCCACACCAAGCCCAACACGGGCTATCCCACACCAAGCCCAGCACGGGCTAGCCCACACCAAGCCCAACACGGGCTAGCCCACACCAAGCCCAACACGGGCTAGCCCACACCAAGCCCAGCACGGGCTAGCCCAAACCAAGCCCAGCACGGGCTAGCCCACACCAAGCCCAACACGGGCTAGCCCACACCAAGCCCAACACGGGCTAGCCCAAACCAAGTGTGCATGAATGCATGGGTGCGTGCACGTATAATTGTGTGATGTGCAAATGAGGTGTGGATTGAGTGCGAGTGTGATTGGAGGTGTGCATGCAGAGTGCTAATACTGTGAGCAACGTGCCTGTGAAACTGACAACTGCAGTCTTCCATGAATCTGTAACTAAGTATATCCGTTCCCATAGGAACCAGCTATTCTAATGTGTAACTAAGTATATCTGTTCTCATAGGAACCAGCTATTCTAGCCCACACCAAGCCCAACACGGGCTAGCCCACACAAGCCCAACATGGGCTATCCCACACCAAGCCCAGCACGGGCTAGCCCACACCAAGCCCAGCACGGGCTAGCCCAAACCAAGTCCAGCACAGGCTAGCCCACACCAAGTCCAGCACAGCCTAGCCCACACCAAGTCCAGCACAGCCTAGCCCACACCAAGCCCAGCTAAGGCTAGCCCTCACCAAGCCCAGCACAGGCTAGCCCACACCAAGCCCAGCACAGGCTAGCCCACACCAAGCCCAGCACAGGCTAGCCCACACCAAGCCCAGCACAGGGTAGCCCACACCAAGCCCAGCACAGGCTAGCCCACACCAAGCCCAGCACAGGCTAGCCCACACCAAGCCCAGCACAGGGTAGCCCACACCAAGCCCAGCACAGGGTAGCCCACACCAAGCCCAGCACAGGGTAGCCCACACCAAGCCCAGCACAGGGTAGCCCACACCAAGTTCAGATAAAGGCAGGGGCTCATTCAAATATTTCGGGGCGTGGTTTGCACACAGTGTATTTTGTGCAACCGTTACTGCAAGTGTTGTTCTGGTTTAAGTGTTCTGTTGTGTGATGCCAATTTGTTTTAGAACTTGTACACTACCAATGAAGAAGTATTTTAAAAACACTTAAATACGTGCATGTGACATGAGAAATGTAAGTTTCTCTTGTAAAACATTATGTATGATAGTAACAACTTGGTTGTCTTTCTGATACAATGTATCATGCTTCCTAAATAGGCTTTAAAAATATGCAATTTATGCATTAAATTCAATTGTATTAATTAAATAAATAAATAGATTCCTATTAAATACCAAAGGCCCTTCATGCCATGTGGGCATGTTTGCTGGGAAAAGATGGGTTAATTTCAGGCCAAGTGAGGGCTGCCCTCACCAGATATGAGCTGCCCACACTGGGCAATACTGGGCAAATGCCTTGGGGGCCAACGTGGAGACAATGAGCGAAAGCACATCAGCCAATGTGGGCAGCCTACTTGGGGCCAATATTTTAGCCAATGTGGGCAGCCTACACGTGGCCAATATTTTAGCCAATGTGGGCAGCCTACACGTGGCCAATATTTTATCCAATGTGGGCAGCCTACACGTGGCCAATATTTTATCCAATGTGGGCAGCCTACACGTGGCCAATATTTTAGCCAATGTGGGCAGCCTACACGGGGCCAATATTTTAGCCAATGTGGGCAGCCTACACGGGGCCAATATTTTAGCCAATGTGGGCAGCCTACACGGGGCCAATATTTTAGCCAATGTGGGCAGCCTACACGGGGCCAATATTTTAGCCAATGTGGGCATCTTGGCTGGGTAAGATGTTCAGTGTTCCACTTTGGAATGTGCCACAGGCTACAGACAGGTGTGTATTACTCCTCCCTCTGGCTGGGTCCCCACTGTTTGTGAGTGTCTGTCTGAGGACACACACACACACACACACACACACACACACACACACACACACACACACACACACACACACACACACACACACACACACACACACACACACACACACACACACACACACACACACACCTCCATGTTCACCTCCTCTTCTCCTTCCAGCGTGGAGGGGCAGAGTCCAATAACAACATGACACATGTGTTTCACAATCTTTCCCCCGATACTGAGAAACAGCTCACTCAAACATCAAGCAGACAGTACACAAACACACTGTGGAGGACAAACAGACATGTGAGAGGCACATGTGGAGGAGAAATCACAGCAGTGAAAATTATAATGAGTCATAGCAGGTTCGTACAGTTTACTCTGCTGATATGAAGCCATCTTAGACAAACCTGCTTAGTGCCTGTCTTCATTTTTTTGCAATCTATTTTTTAAAACTACCCAATCTCTTTGCTAAGCATAGAGGCAACCTTCCTTGAATATATGCCCACGTGATCTCTGACAAGTCAAAGCTCCCTGATTCAGGATGAGGGTCCGGCAGGGAAACAAATGCTGATTTCAGATGACACCCTCTTGAGCCCGTCTGTCTCCTACATATTGGTGCCAATATGGGCACCGAGGGGGGATCTGTCTGTTCACACACGCCCATCACTCAGGAGGACACACCACCACAGAGCCAAAAGGCATCGTTAAACCCTGATCAAATGGCCTTTCTCATCCCAACAGAGGAGCATAGTTTAGAGTAATATACAGCATCTCCCTCATCTCCTTGACTGGCCTATTGAACCATATGATGGGAACTGGGAAGACATTGAGAGGTAGTCAATCAGTGGAAAGACACAGGACGGGAGTCTCTTTAAACAAGCTGCATCTTGCAGTTTATCCCACTATGGTGGTGACGCACTGAAGGAGATTAGACATTGTTTTGATGCAGGTAAGAGGTTGCTCCAGACAGAATGGCTGTAGTCAGTGATGGTTTGGTTCTGGCATCAGAAGAAGTGGAGATGAGGAGATACTGTGTATAACAAGCACATGTAGATGAGTCATTGTAAATCTCCAACGCTGAAGGCGGTGTTTCATTGTGTTGTTTTACCCCAGCATGCCCTTTAATATGACTTGGATCAGACCAGATTGTTTGTACTACAAGGGCCCTGTACAACAACATCCACATAGCTGGTGTCTTTTTTAATCCCTCCATGTATATGGGTGCTGTTTGTGAGGCATTTCCCTCTTCATAAATGTGTGTGTTAACCAGCTGTTGTGATATGAGGGCAATACAAACAATTTTTTATCTGATTAAACTCTGCAGTCTGACTTCAGCTTTCAGGGCTGTCTGGAATTTCCTTCTAGTGGTCCTCCTAGTGGTTAGAGCGTTGGACTAGTAACCGAAAGGTTGCAAGATTGAATCCCCGAGCTGACAAGGTAAAAACCTGTCGTTCTGCCCCTGAACAAGGCAGTTAACCCACTGTTCCTAGGCCGTCATTGAAAATAAGAATTTGTTCTTAACTGACTTGCCTAGTTAAATAAAGGTAAAATAAAACATTTGTGGAAGTGCCAAGAGCAGCAGTAGGTTAGACTTTCCTGCCACCTGTTGGCAAAGCTGTGATACTGCAAGAGAGATGGAGCGAGAGAGAGAGATCTACATAATTACAACACTGTATATAGCCATAACATGTTTATATAGCCATAACATGTTTATATAGCCATAACAGTTTTTTTGGGGGGGGGGGGGGGGGGGGGGGCTTGATTAATAACACAATCTATTCAAAATTTACGAACTACACACTCACAAAAGATGGAAGTCAATCTCCGCTTTAGCGTGGACTAGAGGGGATGAGGTAATTGGGTGGGCTATTTACATATGGGCTATGTACAGGTGCAATGATCAGTAAGCTGCTCTGACAGCTGATGGTTAAAGTTAGTGAGGGAGATATAGCTTCAGTGATTTTTGCAATTCGTTCCAGTCATTGGCAGCAGAGAACTGTAGGGAAAGGCGGCCAAAGTAGGAGTTGGCTTTGGGGGTGAAGAGTGAAATATACCTGCTGGAGCGCGTGCTATGGGTGGGTGCTGCTATGGTAACCAGTGAGCTGAGATAAGGTGGGGCTTTACCTAGCAAAGACTTATAGATGACCTGGAGCCAGTGGGTTTGGCGACGAATATGAAGCGAGGGCCAGCCAGCGAGAGCATACAGGTCGCAGTGGTGTGTAGTATATGGGGCTTTGGTGACAAAACGGATGGCACTGTGATAGACTACATCCAATTTGCTGAGTAGAGTGTTGGAGGCTATAATGTAAATGGCATCGCCGAAGTCAAGGATCGGTAGAATAGTCAGTTTTAAGAGGGTATGTTTGGCAGCATGAGTGAAGGATGCTTTGTTGCGAAATAGATAGCCGATTGTAGATTTCATTTTGGATTGCAGATGCTTAATGTGAGTCTGGAAGGAGAGTTTAGTCTAACCAGACACCTAGGTATTTGTAGTTGTCCAAATATTCTAAGTCAGAACCGTCCAGAGTAGTGATGCTAGACGGGAGGCGGTTTGTCTGGAGGTTTGTTAACACAGTGTCCAAAGATGGGCCAGAAGTATACAGAATGGTGTCGTCTGCGTAGAGGTGGATCAGAGAATCACCAGCAGCAAGAGCGACATCATTGATGTATACAGAGAAAAGAGTCGGCCTGAGAATTGAACCCTGTGGTACCCCATAGAGACTGCCAGAGGTCGGAGCAACAGGCCCTCTGATTTGACACACTGAACTCTGTCTGAGAAGTAGTTGGTGAACCAGGCGAGGCAGTCATTTAAGAAACCAAGGCTGTTGAGTCTGCCGATAAGAATGGGGTGATTGACAGAGTTGGTACTAAATGAATATGATGCCAGATCAGTTGGCGTCTGAGACATTATTACTGATGATAGAATGACAAACTGTATCTTGGAAAGTCTACACATTCTAGTTATCAGATTCACATGGAATTGTTGTGCAATTTAAATGTTTAAATATGAAACTATTTGTGAAAAGATTAAATGTCATTTTAGTTTCCAAATGAGAGAATTGGGGTTTCATGAGTGAAATATGCTCAACTCAGTGGCCCTGCCCATGTGAACAGACATTGGTTATAAACTAGGAAACATGCCCTTCTTTCCCCTCCTATATAAAGCCCTTGACGAAAATGTAACTTTCTGTTCCGAGGACGTTAGGGCGACAGTCCTACATTAAAAGGGCTCAGATAATAAGCTGTTCCAAGGCGTGGGGACCTCAAACAAAGACCACCTACCGAACTAAGCCAACCTTAGAGAACCTAACAAAATTACCATTGAATTTCAATGTGAAGGTGACGACCTACACCCCGGAAGGATGAATTTCGACTATACCAGCCAGAATATAGCATGAGCTTAAAAGTATGCCAACTTGGTATGAACTTTGAACTCTTATTCACTCCAGAAGTGATACCTCCTAGCCGTTGAGTTAGCAGCAGTCGCTAAACGTGGGCTAGGAGAGGACGGACAGAGTATCCATTCTACCACGCTCCAGTTCACCACTAGACATTCTTCAGAGGACCAGAGATCCATAAAGGACAAACCGGCCTTCCATCGACAACCAATCTACCGAAGCGCAGCTCAGAGTAAATATTTATTGCATTCTCCTTTTTCAAATGGGTGGTTATTTAGAATGCATAGCTTCTCCCTTTGTTACTCAGTCTTCCCGCTCTTTCACTCAAACCCAACCCTCTCTCTTTGTGTAACCAGCCGTCGTATTTCTTCCGTCCACCAGGGACGTTTTCTTTATGACATAATTTGTAATCAATGTATGATCCATTCTGTGTGATTATTTAGGTATTTAGTAAATAAATAATGAAACCAAATTTTGTATTGCTGATTCAACTTGTTAGCCAGGGTTTGTGAAGATAACCAAGAATTTACAACTTTCAGATGAGACTCAATAAAGTGCCGATTAAATATTGACTGCTATTGATGCAGAAGATTACTAGGTCTTTAAGAGTTTATTCGGAAGATAACAGCTCTATAAACATTATTTTGTGGTTCCCCGACTTTCTAATTAATTACATTCACCTGATTAGCTTAATCAGGTAATATTAATTACAGATAAATTATTTTATAGAATAGCATGTCATATCACTTAATCCGGCATAGCCAAAGACACAACAGAGTCGAAAGCCTTGGCCAGGTTGATGAATACGGCTCCACAGTATTGTCTTTTATCGATGGCGGTTATGATACCGTTTAGGACCTTGAGCTTGGATATTATAAGTAACCACTTGTTAAACATGATCCACGTTTGGGTGTCACCTAACTAATTATTTTTAAAGAACTCAAATGGACGATTCTTCACCACCAGGGGTCACTGATTGCACAATGCTGAAACTCTTCCGTAGCCCAAGACAGAAGAGTTTAGCAGTGACATAGGAAAACAAAATGGCTGCTATTCCTTTGTTAGCTGTTGCATCTCGTGCCAACTAGCTATTCTTATACTGTTCCCACAGCACAAAGGATTCCATACTTTTATAAATGTTTTTATTAACAACAAATCAATACAGAATGTAAATGTGGGAACACAAGTATATATAAATAATATACAATGGACAATTGGGCTAGGGGGTACAACATCACATTACACAAGGAACTTAATTAAGGGACATACATACACTTATAATTCTAACAGCTTTTTTGTTAGTACAGTATTTAATTGTCTTAAAATATAGTTCAATTTCTTTTTGTAAGGTAAGAAAATGTGGTGTTTTGTTTGTAAATGTACATTTGTGAACATGAAATTTGGCCAAAAGAATAACGAAATGAATTACATAAAATTGTTTCAGCTTATTTCTATCATAGGTGAAGAATCCAAGCAGTACATTTCTCCACAATAGTGTAAAATCTTCATAAATGTGTTCAATTATAAATCTACTGATGTCTTGCCACAGTTTCCTTACATTAATACAATGCTAAAAAAGATGCAACAGTGTTTCTGGGTGGTCATTACAAAAGGTACAATTTGAGTTTATGTTTTCCTTAAACTTCTTCATATGGTGGTTAGCAGGATAATATTTATGAACAATTTTAAAGGAAACTTCCTTCATTTTGTTAAACTTCTTAGGGATAACCCCCTTTTTTTAAATTTTTGCCTAAAATGACATACCCAAATCTAACTGTGTCACGAGCGTCTAGGACCAGTAGATAAATGAAATCAGGAGCAGGAGACAGAGGGCCGGAGCAACTGAGTTTTAATAAGAAATACCAGTCGTAATAGCCGTTGGGCACAGGGCGTGTGGCGAAGTCCGCCAGGAGAAAACACTTTCCTCAAAAAAAACAAAAAAAACAAAGAAGCGCACTGAAAAACAAACAGCGCGCGGGGCGCAGCCCGGCAATATAATGACTTCTTAATCGGATACAATACAACGGTCCTTCATGAACAAATGAACAATCCCGCACGAGAACCCCAACTGAAAATACACATTAAATAACCCCCCACTAATGACAAACACAAAACAGGTGCGGGATAGACAGACAAAACCAACAGACACAGAAACAACGATCGGTGGCAGCTAATAGGCCGGCGACGACGACCGGCGAGCGCCGCCCGACCGAGGAGGGGCGCCACCTTCGTTAGATACTGTGACAGTACCCCTCCCCTGACGCGCGGCGACGCCGGCCTCGGGGACGGCCCGGAGGGCGAGGCGCCGGCCGATCCGGACGGCGACGGTGGAATTCTTGTAGCATCGGTGGATCTAGAATGTCCGCCGCCGGAACCCAGCACCTCTCCTCCGGACCGTACCCCTCCCAGTCCACGAGGTACTGCAGGCCCCCTACCCGACGTCGGGAGTCCAGGATGGTTCGGACTGTGTACGCCGGGACCCCCCCGATGTCCAGGGGGGGCGGGGGGACCTCCAGCACCTCATCGTCCTGTAGTGGACCAGCTACCACCGGCCTGAGGAGAGACACATGAAACGAGGGGTTAATGCGGTAATATGTAGGGAGTTGTAACCTGTAACACACCTCGTTTATCCTCCTCAGGACTTTGAACGGCCCCACAAACCGCGGACCCAGCTTCCGGCAGGGCAGGCGGAGGGGCAGGTTCCGCGTCGAGAGCCAGACTCTGTCCCCCGGATTATACACGGGGGCGTCACTGCGGTGGCGGTCAGCGCTCTCCTTGTGTCGTTCAACAGCTCTCCTTAGGCACTCCTGGACACCATTCCAGGTCTCCTGAGAGCGCTCCACCCATGCCTCCACCGCAGGAGCCTCCGTCTGGCTCTGTTGCCATGGCACCAGGACCGGCTGATATCCCAAGACCACCTGGAAGGGTGACAGGTTGGTAGAGGAGTGGCGCTGAGAGTTCTGGGCCATCTCGGCCCATGGCACGAACTGCGCCCACTCCCCTGGCCGGTCCTGGCAATATGACCGCAGAAACCTGCCCACCTCCTGGTTGATGCGTTCTACCTGCCCATTACTCTCGGGGTGGAAACCCGAGGTCAGGCTGACCGAGACCCCCAGCCTCTCCATAAACGATCTCCACACCCTGGACGTGAACTGGGGACCCCGATCAGATACGATGTCCTCGGGCACCCCATAGTGCCGGAAGACATGGGTGAACAGGGCCTCCGCGGTCTGCAGGGCCGTAGGAAGACCGGGCAAAGGGAGCAGACGGCAGGACTTAGAGAACCTGTCCACAACGACCAGGATCGCCGTATTCCCCTGGGACGGCGGGAGATCCGTGAGGAAATCCACCGAGAGGTGAGACCAAGGTCGTTGCGGAACAGGGAGGGGCTGTAATTTCCCTCGAGGCAGGTGCCTAGGAGCCTTGCACTGAGCGCACACCGAACAGGAAGAGACACAACGCCGAACATCCTCAGCCAAGGTGGGCCACCAGTACCTTCCCTTCAGGCCCCGCACTGTCCGTTCCACCCCAGGATGACCCGAGGAGGGTAGAGTGTGGGACCATCGGATCAGTCGATCGCGAACACCAAGCGGAACGTATTTCAGGCCCACGGGACACTGCGGTGGAGTGGGTTCTGACCGACCCGCCCGCTCGATGTCCGCATCCACCTCCCATACCACCGGCGCCACCAGACAGGAGGCGGGAAGTATGGGAGTAGGATCGATGGTCCGCTCCTCGGTGTCGTAGAGACGCGACAGTGCGTCAGCCTTCCGGTTCCGGGAACCTGGAATGTACGAGAGAGTGAAGTTAAACCTCGTAAAAAACATGGCCCACCTTGCCTGACGGGGATTAAGCCTCCTCGCTGCCCGGATATACTCCAGGTTACGGTGGTCGGTCCAGATGAGAAAAGGGTGACGTGCCCCCTCAAGCCAATGTCTCCACACCGTCAAAGCCCTGACCACAGCTAACAGCTCCCGGTCCCCCACATCATAGTTGCGCTCCGCCGGGCTCAGCTTCTTAGAAAAGAAGGCACATGGGCGGAGCTTCGGAGGAACGCCCGAGCGCTGCGATAGCACAGCTCCTACCCCAGCCTCGGACGCGTCCACCTCCACTATGAATGGCAAAGAGGGGTCCGGATGCGCCAGGACAGGTGCGTTGGTAAACAGAACCTTCAGACGAAGGAAGGCTCTGTTCGCCTCTGCTGACCATCGTAGCGCACCGGCCCCCCCTTCAACAGTGAGGTAATGGGAGCCGCCACCTGACCAAAACCCCGGATAAACCTCCGATAATAATTAGCGAACCCCAAGAACCGCTGCACCTCCTTCACAGTGGTTGGGGTTGGCCAATTACGCACAGCCGTCACGCGGTCACACTCCACCTCCACCCCCGAGGTGGAAATGCGATATCCTAGAAATGAGACGGCTCTTTTGAAGAACTCACATTTCTCCGCCTTGACTTATAGGTTATGCTCCAGCAGCCGCCCAAGCACTTTACGCACCAGGGACACATGCTCGGCGCGTGTGGCGGAGCAAATCAGGATGTCATCGATGTACACCACCACACCCTGCCCGAGCATGTCCCGAAGGACCTCGTCCACAAAGGATTGGAAGACAGCGGGAGCGTTCTTTAACCCATACGGCATGACGAGGTACTCATAATGGCCCGATGTGGTACTAAATGCGGTTTTCCACTCGTCTCCATCTCGGATACGCACCAGGTTATATGCGCTCCTGAGATCTAATTTCGTGAAGAAGCGCGCCCCGTGAAATGACTCCACTGCCGTAGCAATGAGAGGTAGCGGGTAACTGAAACCCACTGTGATAGCATTTAGACCTCTATAGTCAATGCACGGGCGCAGACCTCCCTCCTTCTTTTTCACGAAAAAGAAGCTCGAGGAGACGGGGGATTTAGAGGGCCGAATGTATCCCTGTCTCAAGGACTCAGTGACGTATGTATCCATAGCCACTGTCTCCTCCTGAGACAGAGGATACACGTGACTCCTAGGAAGAACCGCGTCGGCCTGGAGGTTTATCGCACAATCCCCTCGTCGATGGGGTGGTAATAGAGTCGCCTTCGTCTTACTGAAGGCGATAGCCAAATCGGCATACTCTGAGGGAATGTGCACGGTGGAGACTTGGTCTGGACTCTCCACCGTAGTCGCACCGATGGAAACTCCTATGCACCTACCTGAGCACTCCCTCGACCACCCCGTAAGAGCCCTCTGTCTCCACGAAATCTGAGGGTTGTGCGTAGCCAGCCAGGGGATTCCCAGTACCACCGGAAACGCTGGGGAGTCAATGAGGAACAGGCTGATACGCTCCTCATGACCCCCCCACGTCTGCATCACCAGTGGCACTGTGACCTCCCCTACCTGGCCTGACCCTAGCGGTCGACTATCTAAGGCGTGCACGGGGAAGGGGTGGTCTAGCTGAACCAGGGGAATCCCTAACCTCTTCGCTAACCCAAGGTCCATAAAACTCCCAGCTGCACCTGAATCGACTAGTGCCTTATACTGGAAGTGAGGGGAAAAATCTGGAAAACAAACCGAGGTGTACATGTGGTCGACAGGGGGCTCTGGGTGTGGCTGGTGCGGACTCACCTGGGGTTTCGAAGTAGTGCTCTGCCTGCCCTCCGAACCCCCGGGGGGACCACTCCAGCACCGGTCCACAGTGTGTCCTCTGCGTCCACATCGGGTGCAGGAGAGACCCCCCCCTCCGGTCCTCCTCGACGCAGCCCCCCCTATCTCCATGGGCTGTGGAGCGGGGGGACTGGGAGGCGGAACGAACAGGCCCCGACTGGAACGTCCCCGGGAAGCCAGCAGGTTGTCCAGTCTAATGGACAAGTCCACCAGTTGGTCGAGGGTGGAGGCGTTGTCCCTACAGGCCAGCTCCCGGCGGACGTCCTCGCGAAGGCTACACCTATAGTGGTCTATCAAGGCCCGCTCGTTCCACCCCGATCCAGCGGCGAGAGTCCGGAATTCTAGGGCGAAATCCTGAGCGCTCCTCGTCTCCTGTCTCAAATGGAATAACCGCTCACCCGCCGCCCTGCCCTCCGGGGGATGATCGAAAACCGCCCGGAAGCGGCGGGTGAACTCAGGGTAGTCGCCCCGAGCCGAGTCTGGGCCATCCCAGACCGCATTGGCCCATTCTAGGGCTCGACCCGTGAGACAGGAGACGAGGACGCTCACCCTCTCTTCGTCGGAGGGGGGGGGGCGGACGGTCGCCAGGTAGAGTTCCAATTGGAGCAAGAACCCCTTGCACCCAGCGGCCGTCCCATCGAACTCCCGGGGAGGAGTAATCCGGATACCACCGGCGCCCGCTTCAGGGGGTGTGTGTAGGGGCGCAGGGTGAGGGACCGGAGCTGGTCCAGCTGGGGAAGCACCTCTCTCCCAATTCTCCAACCGGGCCAACACCTGGTCCATGGCCGAGCCTAGGCGGTGGAGGAGGCTGGCGTGTTGAGAGACCTGCTCAGCCATGGACGGCGCTTCTGCTCCTGCTGATTCCATTTTATTGGTGCGGGATTCTGTCACGAGCGTCTAGGACCAGTAGATAAGTGAAATCAGGAGCAGGAGACAGAGGGCCGGAGCAACTGAGTTTTAATAAGAAATACCAGTCGTAATAGCCGTTGGGCACAGGGCGTGTGGCGAAGTCCGCCAGGAGAAAACAAAAAAAACAAAGAAGCGCACTGAAAAACAAACAGCGCACGGGGCGCAGCCCGGCAATATAATGACTTCTTAATCGGATACAATACAACGGTCCTTCATGAACAAATGAACAATCCCGCACGAGAACCCCAACTGAAAATACACATTAAATAACCCCCCACTAATGACAAACACAAAACAGGTGCGGGATAGACAGACAAAACCAACAGACACAGAAACAACGATCGGTGGCAGCTAATAGGCCGGCGACGACGACCGGCGAGCGCCGCCCGACCGAGGAGGGGCGCCACCTTCGTTAGATACTGTGACAAACTGCCTGTAGCTCAGGCCCTGAAGCAAGGATATGCAAATTCTTGGTACCATTTGAAAGGAAACACTTTGACGTTTGTGGAAATGTGAATTGAATGTAGGAGAATATAACACAATAGATCTGATAGAAGAAAATACAAAGGAAAAGCAACCGTTTGTTTTGTATTTTTTTTCTACCACCATCTTTGAAATGCAACAGGAAGGTCCAAAATCTAGCCATGACTCTGGTTGTCCACAAGAGGGCAGCAGTATGTGCAAAGTCTCAGACTGATAACTTGATGTATGAGCAAGCTACAAAACATTTAGTGTGAAGTCACCCAGGTACATTTGGGCAAATCGTGAAGGACACATTTACATTACATTTTTCTGCAAGAATATCGTGAAATCTGTATACTTGGAATTTGATTTAGCTTTTCAGCATTAGTAGCCATATTGTAAGTTCAACATTTGCAAAACACCCAGCTTTCATAACTCTCCATATTCTTGCAATTTTTGTCCAAAAGGAAAAGGCTTGCTGTCGCACAAGGTTAGCAGCAAAATTGTGCGACAGATACGGGGTACTCCGCATACTCCCGTAAAGCCCAACTCATTGGCTATCTAGCTAGCTAGCTTTGTTTGACCCCGATTGGTGCTTATTTGACAAAGTTACAGTCAATCAAGTGAAGACCGCCCGTGTCATTGGCGCGCCATGAAGGCGTTGCTCTCTGACCAAATTTGATGTCCTATAGGATATACTACACTCCTAATGATATAGTGGAGTCTGGTTACGTTCTAGGATCTCTGAGGAATAAATACGAACGTAATTTGACTGGTTGAAACAACTTTTAGGGTTAGATTTTCACAGATTCCTTTTTTTGCAAGTTGAACGAGTGGAAATACAAAATTGATCGTGCATGATATATGGACCTTTTTATCTAACAAAACGACACTACATGTTATCTCTGGGACCCTTGGGATGATAAATCAGAGCAAGATTTCAGAATGTAAGTACACATTTCACCTTCAGAGGTGAATTTATCAAACCTATCGCAGTGAAGAAAAGTGTTTTGTTGTGAGCTCTCCTCAAACAATAGCATGGCATTTTTTTCGCAGTAATAGCTACTGTAAATTGGACAGCGCAGTTATATTAACAACAATTTAAGCTTTCAGCCAATATAAGACACTTATATATACCAACAATGTTGTTTCTCAAAAATCTGTGATCGTGACACACAGCGCTGCATGGTTTACAACTGCCCCGTTGACGGGACGCCTATCCCTAAGAAGTTTTAACAAGTAGGTATGTGTGTGGCAACATCCAACAGATATTATCAATAAATCCGTTCCAATAAGGCATGACATAAGGTATAGATACAACATCCTGCTGAAACAAGGTTCGTATCGCTCTGTTGTATGGACCAAAAGAGAAACAAATCTTTCCTACTGATGAGTCAACAGGGTTAATGGAAGGTAGGCCCTGAGGGTCAGGTCTTAACATGTTCCTGAATAATAAAGCAATGCCTGAGGGAATGGCATCTAAAACAATATGTATATATTATGAATGTATATACAGTGCCTTGCGAAAGTATTCGGCCCCCTTGAACTTTTCGACCTTTTGCCACATTTCAGGCTTCAAACATAAAGATATAAAACTGTCATTTTTTGTGAAGAATCAACAACAAGTGGGACACAATCATGAAGTGGAACGAAATTTATTGGATATTTCAAACTTTTTTTAACAAATAAAAAACTGAAAAATTGGGTGTGCAAAATTATTCAGCCCCCCTAAGTTAATACTTTGTAGCGCCACCTTTTGCTGCGATTGCAGCTGTAAGTCGCTTGGGGTATGTCTCTATCAGTTTTGCACATCGAGAGACTGACATTTTTGCCCATTCCTCCTTGCAAAACAGCTCGAGCTCAGTGAGGTTGGATGGAGAGTGTTTGTGAACAGCAGTTTTCAGTTCTTTCCACAGATTCTCGATTGGATTCAGGTCTGGACTTTGACTTGGCCATTCTAACACCTGGATATGTTTATTTGTGAACCATTCCATTGTAGATTTTGCTTTATGTTTTGGATCATTGTCTTGTTGGAAGACAAATCTCCGTCCCAGTCTCAGGTCTTTTGCAGACTCCATCAGGTTTTCTTCCAGAATGGTCCTGTATTTGGCTCCATCCATCTTCCCATCAATTTTAACCATCTTCCCTGCCCCTGGTGAAGAAAAGCAGGCCCAAACCATGATGCTGCCACCACCATGTTTGACAGTGGGGATGGTGTGTTCAGGGTGATGAGCTGTGTTGCTTTTACGCCAAACATAACGTTTTGCATTGTTGCCAAAAAGTTCGACTTTGGTTTCATCTGACCAGAGCACCTTCTTCCACATGTTTGGTGTGTCTCCCAGGTGGCTAGTGGCAAACTTTAAACAACACTTTTTATGGATATCTTTAAGAAATGGCTTTCTTCTTGTCACTCTTCCATTAAGGCCAGATTGGTGCAGTATACGACTGATTGTTGTCCTATGGACAGAGTCTCCCACCTCAGCTGTAGATCTCTGCAGTTCATCCAGAGTGATCATGGGCTTCTTGGCTGCATCTCTGATCAGTCTTCTCCTTGTATGAGCTGAAAGTTTAGAGGGACGGCCGGGTCTTCGTAGATTTGCAGTGGTCTGATACTCCTTCCATTTCAATATTATCGCTTGCACAGTGCTCCTTGGGATGTTTAAAGCTTGGGAAATCTTTTTGTATCCAAATCCAGCTTTAAACTTCTCCACAACAGTATCTCGGACCTGCCTGGTGTGTTCCTTGTTCTTCATGATGCTCTCTGCGCTTTAAACGGACCTCTGAGACTATCACAGAGCAGGTGCATTTATACGGAGACTTGATTACACACAGGTGGATTCTATTTATCATCATTAGTCATTTAGGTCAACATTGGATCATTCAGAGATCCTCACTGAACTTCTGGAGAGAGTTTGCTGCACTGAAAGTAAAGGGGCTGAATAATTTTGCACGGCCAACTTTTCAGTTTTTTATTTGTTAAAAAAGTTTGAAATATCCAATAAGTTTCGTTCCACTTCATAATTGTGTCCCACTTGTTGTTGATTCTTCACAAAAAATTACAGTTTTATATCTTTATGTTTGAAGCCTGAAATGTGGCAAAAGTTCAAAAAGTTCAAGGGGGCCGAATACTTTCGCAAGGCACTGTATATGTGTGTGTGTGTGTGTGTGTGTGTGTGTGTGTGTGTGTGTGTGTGTGTGTGTGTGTGTGTGTGTGTGTGTGTGTGTGTGTGTGTGGGTGTGTGTGTGTGTATATATATATATATATATATTACACACAAGTCGGTTTACATACACCTTACCCAAATACATTTAAACTCAGTTTTTCACAATTCCTGACATTTAATCCTAGTAAAAATTCCCTGTCTTAGGTCAGTTAGGATCACCACTTCATTTTAAGAATGTGAAATGTCAGAATAATAGTAGAGAGAATGATTTATTTCAGCTTTGATTTCTTTCATCACATTCCCAGTGGGTCAGAAGTTTATATACACTCAATTAGTATTTGGTAGAATTGCCTTTAAATTGTTTAACTTGGGTCAAACGTTTCGGGTAGCCTTCCACAAGCTTCCCACAATAAGTTGGGTGAATTTTGGCCCATTCCTCCTGACAGAGCTGGTGTAACTGAGTCAGGATTGTAGGCCTCCTTGCTCCCACAGGTTTTTTCAGTTCTGCCCACAAATTTTCTATAGGATTGAGGTCAGGGTTTGTGATGGCCACTCCAATACCTTGACTTTGTTGTCCTTAAGCCATTTTGCCACAATTTTGGAAGTATGCTTGGGGTCATTGTCCATTTGGAAGACCCATTTGTGAGCAAGCTTTAACTTCCTGACTGATGTCTTGAGATGTTGCTTCAATCTATCCACATAATTTTCCTCCCTCATGATGCCATCTATTTTGTGAAGTGCACCAGTCCCTCCTGCAGCAAAGCACCACCACAACATGATGCTGCCACTCCCGTGGTTCACGGTTGGGATGGTGTTCTTTGGCTTGCAAGCCTCCCCCTTTTTCCTCCAAACAGAACGATGGTCATTATTGCCAAACAGTTCTATTTTTGTTTCATCAGACCAGAGGACATTTCTCCAAAAATTACGATCTTTGTCCTGATGTGCAGTTGCAAACCGTAGTCTGGGTTTTTTTATGGCGGTTTTTGAGCAGTGGCTTCTTCCTTGCTGACCGGCCTTTCAGGTTATGTCGATATAGGACTCGTTTTACTGTGGATATAGATACTTTTGTACCTGTTTCTTCCAGTATCTTCACAAGGTCCTTTGCTGTTCTGGAATTGATTTGCACTTTTCACACCACTGTACGTTCATCTCTAGGAGACAGAACGCGTCTCCTTCCTGAGCGAATGATGGCTGCGTGGTCCCATGGTGTTTATACTTGAGTACTCTTGTTTGTACAGATGAACATGGTACCTTCAGGCATTTGGAAATTGCTCCCAAGGATGAATCAGACTTGTGGAGGTCTACAATTTTTTTTCTGAGGTCTTGGCTGATTTCTTTTGATTTTCCCATGATGTCAAGCAAAGAGGCACTGAGTTTGAAGGTAGGACTTGAAATGCATTCACAGGTACACCTCCAATTGACTCAAATGATGCCCATTAGCCTATCAGAAGCTTTTAAAGATTGACATCATTTTCTGGAATTTTCCAAGCTGTTTAAAGGCACAGTCAACTTAGTGTATGTAAACTTCTGACCCACTGGAATTGTGATACAGTGAATAATAAGTGAAATAATCTGTCTGTAAACAATTGTTGGAAAAATGACTTGTGTCATGCACAAAGTAGATATCCTAACCGACTTGCCAAAATAATAGTTTGTTAACAAGAAATTTGTGGAGTGGTTGAAAAACGAGTTTTAATAACAACCTAAGTGTAAACGTCCGACTTCAACTGTGTATGTGTGTGTGTGTAAAATGTGTGTGTGTAAAATATGTTTTAAAAAAAATATTAGAAGAAATTACAGAGGTTCGGACCTCTGTGTCCTCATTTATAGGGGAGAACTGGGACAAAAATAACACTTCATTTCCCAACCCCCAATTACTCACAGATCGGTAGAGCTAGACACCGTATTTTATGACATACCACATGTGTCCTCTACCATTATCAATTGTAGTTTAATTTCTAAGGTAAATTAGTTGAAATGAAATAGATGGATAACAAAACTACCACAACGTTACTTTTGTCTGCTGGCGGGGTGGGAGTAACACAGCCTTGGGACGGAAGTAACAGCTGGCGAAAAGTGCAGTATGTCTTATCTCTATGTTTCTGGTTTGTAATGGCTGTTACTTTCAGCAAATGTATCAATCAGCCATAATTTAATGTGTTTCGATGCGTCAACCTCTATGTTGCACAAACACAATATTTTGCTTTTAAATATTAATCTGACTCAAATGGATCACATAAGAGCTATACAGTATTAACCATCTTCTCATCTCACTATAGTTGGAATATAGTATTTGTTTTTCACCATTTTCAATGATCATGCTCAGCCCAATCATCTGTCCTTGTCATGTGTACTCCTTGTGTCTTGTTATAATAAATGTCTTTATTCTCTTCCCAAACAGCAAACTCATCATGCTTGACAGTCATTGACCCCCAGAATCCAGAGATATATATTTTTAACCACTAACCTGTTGATAAAAGCTTATGTTAGAAGCTGATCCATCAAGTCATTTATGGCATCATTTTAAATGTCATCATTTTCAAAAATTCAGTCACTTGTTTATATTTTTCTAACATTCTAAAAACAATATGAACTAGAGGACAGTGCTTAAACATTTATTTCATTCCAGGTCATCAGTTTACATTGTTACTATTGTCCCACCCGTCTCATGTAACTTCTCCCATTCTAACACCCAAGACTAGAAAGCATGATACTTGAAACCTGCTGTCATTTAGTCACTACATGGGTTAAAAAACGAGTCCAGTGTGGCCGTGTCTTGATCTGACAGTTCATGTAGCTTTAGTATTCTGATCATAGAGTTCTGATCATGGACTGTGTCTACACTTACATTTTAAATGTCCACAGTGTGCCCGGATTGCCTTTTCCTGCGCTATATTCAAATACCAGTATGCATTCTACAAACGGTGGTATAGGCAAAATATAATACAACTGATGGCAGTAGCTAACTAGCCTTCTAACCTCTGTAGCTAGCCAGCAACCTTGAAGAGATTGCAAACTGGTTAGCGTGACACTAGTCACATGTTTTTTTTCTTTTTCTAAATATTAGCTAGCTGGCTAGCAACCATGTCCCTCACACGCTAGGAACGTATTTCCTTCAACGATATAATAAAAAAGGTGCATCTTGTTTCCAAAACACACGTTTTCTGGAGACTTGTAGGAGGAGTGCTGATGACATCTCCCACTGTATGCACTTTCGGTAGCCTGATTGTGTCCAGGCTGAGGAGAAATCTGCACACAATACATCCCTGACCACCACCTTAAGTGGTCAGCCTGATCTGAACACAACCTGACCACAAAGCGACTTTTGTACATCTACTGTAGACCGTCTTTTCAATGCGATCTTTGTATTCTGATAGCCTAAGTCACATGTAAATGTTAAGTGCATACACTACCTCAGTTGGTAGAGACGGGTACTTGCAACGCCAGGGTGGTGGGTTCAAATACCACGGGGGACCAGTATGGAAAAAGTATTAATATGTATACTCACTACTGTAAGTCACTCTGGGTAAGAGCGTCTGCTAAATGACAAAATGTAAGAAAATGACATGTTTGGAACCTTAAACAACTAAACACAAAAAAAAATTCAGTTATTCTTTTTTATTTTTACTCAAACAAAGTGGTTTTATCTCAGCGAAACATGGTCGGACTGTGCTGTTTTGTTGTTGTTGCAGAGGTCGTCCTCCACATTAAAAACTCACTGAATCATTCTAGCTTTTGTTTTATTTGAGAAAATGTGCATGTTACTTTTGTACCGACTCTCCCCTAGGTACAGCCATGAGTGTGTTTTACTTTTACAATCCTCGCAAAACAGGAACCTTTTACAAACAAGAGGGCACTGAGTCAATCTACGCGACTAAGGGAGATGGCTACGAAAATTGTATTTCTTTGAAGGACATCAAGGATAAAGGCTTCCTTAAGGGTGGAGCCATCTACTTCCTCACCATCATGGAAGGTCAGCTATTATTCATATCAGATCATATTTAGATTCTGGGGGTGTATTAATAAAATGTTATCTGAGAAGGTTAAAAATGTTCACTCAAAATCAAATTATTAAATGTTGAGTTTAATGTTAGATCAATACTCGCCTCAGAAATAAATCCCAGAATGCTTTCCTTAATATTCATTTTGGTCTCCAGATATCTCCAGTCTGCAGTATGCCGTAAACAACAAACTCCCCTGTCCCAGTCCACCACCACAGTTGCCAAGCATTCAGGAGGACAAGGGCCCATGTTCACCAAGGTAAGATCTTTCTGCTCTAATGAATAAATGTGGATTTGAGCATGCACAAATGTTTAATAATTTAAGTATTATAAGCTTTGATAATCCTTTTAAAAGCATTTATAATTACTTAAATTCTATCCTCTTTCTTCCAGGATTTCTGACTCCTTGATTTCTGACTGGTGTCTACCCCGGCGATCATCGTTATGGCTTTTATGTTGTGGTTGACTCACTTAACAACATTAAAACCTACAAATATCGCCAGCAACATCTTGAATTATATTCTGTAATATCATTATGGTAAATGTTCATGCCCTGCATATTGTTAACCCAGATGTCATCCTAGTGTTGTATATACTGTTTGATGGTAAGCCTTACAGTCAGGACCAAACTTTGTCATACACTGCTTCAATTTACAATTGATGTAATGATGACCTCCCTCTCTTATACATACATAACATATAACTAGTGATTCCAATATTTCCCCAGTCTGTAATTCCAATGGGATTCTGAAAGCGCAATCAGATTTGTTTTATCTTTTACTTGTATGACAAAAATACACTGTACTGAACTATTACTATATGATTGTATATTTTATGTAAATAGTCAATGGGGTGTTTTGTTGTATAATACAAGTCGCCTTTTTTGGGGTCATTTTTGGGTTGTCATTACTGAGTTATAGTTATTCTGAGTTACCAGCCTCAGAAATTGCAGCTCAAATAATTGCTTCACAGAGTTCAAGTAACAGACACATCTCAACATCAACTGTTCAGAGGAGACTGCATGAATCAGGCCTTCATGGTCGAATTGCTGCAAAGAAACCACTACTAAAGGACATCAATAAGAAGAAAAGACTTGCTTGGGTCAAGAAACACAAGCAATGGACATTAGACCAGTGGAAATCTGTCCTTTGGTCTGATGAGTCCAACCGCCGTGTCTTTGTGAGGAGGAGGTGTGATGGTGTGGGGGTGCTTTGCTGGTGACACTGTCAGTGATTTATTTAGAATTCAAGGCACACTTAACCAGCATGGCTACCACAGCATTCTGCGCCGATACGCCATCCCATCTGGTTTGCGCTTAGTGGGCTATCATCTGTTTTTCAACAGGACAATGACCCAACACACCTCCAGGCTGTGTAAGAGCTATTTGGCCAAGAAGGAGAGAGATGGAGTGCTGCATCAAATGACCTGGCCTCCACAATCACACGATCTCAACCCAATTGAGATGGTTTGGGATGAGTCAGACCGCAGAGTGAAGGAAAAGAAGCCAACAAGTGCTCAGCATATGTGGAAACTCCTTCAAGACTGTTGGAAAAGAATTCCAGGTGAAGTTGGTTGAGAGAATGCCAAGTCTGCAAAACTGTCATCAAGGCAAAGGGTGGCTACTTTGAAGAATCTCAAATATAAAATACATTTTTTATTATTTAACACTTTTTTTGTTTACTACATGAGTCCATATGTGTTATTTCATAGTTTTGATGTCTTCACTATTATTCTACAATGTAGAAAATAGTAAAAATAAAGAAAAAACCCTTGAATGAGTAGGTGTGTCAACTTTTGACTGGTACTGTACATATTACCTCCTACCCCTACACATTAGCTCGGGTACCGTTACTCTTTCTATATAGCCTCGTTATTGGGATTTTGTGTTATTTCCTTTCTTTTTTATTTGCAAATTTTTCGTACTTTTTAACTCTGCATTGTTGGTAAAGGCTCATAAGTAAGCCTTTCACGGTAAAGGGGTGTCTGCTGTGTCCCTTATCCCTCCCATATATTTGACCCTTCACTAGATGTGGTTTGTTGTCACCGGATACGTTCGTCTGTCCCATGCACTACATTAGACCCAAGCTCAGTCACAGAGGAAGTTGATCAACCCATCTACAAACTGAGATAAATATTAATTCAGTCATTCTGTCTGTAGGGGTTTCATCGGCATGCATCATGACTGCATCTGTGTCGATATAGTCTTCAAGAATATGTCATTTGACACGTCCATTTGTACCATTTAAAGATGTGTCAATAAGTACACTTTGAGTGGGTTAATCACCATAAAAAGGGATTAGACTGGGATGTGAATTATTTTAAATTGTAACTTTCTCCCTGTCAATCTTTAGTCAGACATACAGATGTATGATCTTAATTTGAGCTATATGTCACAGCAAAATAATCCTGCAGCAACAGGATTTGAACGATTAGTCCATAATGTTGCTTGATCGGTAGTTAGACTATTAGCTGGCCAAAAGTAGGCAACATGAAAAGTGCAATACTCTTAATATAACCGTGTGTTAGAGTGGCTTTTCAGTAAATTTATGTAAATCACAAAGCTCATCTGCATTTCCTGCGGTGCAGGAAAATTCTCAACAAAAGACTGATCAAATTAAGATCCTACATCTGTAATGTATTCAGGGGAGGTCCGAGGTCCACTGGATGGTATAAGTGTTACAGTATAACGTTGGTTTTGTGTATCAGTGTTGCGGCTTTAATCTCTCCATTTCTCCTCACATCTCTTTGACATTGGCCTATCATGTAAGTGTGAATACTACCTATTTATTTTATCGCTCTAATTTCTTGATGTCCTTTCTTCTTCAAATCTTTTGTATTCACAAGGAGTTGGATGTTTTCATTCAAGCACTATTCATATAATATCCATTCATATACAGTATTAGAATGACTTTGAATGGGAATTACATGTTTTTCTTTTGTCTATTTTTATTGTAATAATGTGAATTGTCAGTTGGCAAGAACCAGCACAGAGAATGACTTTGTATGCATTTCTCCTGCTGAGTGTGGTTAGCCAGCAAACTTTGACTACTGTAAGATACATCACATCACTGTGTATAGCTTGCCCAATAGTGTTTTTATTGAAATATCACAATTATAATGACCACATATGATGTTGTATTTAAAAGGTAACCACTGTAGTCAGATTAGAGATTAGTTCATGTGTTTCTGTTTCTGCTTGTGTCCACAGCCAACTTCAACAGTAGGAGGTTTAGAAGGTACTTTACCCAGAAATATAACCAACAGTCACTCGGAGCTGGCACATAACAGAGTGCTAAACCTCAGAATATACTGTGTCGTTTGAAATTGAAACCTGAATGAATTATCTTTTAAATCGGTTTGGTAATGAGGATCTATTGATTTCTGATGAGAAACATTCCAACACATAACATGTCAACAATGACTTCATCATAACTACGGTGAGCAATCATGTCATTGTTGGACTAATGACTTGTTTTCAGAGCTAGATCCTGTAACACTACAATAACTGTGACCCTATTCACACAACAGTATCATCAGGGTCTATAATTATAGCAGACATTGCACTCTGACTTTAACATGCACTGGAGAAGAAGAAGAAAGATACCCAGACATCACAGAGGTAAACAAAGGTAAAAAGCCAGACTGTACAGATAACTGTATCTCTGTCATACAGTAGATGGCCCTCTTCACATACTCTCTCTATATATTTTAGATCTGGATCACCATGAGGGAGACATCACCTTGCCATCTGTAAGTACACTGTGTTGTAGTCATGTGTATATTTTGTGTTTGTATCTATATTAAAATGATCACTTTCATAATTATAACAATTATTATGAAATGGATTTATGGTGCTTATTTCCATAGGGAAGAGCGAGAAACACCATCCTAGGTGATCAGTATAGATGGGGTATCCCTGTCCCATATGTTCTGGATGAAAGTCTTGGTAAGACATTTGACCACAGTGAAACATGCTTGGCCATTCAGTAATTTGAAAAATATGTGTAATCATGTAAATTCACATAATATAGCCTACTGTTCAAGCCATCTGGTTAATCTATTACAGATATGAATGCCAAAGGGATCATTCTTAGGGCGATGGAGCAGATTCGCCTGAAAACCTGTGTGGACTTCAAACCTCGGGAGGCAGAGCCGAACTACCTCTTTATCATAGAGGATGAAGGGTAATATAATACCTTAATATTTGAAAAAACTAAATTCTTAACTGTTAGAAGAACCACTAAAGTAAAATCTCTCGTTTGTTTCTTTCTGTTTGGCTTCCTCATTTCTTTCTCTTTAGATGTTATTCATACGTTGGGAATCAACGCTGGGGCAACCAAAGCCTCTCCATTGGACTTGGCTGTGGTCCTATCGCCATTTTAGAGCATGAGTTTTTACATGCTCTAGGCTTCTGGCATGAGCAGTCTAGATATGACAGGGATGACCATGTTACCATTGTCTGGGAAAACATTGAAGAACATAACAGAAATCAGAAGATGTACTTGTAGAGGTTTATCAACTTATATCACCTTATAAACCATTTATTAAAGCGGCAGTCAGCAGTTGAAACAATAACAAAGCGTTTTTCCCACCCCTGTTTCAGTAAAAAGCTGAGGGATGGGGCTGGAGAAAAGTAACCACTCTCAAATTCATAGACAGAACTATGGATACAAGGACTGACCATCCATGATGTCAAAATAATCGTTTTAACCATGTTGAGGCTATTTAATGTTTGTTTACATCTACTTTGTTTGCAACCATTGGAGTATAACAAGCTTATATTTACTGGTTCTGATGAGGTAGGACAGTTGAACTAAGCTCATGGGGCATTGATAAGTTATATTTTTCAGGAATCAATGGGTCCATATCATTAATTTACAAGTGCAAAAATGGATGTAGCAACTGCTGATTGCCCCTTTAAAGTGGCACTCTAGTCTAATTTTCACTACATTTAAAACCAGATTTACTTAACAAAAGCCTCATCTTCATAGGTGGTCCAGGTAAATCGCCTTCCCTGTTTTGTTCTCTATTACTCTTCCATTGTTCCTCAAGCAAGGAGGCTGATGACATCACGGATTCCCATCAGACCAACTCCTTGAATGCCCTACTCCTTGAAGTTTGCAATTACAAAAAAAAAATGTTTACCCTTAAGTGTGTGTACTTTACAGTATTTATACATGGGATATCACTTTAACAGTAAAAGCTCAAATATCGCTGTAGGACGTCTTTAAGAATAACTAAAATGACTCATGAGCTTAGTTCAACTGTCATATTCCACCAGAAACCAGTTACATTGATTACAGTTCCATTGTTTTGTAAACAAACACTGTATAGCTTAAAGCATGGTTAAAACTATAATTTTGATATAATGTATGGTCAGTCCTTGCATCCATTGCTCTGCCTATTAATTTGATAGTGGTTACATTTCTCCAGCCTCATCCCTAAGCATTTTACAAAAACCAGTATCGGGGTATTTGCTCTGTTATTGTTTGAAATACAGATTGCCCCTTTAAAAGCATTTATAATGACTCATTCATTTAGTGAAAGGTTGATATTTCTGTCCTTTTTCTTCCAGCCTCTTTGACTTCTCCTCTGGACTGGTGTCTACCCCAGCGATCATCGTCATGGCTCTTATGTTGTGGTTGATTCACTGAACGACATTAGAACATAAACATATAGCTAACAACAGTCTATAAAGCCCGATGACCTACAATGATTTACCAGAGAGATTATATTAATGTATGGTAAATGTTTGTGCCTTGTAAATTACCAACCTTAATGTCATCCTGATGGAAATTACAATAGTTTTGCTAAAGAAATGTACTTATGAGATAATCCAATTGTAGATTTACTTTGAAACGGTATGGTTATTTTAATGGTAAGCATTATAGTCAGGACCAAACTTTTGTCATACTGATTTAATAAACAAATGATGTAATGGAATTATAACAAATAATTAACACGTTATAACCAGTGATCCCAATATAGTAAGTAAAATAGTACATCTACTTATGGGATTGCAAAAGCTAGGAATTGGGTGATTTGTATGTTTTAGATGTGACATAAAATGTAGTGAACTATTTACAATTTACAACAAAATGTTTTAACTTTTGTATATTACATGTAAATATTTAACTATAGTGTATTTTTTGCATCATACAAATGGGGTCATAATATTTGGATTGTCCTTGACAAGTTATGGGGCCTTTTCACTGAGTTTCTCCCTCTATATTTTACATGTCACACTGGTAAAGGATGTTGCTCTTATCCAGAGCGACTTACAGTAAGTAAGTACATTATAGTAAGTACATTTTCCCTCAATAAAGTAGCTATCAGCAAAGTCACAGCTAGTAAGGGGGAAAAAGTGAGTGTTAGTAAATTTTGTTACGTTACAGCCTTATTCTAAAATTGATTGAATAGTTTTCCCCCCTCAATCTACCCACAATACCCCATATAACAAAACAAAAACATGTTTACATATTTTTGCATATTTTTTGTTGTTGAAAAAAATAGAAATATTTGCATTAGTATTCAGGCCCTTTACCAGGGCCCTATGAAATCGTTAACTTTTTTCCAAATTCCGTTTTATTTTTTCCCAAATTCCGTTTGTTCATTTTTCTGAATTCTGTTTTACGATTTACGCTAATTTTATCATCAGAAAGTGTGTCTAATAACGTGAATGAATAATAAGTCAACAATTTAATAAGATAAAACAGTACATTTGTAATGATGCAACACAACCTTGCACTGTTTTATCAAAGGCAAGTGCTTCAATACAGAGTTGTAAGTGTTTCATTATAAATGAAAAAAAGTCATGCAAAAATCTAGGCAACAATGCAGCAACCTTCTCCTCTGTTTCCAGCTGTCTGAGGATGTTTGTGACTGCCTAGGATGATGACTTTTCTGCCAACAGATGAACATGCTCTGCATGGTACTTCACTGCCTCTAACCAGCTATTCCATCTGGAGCTCACTGCTTCAGGAGGAGCCTTGGCCTGCACAAACTCCTTCATAATGAGGAAGCTCACCCATCTTCTCTTTCCGGCAGGCTGGCAGAGGAGCGGGGTGACATGGGAGAACTTGGGAAGATTGAACACTAGGCGCGCTGCAGTGTTTTGGACCAGTTGCAGGGGTGTGATGACACAAGCGGGGAGCCCAGACAACAGAGAGTTGCAGTAATCCAGACGGGAGATGACAAGTGCCTGGATTAGGACCTGCACCGCTTCCTGTGTGAGGTCCTGCAGGAGTGAGTCACTGCTTTGATGTTTTCAGAGAACGACAGGGTGTTTGTTGTCCACGGTCACGCCAAGGTTCTTAAGTGCAATTACTTATTGTTATTCAGTAATTAAAGCCATTATAATTACTACAGTTATTACCTGGCCATTGATTCCCACTCCTCTTTCTTACCTCCCTCCATACACCTAGATGATTTGCTTTGACAATGAAGAAGATGTCATGTTTGTTCAAGGTACACCATTTGTTACCTTGCGCAAATAAATGTTATTTAACAGTATGATCATTGTGTTTGTGATGAATAGTTGTTTGCAATGCTAACTCACAGGCCTGCAAGGAAAAACTGTTAATAAAGAGACGGTAAATGTAAAAGTTGAGTCACTTCAAGTTTTGATCCTTTGCAATACCTGGTCATACACTACTATAAAGATAGAGAAAAGGGAAGAAATACAAGATTTGAATACATTCGTCTTATGATTTACAACTTTTTATTCACATGACAAGTTTTGGTTTGGTGTTTGTATTATTGTTATTGCATAGTATTTCGGATTTTAGGTAACTTGACCATAGCAAGGACATATGTTTCGTATCCATAGGAGAATGTATATTTATATTTTCCTAGTTGTGGACTTCATAACTTTGTCTCGGGTAAGAGATTGAACTGTAAATACCAATTTTATATTGATAAAATATATATATATATATATTACATTTTCAAATTACAAAGACATCAGAAAAATTTACATGGTTAAGTTATTTATTAATTTACCCAGATTTGCTACAAAATCATATATTGTTCTTCAATAAATACACTAGGGAGTTTGAGTAGTCCATACCAACGGTTTTGTATTGGCCTATACGGGATTGACACCATTTATTACATTTACACTTTTTGGAAAACTGTGTTACTTTTAATCTACATTCAAATACAAAATGGATTCTAACAATTATTAATCACTTTTTATTTCAATCTTAATTGTCTGTTTTGTTCTTTTTCAAGATATTGAGGAATTTGACTTAGAGATCCACAGAAAAAACATGGGTAGGTTGAGCTGGGTTATGCAACTAAAGTTGGTTGTTGTATGTACTGCAATATTCTTTTAGACTTTGTTTTACCTTGATTCCATAGTGAATAATAATTTACAGCATTAAAATTTCCAGACTTAGACTTACGTGAGGGTGATATAATCGAGGTCCGTACACCCTATAAAAAGATGACCAATTGTGATGAATATTCTGCTGGCTTCAGATGTACTCTTTCACTGTCATTTACTATTTCTGGTGTATCAAATCATGTAGCCTCCACATAAACGAAGGGTTCCCAGGAATGCCGTTTTGAACAAGGACAAACTATGGGACCGTCCCCTATGGTTCCCATCCCCTATGTGCTAGAAGAAAGCCTTGGTGAGTAAAAATCATCATCAGGTCTCCATTTAACCCCCCTGTTGTGTTCGTTTCATGTTAATTCATTCTGTGTTCCCAATCCAAAATGACCGCCCCATTATAGCTGATTATAAATCCATAATAATACATATATTATCACCTAATGTTGTGTTAGATCTTTTTAATCAACTTAAGTTCTTGTGAACATTACAAGTTTTGAACGTCTATTTGCTATTTATGGCCTGTAGGCCTCGTTGACCTGAGCTCATACAACTTGTTTTTGAGTAGAAAAAGGATAATCCATGGATTATTTTGACTATAACAAATACTCAGATGAAACATATCGTGCTATTTATCACAGACTACTTTGTGTCAAAGTTTAACAAGGACTCTCTCCTCCTCACCAGCGTCACGATCAAAGATATGATCAAGAGCCTCACATACAGTATATCGTTTGGTCATTGTGCTGCCACAGAACGAATTGTGAGCAAGGCCTCAAAAAAGCTTTATATACCAGAGCTGCAGGAAAAGTTCTATATATTATTGAAACAATGTTGCGATTGTTTGTGAGAATGCCAACAGGTGTGGTTCCCGTGGGGGAAAGGTTCCCATGGGGGATGCCATGGAAGCCAAGAAGGGGAGTGAGGGGTGTGTGTGTGTGTGTGTACTCAAACACACATGCATGTGGGGGTCTGGGAGAGGAAGTGTGTCCATCTGATGAATGGGCATGTGCCTGAACTCAATTTTATACACTAATTGTAGTCTCACCCATTCATTTCTAATGACTGGTCATTTTTGACCGGGAACACCACAGGTGTACAAAAGTTAAATAAAACACCCACAATGTAATGAAAATCATCAAAATGTATTTTGTGTGTTCAGATGCCCTGTGTGGACAAAGTCATGGAACCTTATGACAATCTGATTAAATGAACTACATTTTTCAGAGAGATAACTTGTAAATCGGTCCAAATCGACCAGAACACAGGTTAAAAGTCCACATATGGACAGACTTCCCCAAGTAACATCACACAGTAGATTATACCTGTCACTTGACCGATGTCCTCAGGTGCGATGTCATATGTCTATACACAGAACGTTGGCTTGTTCTTTGTAAATGGAGACCTAATGAAAACCTAGGTGGCCAAAACACTGTCTCCAATAAACCACATGGGAGCTAAGATTGAAGAGTCTCTTTTGACCATTTACTGAACATATTATTCTGCATCCAGCATCTGCTCAGAAAACAGTGGTTGTGCGTATGTAATCTGTTCCTATACTGAGTGAAGGCCTTCCCACCAGGTTGATAAATAAAGGTTGGATAAGTGATGGATCCTTCCTCCAAAGGCCCTAATTTGCCATCACTTTTACCATGTGTTTTCTATATGAACTCAGCTTTGAATGCAAAAGGGATCATTCTGCGGGCCTTTGAGCAGTTCAGACTAAAATCATACGTCAACTTCAAGCCCAGAGGCTCTGAGTATCACTTCATTTCAGCCTAGAAGAACAGAGGGTAAGATCATTTTTTCCCTGCCTGACCACTTGAGGGAACATGGGTAGGTTGCCACTTTTAACTGAAGATATCTGACTTGCTTGATATTGATACAGGTTCATTTTTTGTGTCTCCTTGCTTTCTTTTAATGTAGGTGTTCCTCCCACGTAGGGAGATCTTCCAAGTATGGACATCCTATTTCCATTGGAAATTACTGTGATCATATTGGCATTGTGGAGCATGAGTTTCTACACGCTCTGGGAATCTGGCATGAACAGTCCAGATATGACAGGGATGAATATGTGACCATTGTTTGGAAAAACATAAGATGTGGTTTGTTCACATTTTCTTCAGTGTTTTTCAGTTGTAAATTCTAATAATAAGGTCTACATATTATGCATTTTTTGTTATTAAATTCACTTTATATACATTGTTGTATTCACGATGTTAGCAAAATGTTGTGCGTGAAAGTAAATGATGGTTATTTATCATGAGTGTTTTTCAAACGTTAATTTCAGGAAATTTAAGGTGGTAAACTAAAGCAGTAATTAAGTGTCATGAATCCACCCCTTGTCTACAGGTCATGAGAGGAACTTTGTGAAAGTCTCTCCCAATTATTCGACCACCCTGGGTTTCCCATATGACTACAGCTCGGTGCTGCATTACAGTGAGACATCATTCAGCAAGGGAAAGGGACCTACCATCATCACTAAGCAACCTGAGTACCAAAAATGATTGGACAACGCCTTGAAATGAGCCCACAAGATGCCTTGATGCTGAACAAGCTATACGGATGTGTCAGTAAGTGTGTGTCATGAAACCAAGCAGGTCTACTGTACTGTATGTCCAAGTTGAAAAACATGTATATTATTTTCCTCCTGTAGAAAAATCGATTTCATTTATTGATCATTGCAACTTCGACAACCAGAGATTGTATGGGATGAGTCGCTGCACCATCGAGTTTGTTAGGTGGCTGTAAAAGAATGAAGCCTGTCATTGGGGGGCCCTATTCCGATTTCACCAACCTGGGGAAGACAGACAGTGAGATTTAATGCTGTAGTACAGCTCACACTTTACCAATAGTTGACTCCTTCATGAAAATGCTGTTAATACAGACAGTAAACTGAACTACAAATATCAAAGTCATCAGACAATTGTGTTAAAACTGCTCACCCTACTTTAACCAGGTACTGGTTTCTTCATGCATGCAATCACAGCGTCAGGCCAGGAGGGTGACACAGCCCGGCTGGAGAGCAAGGAGATGACTCCCAGCAGGAAATGCAGTGTCTGCAGTTCTACTATTACCACAGTGGTAACGAGTTAGAGCAGCTCAACATCTGGATCAGAGAGTACCGGGATGAGAGGGACTCTAAAGGAACTCTCTGCCTCATCAGACAGATCACAGGTTAGGATGATGAGAAGGTGAATCAACTACATGGAAAATTAATTGCTAGAATTAATTGTTTCATCTCTAGTGTCTCTCTCTGAAGGTTCCCCAGGATCTCACTGGATGCCCTACCACGTGCCCCTGAATGGCCCAAAACCTTCCAGGTGGAGTTTGAGGTGCGTAAAGGGGCAGGACAGTCTACAGGCGGGTTTTCCATCGATGACATCAACACGTCAGAAACCGAATTCCTCCATCACACCTGGCAGATTAGAGACTTTGAGAATCTTTTAACCACCAGTGACTAACACTGTTGTGTATAGCCCCAGATACTACTCCCCAGAGGGCTATGCCTACCAGATTGCCATTTATCTTCATGAAATGGTGTTTGGAGTCTATGTGTGCTTAGTCTCAGGGAAGTATGATGACCAACTCCAGTGGCCTTGCCCCCATCGACAAGTGACGATTCAACTGCTGGACCAGAATCCCCACATTCAGCAACGCATGTCCAAGCAAATCAGCATTACCACTGAACCCTCACCTCAGGACGGTAAGAGAAATTCAAACATTCAATACAAGTGTGTTCAAATAACAACCAATTATAGTAAGGGCATAGCTCATTTTCAATATATTTTCTTGCAATACTCAGCCTAACTTTGATCACATTTTCAAACAAACCCTTTAGGGACAGCGGCAAACAGAAATGGCCATGCTTATGAATCATATGACTGAATGAAAATGCTTCTATATTATTTTATTTATTTATTTTTATTTCACCTTTATTTAACCAGGTAGGCCAGTTAGGAACAAGTTCTCATTTACAACTGTGACCTGGCCGAGATAAAGCAAAGCAGTGCGACAAAAACAACACAGAGTTACACATGGGATAAACAAACATACAGTCAAAAACACAATAGAAAACTCTGTATACAGTGTGTGCAAATGAAGTAAGGAAGTAAGACAATAAATAGGCCAATAGTGGCAAAGTAACTACAATTTAGCAATTTACACTGGAGTGATATGTGCAGATGAGGATGTGCAAGTAGAAATACTGGGGTGCAAAAAAGCAGAAAAACAAATATGGAGATGAGGTAGGTAGTTCGTTGGGCTATTTACAGATGGGCTGTGTACAGCTGCAGAGATCGGTAAGCTGCTCTGACAGCTGACGCTAAAAGTTAGCGAAGGAGATATAAGTCTACAACTTCAGTGATTTTTGCAATTTGTTCCAGTCATTGGTAGCAGAGACCCGGAAGGAAAGGCGGCCAAAGGAGCTGTTGGCTTTGGGGATGACCAGTGAAATATACCTGCTGGAGCGTGTGCTACAGGTGGGTGTTGCTATGGTGACCAGTGAGCTGAGATAAGGTGGTGCTTTACCTAGCAAAGACTTACAGACGACCTGGAGCCAGTGGGTTTGGCGACGAATATGTAGCGAGGACCAGCCAACGAGAGCATACAGGTCGCAGTGTTGGGTAGTTAGTCAGTTTTACGAAGGTATGTTTGGCAGCATGAGTGAAGGAGGCTTTGTTGCGAAATAGGAAGCAAATTCTAGATTTAACTTTGGATTGGAGATGCTTAATGTGAGTCTGGAAGGAGAGTTTACAGTCTAGCCAGACACCTAGGTATTTATAGTTGTCCACATATTCTAAGTCAGAACCGTCCAGAGCAGTGATGCTAGTCAGGTGGGCAGGTGCGGGCAGCGATCGGTTGAAGAACATGCATTTAGTTTTTTTAGCATTTAAGAGCAGTTGGAGGCCACGGAAGGAGTCTTGTATGGCGTTGAAGCTCGTTTGGAGGTTTGTTAAAACCTGTTGGGGCTAGGGGGCAGTATTTGCACGGCCGGATAAAAAACGTACTAGATTTAATCTGGTTACTACTCCTGCCCAGTAACTAGAATATGCATATAATTAGTCGATTTGGATAGAAAACACTCTAAAGTTTCTAAAACTGTTTGAATGGTGTCTGTGAGTATAACAGAACTCATATGGCAGGCCAAAACCTGAGAAGATTCCATGCAGGAAGTGGAAATCTGATTTGTGGAATCACCTTCAACACTTTGCCTATGAAACACACCGTGAGTTAGGATTCATTTAGCACTTCCTAAGGCTTCCACTAGATGTCAACAGTCTTTACAAAGTGGTTTGAGTCTTCTCCGGTAAAAACTGACCGAACGAGAGGCCTGGAAAGTTGGTCATAGGGGGAGGGCCATTACTACTATGACACGGGCACCCATGGGTACCCTTTCATTCCGAAACATTTAGTAAGACAATGCAATCGTCCGCCTTGAATATTATTGAAGCTCTGATTGAAAAAGGCCCTAAAGATTTATGTTATACAACGTTTGACATGTTTGAACGAACGGAAATATATCATTTTTGCACATTCGTGACGACAAGTCCCGCGCGCTTCAGTACATTATGAGTAGCCTTCGGAACGCGCTAACAAGAAGGAGCTATTGGGACATAAAGTTAATAATTTATGAACAAAACTACATTTGTTGTGGACCTGGGATTCCTGGAAGTGCCTTCTGATGAAGATAATCAAAGGTAAGGGAATATTTACAATAGTATATTTGATTTTAGATGGTTCCAAGTTGGCGCTAACCTGTATTGCCTAGCCTATTTTTCTGAGCATAGCACCTCGTTTATTGCAAAGTGTGATTTCCCAGTAAAGTTATTTTTAAAATCTGGCAATGCGGTTGCATTCACGAGATGTTAATCTATAATTCTTTGAATGACAATATTACATTTTAACAATGTTTTCGAATAGTAACTTTGTAAATTGGAGCGCTCATTCACTGGAAGCATTTGAGGGAAAATATTTTCTGAACGTCATGCGCTGATGTAAAATGCAGTTTTTATATATAAATATGAACTTTATCGAACAAAAAATGCATGTATTGTGTAACATGATGTCCTAGGAGTGTCATCTGATGAAGATTGTCAAAGGTTAGTGCTGCATTTAGCTGTGTTTTGGGTATTTGTGATGCATGCTAGTTGCTTTGAAAATGGCAGTGTGATTCTTTTTGGCTGGGTACTCTCCTAACATAATCTAATGTTTTGCTTTTGCTGTAAAGCCTTTTTGAAATCGGACAACGTGGTTCGATTCAGGAGAGGTGTATCTATGAAATGGTGTAAAATAGTCATATGTTTGAGAAATTGAAGTTATAGCATTTATGAGGTATTTGTATTTCGCGCGACGCGATTCCACTGGCTGTTGACTAGGGTGGGATGCAAGCGTCCCAGGTTCCCAGACAGGTCAAGTCAAGTAGACACCTTTCTTTTTTTTTTTTACAAACATGAATGTTATGAAGACCTGATGTGATTGATTTTCTTGCTGCAGATAATTGTGAGTCCATAGTTAGTTGAGAATCCAGCCTTTTTATATGTACCTTTTTCATTTCACAATTATATGTATCACTGCACCATTGTAGAGAACAGAATGTAAAGTACTGTATGTATTCTGACATTTAAGTTAGTCTCACACAGCAGACAAAGACTGAACTAACAGGCTCTGTGATCACCTGGACACAGTGATTAACATTCTGTTTGAGAGCAAAGTTATGGCGTTCTTCAGGGGAAACCACAAAGCTAGATTTACAAAACCATTCTTAACTGAATTCAGTACAATATACAGTTGATCACCTTAGAATACATATGAAAGACTGACATTCAAATGACAATGCTTTTGTTCTTATTTTAAAAAGTGATGCAAACATGTATGGGTATGATTACAACCAATGAAATCAATTGGAGCAGGTGTCATCCTATCTTTGAATTTTAGCTCTAACAGCATTTTTTGTTTTTATTCAATATGTGTTGACATGGTTCTGATATGACAGAATCCAAATAAAGCACTATAATGTGACAGCCTTTATGAGCCTGATGCACAATTGTTCAAAAAAGGAGTGACAATTGGGGAAGTCATCAGCTATGTGGCTAACCACAACATCTAATTAAATGAAGGAAATACTCATAATATATTAGGCTTGAGGGAGATTTACGTGACATGCTTTCCTGTCTCCCCGTCCAAATCATTGTGTGCTGATGTAGATGTCACTCAACATCATCTTTTACTGTTCAGTTCTTTTTCTGACGACACTTGGAACAAACTGGTCTCACAACCAACTCATTCAAGACATATCAACAATAATCAACCCTCACAGTAATGTAGTTGTCCAATAGATGACATGCAGCAGTACATTTTTCCATGTGAGAACCTCAACCCCTTTCTACTGATTGAGATGTGGTGTGACAGAGAACGTTGAAAACCTGGACTTTCAGAATGACACCCCATGTAAAAACCCAACCAATTGGTAGACCTAAGTGGTTCTCAACTAGCACCTATCCACAGAGGGTACTTGAGAAGACTCATGAGACCATAGCCTTACTGGTAAAAATGTACATGAGGGGGTACTTCTGGGGTACTCCAGGCAGAGAAAAATGTACTTGTGGTAGAGTAACCAAACAAGGTTGAGAACCCAGACAGGTCACCATTCGACATCCACCCATGCCTAAGGGCGTCGGGAGATGACGTGGAAACCGGCCACTAGGGGAAGAGCAAGCGCTGTTACCTTCATGTAGGTTTCAGTTTGGCTAAGGCGTTGTGGGCGGGGATGGCAGATGGGCGTAAAGGCGTCCGCATCCTTCCCAGCCGAAACAGTTAGGAAAAGTTTGTGCATAAATTATGATGACATTTTTTTGTTTTGGACTTCGGTAGGGTTATTTTCTTTTTCTTCGCCTGTTTGACAAGCCAAAGTTGGTAGCCAAAATCTACGCCCCTTCGTCGGTGATTGGTCAACAGTAGAGATTCATCAATAAAGTCGTTGTCATTCAACGAGAGATTACTTGTATTCACAAACATTTCATTGACAAATACTGCACCAAATATCTTAAATAGATTTCAAATTGTGCGACTAAGATCTCCTCGTCAAAAATGTGAAAATGAATGACATTTAGTTTTTTGTTTCTTAGATTGACTATTTTGAGAAAGTATATACTGGCTATGGTGTCTAAAAATGGACAAACAGTACTATTGATGCATTTTTCTCTTTTTTTTTTTTCAAGCGAAGGTCTTTTAAGAGAGAATGCAAGCTCACTCGTTCGGTTCACCTAACCGACTTCCGCAAGGCGCCAGCCTAACTGAAGCATGCTGACGCCGTAAGCATCTGCCTCTGGTGCCAAAGGTTGAATTTAAAAAATCCAGCGATAGAAAGTTTTTGTATTTGTTTTTTAAGTGTATCCCAAACCTTAACCCTTACAGTGAATTCAGAAAGTATTCAGACCCCTTGACTTTTTCCACATTTTGTTACAGTACAGCTTTATTCTAAAAAGGATTTTAAAAAATAGATTGAGAGAAATCTACACACAATACCCCTTAATGAAAACACAAAAACAGGTTTGTAGAAATGTTTACATAAATATTCAGACCCCTTACTCAGTACTTTGTTGAAGCACCTTTGGCAGCGATTACAGCTTTGAGTCTTCTTGGGTATGACGCTACAAGCCTGGCACCTGTGTATTTGGGGAGTTTCTCCCATTCTTCTCTGCAGATCCTCTCAAGCTCTGTCAGGTTGGACAGGGAGCATCGCTACACAGCTATTTGCTGGATGTACGATCGGGTTCAAGCTAATGATGTATGTTTTGTTTATTCCATGTCTAACTCTGTGTTGCTGTATGTGTCGAATTGCTATGCTTTATATTGGCCAGGTCGCAGTTGCAAATGAGAACTTGTTCTCAACTAGCCTACCTGGTTAAATATAGGTGAAATAAATAAAATAAAAATGAGGATCCAAACAAATAAACAAACTACCGCAAACAACGATTGAGGACACTGCCACTCTCCCAACGATTGAGGACACTGCCACTCTCCCTCCGCCAATAGCAACTGCGGAAGGTACTCAACTATTCCCCTCTTTTATCCCTCATATTGTCAGACGCTGGTTGGAGATCTGAAGACAAGGTTGGTGGGCAGTGAAAAATGCTTTTGTAAACTTTTTGCAGTAGGTCTAATGTGTGATGACCTAATGTGTTCCTGCTGGGCCCACCCATACTAATAATGTATACACACATAACTGTAAGTTGCTTTGGACAATAGCATCTGCTATGGCATGTATGATATGATATTGATGGTTTCACATATTGTCTGATATCATATCCTAATATTTCTGGAACATATCATGCTTAAAATAAAACATTTTTCTTTGCAACCCCCACCATTCTTGCACTAACCTGTGTCTTTTTTTTACTAGTATTGATTTAGCCGTTTGTTTTTTAAATTACGTTTTACTTGCAATGAGTGTGATATGTGGTTGCCTTACCGATCTTCATTAGTTGAATGGTCTGTGCTATGCAGAATCCTTGGACGTCCCTACCCATTGGAAGTTTAAATGTAAAATGGTTAAGCAAAGGGTTATGGTTAGGATAGGTGTTAAATGAGGCAGCATGCTTTAGTTCTGCTGGCGCCTAGCCGAATTCGACTATCTGAACCGAGTGTGCTACTTCAAGACCTATGCTTGAAAAACGAGGGGAAAGAAATGGCAATAGTATTGTTTGTCCATTTTGAGACGCCGTAGCCAGTTACACTTCCTTAATTGTCAGAATTCATCGAATATATCCCAATAAATGTCATTAATTTTGACGTTTTTACCGAAGAGATCTTTGTCGCGGAATTGTACATCTGACTAAGATTGTGTGTGCAGTATTTGTCAATGAAAAAAAATGCATGAAAACGAGTCGTCTCTGGTTGAATAACAACAAAGAGTATATTGAAGAATCCCTACAGTTGACCAATCACCGACGAAGGGGCGTAGACATCGGCACCGAACTTCGGCTTTCCTCCAGAAACAGCCCAAAAAAAACTCACCGAAGTCCAAAACTAACAAAAAGTTCACAAAATGTCGTCATAATATGTGCACGAACTCTACCGAACTGTTTCGCCTGGGAAGCAAGTGTTTTACGGTAGGGACGTCCCAAGGAACCTATATAGCGCTAATCAATTTGAGTTCGAAACAGGACACGTTGATTGGATAGTTAATGTACCTGCGCAGCTAGACGAACGAAGGGTTCCATTAGTTACCACAGCCACAAAGTCAAACTTGGTTATATCGTAAAAATTAATAATAATACAACATAAAAAAATGATTTTTAAGGTTAGGCATACGGTTATCAGGTTAAAATCACATTTGAAGAAGATTAATGGGCGGGGCTTATGACTTTGTGGCTGTGGCAACTAGTTACGACCCAGTAGGAAAGCGAAAGAGACATCTAGCTAAAGGCGAGCGTGCGGCCATGTTGAATTGTCATTTTGTTTTTTAAGAAGAGACAAAAGAGAGACAAGTCGGTGGGTTTCACGAAACTGGAAGCAGATAGCGCTAACCAATTTGAGTTCGAAACAGGACACCCCGGTTTGGATAGTTAATGTACATGCGCAGCCAGACGAACGAAGGGCTCCATTAGTTACCACAGCCGCAAAGTCAACATTGGTTATATCATAAACATGCATAAGAAATAGCTTTATAATGTTAGGCATACGGTTATCAGGTTAAAATCACATAATTTTAAGAAGATAAATTGTATAAATGGGCGGGGTTTATGACTTTGTGGCTGTGGTAACTAGTGACGACCCAGTAGGAAAGCGAAAGAGACAACAAGCTAAAGGCGAGCGCGCGGCCATGTTGAATTGTCTTTTTTTTTTTTAAAGAAGAGACAAAAGAGAGACAAGTCGGTGGGTTTCACGAAACACAAACAGTATCATAATACTTGGAACATTTGCTTTAATTAAGTTAACGAGAGAAGACGTCCGATGAACATTAAGGTAACATGTTGTATTTGTTTGAAGTAGCTGATAGTGCATGGGCGCTACTCGACTGCTTAGGCTAGTATGTTTGAAGAAGGAGAGTCGACCAGTCAGGCTACGCTTAACGTTATTTATTATAGTTAGCTAACTTAGCTAGCTAACCAGCAATGTTTGCGAAGCAAACGTGCCAGCTAGTTATTTTTATTACTTTCTGAAATCTGTCGACTGTATCTAAATCGTCAGCCTCAACTCGGACTTGTGTCGTGAAGTTACTGTTAGCCTCAAAGTTGTCAGTCAAACTAACTCAGCCCAAAAACTTCGATTAACACGTTATCACAGCTAGCTAACGGTAGTTGACTAGTTAACTTCACATCTCTAGCTAGGTACGTTCGCTTAGCTAATCTACTTTACCGGGCATTTAATGCCACTAGGTAGCTAGTTAGTTATCCACTTAAAGTGTGCCTACCGTTACTGTGGTCACACAACCAATCATTAGTTAGCCATCTAACGTTTGCTCGTAAACCAAATGTGGGTCTATGTTGGCTGCTCAATTTATTCATTGTCTCACGAATACACTCATCACCAACTCGGAGCCAACGTTAACTGAAGTATTTTGTAGAGCTCAGTCCTAGCTAGCTAATATAGTGTTTTATCACAGACAACTTGTGTGTAACTAACGTGTGCTCGTAACTTCTTAGGTTTTAAATTTTAAAACATTTTTCCTGCTTTGCTTTTGCCCCAGACCACTGCACTTGGCAACTAGCTAACTACACTTATTATATCGACAATTTTTACCACGTAACCTAGCTAGCTAAACACCTTGCTAATCTGTCCAGTTAGCTAGTTACACGTTATAACTAAAATGCTGAAGTTTATCGCTAACGTGAGCTAATCGAGTCTATCTGGAAATTAACATGTTCTATCATTTAAAGTACAGTCCTAGTTATGGGTTGTTTTTGTTTAAAAGTTGAGATTTGGTTTCGTTAATAATTTAGACATGTAACATTGGTGTTTTTGTCCTTATGATGTATTGATTGATGGTTTTGTGCAGGTAACCTGGAGTTGAATGCAAATGCAACTGAGTGTGTCAGCTCCACATCTACCACAGCAAAAGAAGAGAACAACTGAAAGAGCACAACAGCAGAACACTCATTGTGACTGTCCAAGTGAACAACACAAAGGGTTGGAACTATTTCCCTCAGTGTTTTGTATAAGTAATTTGAGGTTGCCAATAGCAAAAACAATTACCTCACCAAAAAACACACCAAGTTGAAAGTCTCAGAAACATAGCAATAGTCCATGTGAATCAGAGGACAGTACAGGTCTGTTTAAATGTAAAAGACTAAAAGCACTTGAGACTCTAACAAAGAAACGTACGACCACTTCAGTCCAGGAAAAAAGCTTACAATATCTTTGAACATAGAAACAATATTAAAAACTTAACAGGTTGTTGTACACAGAGAGAACTTCAGAAAAAGCTATTTTCACCAGGAATAAGACTGCTTCAGGATCATTTTCTTTTGGTGTTTGAACTGTGTTGAATTCTGAAACACGTTCACATAGGTTTGTTTTTGAGCGGATATATGATCAATTTATTCATATAAATGCTAATTTCTCCCTTTTTGGGGAGCGTCTTGTAAATATACCATTTTCGTATGCCAGACTCTTCTTTTCAAGAGGTCTGTACGTATAAGTGTATACATAAATACTTTAAATTAGAAATCCTGAAAACAAGGTTTTAGTTTTTTTTTGTGAGCTAAATAACACAAGGACATTAGTTCCACGAGTGGAAAAACAAGATCTAAGGAAACATTGAACAAAAAAGTTTAGCTTTACACTGTGAGTGACTAAGGAATTGGCAGACTGAAGGAAAATCTCTCTAAGCCATGTCTACAGCGAGAATGGAGAACCCAACATCCATCATGGGACTGAACAAGCCCAATGGGCAGTTTAGAGGACCACTCAAGCCAGTTGGACTAACATCAGGATCTCTGGCAACTGCCCCAGAACCAGATGCCCACCAGAAGGGAGGTAACATTCCCCAGGGCAGTGGGGGCATCCGGTTTGGCGATGACTGGAAGAAGTGCCTGCAGCTTCCACAGAAAGACTGCAGATTTAGAACATCAGTAAGTCCTAGTGACACTTTCACAGTTTAACAAAGCAAGTCCATCAATCAATAATGACCCTAGCTTCAACCTTGACTGTCTACTCTTTCCCCAGGATGTGACATCGACCAAGGGGAATGAGTTTGAGGACTACTGCCTGAAGCGGGAGCTATTGATGGGGATCTTTGAAATGGGCTGGGAGAAACCGTCTCCTGTACAGGTGACTTCCCTCTGCTGCTCTGTCCATGACTATTTTGGGACTTTGTTGAATGTGTGTTGGTGCTTGCTCATGTTTATGGAACGGTCTCTCACGAACCTGTCTGTCCCCAGGAGGAGAGCATCCCCATTGCTCTGTCAGGAAGGGACATCCTGGCCCGGGCTAAGAACGGCACTGGGAAAAGTGGAGCCTACCTCATTCCTCTCCTGGAGAGGATAGACCTGAAGAAGGACCACATACAGGGTGAGAACTGCACCAGCTGCTACTCAATGCCCAATTTGACATCATTTGCTTGTTTTAATCAATTTTGGTACAAAGTCCATCTATGAAATCTGCCTTTAATGTTTTATGATTAATTTGGCGTATTGTGACGTAATCACTGGTGAATACCCCTATGTAGTTGCCTGAACAATTCACTAGATTGAATCACAATTAAGCACACATTCAGTGTATGGAGAGGGCATTACTACGGCTGAGTACGCCTGGTGGGACACGGAATCTCTGACATATGGACAGACCCACTGTCACAAACCTAATGCCCACACACAGTGTGCTGTAATAGAGCTTGACCACAAGGGAACAGCATGCCACAGATTCATAATATGTTAAGGCTCCTCGAGTTTAGTGATTTGGATAAATTACATTCAGTTAAGCCAGTGCCTGAGCTCATCACCTGTCAGTGAAATTGAGCTTTTTAATGGTCTCCAGTTATAGGTTATTTATTCCAATTGATTTGTCCCTCATTCCCCAAGCCCCTTTTTCTCTGCTCTGTCCTAAAATGTCTTCCTCTCCTCTCTGCAGCCATGGTGATGGTTCCTACACGAGAGTTGGCCCTGCAGGTGAGCCAGATCAGCATCCAGGTGAGCAAGCACATGGGCGGGGTCAAGGTCATGGCCACCACGGGAGGCACCAACCTGAGGGACGACATCATGCGTCTGGACGAGACTGGTAACTGCTACTACCACTCAGCTACGGGGGACGGGCAGTCAAAAGGGTTATAGACTGGCTGTAGTGTAGTGGCATAGCTACATAATTCTTAACATGTGTGAAGAATTGCAGCTGATCATAGCTCTACAGACATTATGGATATTGTTTGCTTGTGTGAGTGACACTGAACTTTGTTACTTTAATTTTAAATCCAGTTTGGCTGTCGATCAAGCGACTTGCCCATGTGTTACACAACAGCACATTGTGCAGCTCCTCATTATGTGCCTTTATATACTGTACTTACTAGGGCTGTAATGATCAGTCCCCGATTCAAATGTTTGATACACTACATGACTTAAAGGATGTGGACACCTGCCTGTTGAACATCTCATTCCAAAATCATGGGCATTAATATGGAGTTAGTCCTCGCTTGGGGCAGTTGGCATTCTCCTGGTATCTGCCAAACCCAGATTCGTCCTTAGGACTGCCAGATGGTGAAGCTTGATCCATCACTCCAGAGAATGCATTTCCACTGCTCTAGAATCCAATGGCGTCGAGCTTTATAACACCACTCCAGCTGGCGCTTGGCATTGCACATGGTGATCTTAGGCTTGTGAGCGGCTGCTCGGCCATGGAAACCCATTTTATGAAGCTCCCGATGAACAGTTCTTGTGCTGACGTTGCTTCAAGGTAGTTTGGAACTCCACAATGAGTGTTGCAACTTCAGCACTACTACTTCGTTGCTGAGCCATTATTGTTCCTAGAGGTTTCCGCTTCACAATAACAGCACAAACAGTTGACCAGGGCAGCTCTAGCGAGGCAGAAATTTGATGAACTGACTTGTAGGAAAGATGGCATCCTATGACGGTGCCACATTGAAAGTCACTGCGCTCTTTAGTAAGGCCATTCTACTGTTAATGTTTGTCTATGGAGATTGCATGGCTGTTTTTATACACCGGTCTGCAACGGGTGTGGCTGAACTGGCTAAATCCACATACTTTTGTGTGTGTGTATATATAGTGTATGAGTTGTTTGGTCCGCTGTAACGATAGGTCCCTGATTCAAATGTTTAAGATATGAGTGCATTGATCCACGGGACCCCAAACCGATCCAAATGTAGCATGCATTGTCAGAAAATCTATTCAAATGTTACGAATCGTGGGAAAACGTTTTTTTTTTGCTCAAATTATTCTACCCTCTGAAAATACCTAATATTTTATGGCAACTGTGTCCTCTTCAGTGTTGAACTAAGCATTTAATTATGTTGACAGTCATTGATCTAGAACTAATTTTGCATGCCCAACAACCCCAGTCAATATCAGTAGCCTAGTCAAACTGCGTCCTGTGTTCAGCTTCGCACGCTGACCAACGATGGGTAGGTCTGTTCCTAATCTGGTATATCTGGGACTCACCTTCAGCATTCCAATGTTTGTAAAATGGCTTGCTCTATATTTGCCTTTTATTAGTTGAGTGACAACCAATAACATTTTCTAGGTTATTTTTATCAAATGCACTTTTGAAAAGGTAGGTTGGCTACATGCTGATCAGGGCATACATTCGATTTTATTTGGATTGTTGAAGTTCACTATCGGCAGTAGTTTTGCTTAAAACAATCTGTGTAGTCATTTTTAGATGTGTGTGTGTGTGTGTGTGTGTGTGTGTGTGTGTGTGTGTGTATATAGTAAAAGTTGGTAATTTCATAACGAGGACAGCAATCACTTTTTCTACCCGTACTACATGGTCGACGCTAGAGAAGAATATAAGCTCACTCAGAGTCCGTTTAACTTCCAAACGGTCTAAACCAGGGGTATTCAACTTTTACCCTACGAGGTCCAGAGCCTGCTGGTTTTCTGTTCGACCTGATCATTAATCGCACACGCTTGGTGTCGCAGGTCTAAATCAGTCCCTGATTTAGAACGAATAATGGAAAAATGCAGTGGAACTGACTTCGAGGTCCAGAGTTACGTTTCAGGAGTCTAAACTGGCCGATTATGAGACAGGTCAAATCCAAAGTTGTGCTATATATTCATTGGCTATGTCATAGCAAGATTTTTTGGTAAAATATTTATATATTACTAGCTCCTCTAACACTTAATCAGCAAAAATGACATTCATTAGTGGGTAATTTTCCTTACGGCTCAGATCAGATGCCTACAAGCATCATTTACACACAGCCTAGTGGTTAGAGCATTGGCTGGATCAAATCCCCGAGCTGACATGGTCAATCTGTCGTTCTGCCCCTGAACAAGGCACTTCCCCGGTAGGCAGTCATTGGAAATAAGAATTTAACTAACTTGCCTAGTTCAAGGTTAATAACCTCTTAGCACACGGATCCCGATTACGGGATCAAAATCGAGCGCGGCAAATTCAAATTACAAAATCGTAATATTAAACATTCATGAACATACAAGTGCTATACATCATTTAAAAATGTACCTTCTTGTTAATCCAACCTCGTTGTCAGATTTCAAAAAGGCTTTACGGCGAAAGCATACCGTGCGATAATCTGAGGACAGCGCCCCGCATACAAAAGCATTAACATTTTCCAAACCAGCAGAGGCGTCAGAAATGGCGATTAAAATAAATCACTTAACTTTGAAGATCTTCCTGTTTGCAATCCCAAGGGTCCCAGCTACACAACAAATGGTTGTTTTGTTCGATAAAGTCCTTCTTTATATCCCAAAAAAGTCAGTTTAGTTTGCGCGTTTGATTCAGTAATCCACCTGTTCCACTAGTTCAACATGCATACAAAGGAATCCCAAAATGTACCAATAAACTTCCTCCAAACAAGTCAAACAACATTTCTAATCAATCCTCGGGTACCCTAATATGTAAATAAATGATCAAATTTAAGATGGCATGTAGTATGTTCAATACCGGAGATAAATAACGAGGTGCGCGCCCTCAACCATACGCGCCACGACTACAGTCAGACTATTGACATCTAGTGGAAGCCATAGGAACTGCAATCTGGGAGCTATTTATTTGTATATCCTATAGACAAGTGTTAAAAAGGAGTGACCTCAAAAAAAAATTCTGGATGGATTTTCCTCGGGTTTTCGCCTGCAATATCAGTTCTGTTATGCTCACAGACATTATTTGAACAGTTTTTATAATCTTCTGTGTTTTCTATCCAATGCTACCAATTATATGCATATCCTAGCTTCTGGGCCTGAGTAACAGGTAGCTAGCTACGTTATCTAGTGCCCAAAGCAAACTTACCAGTTGCGCAGTCCCTCTACCACCATCTTTGATGGACGACACCTTCTCCTCCAGCTGGTCCACATGAATGGTCTCTCAGCTCCCTTCTTCTTTACAGCGTCACTGTCCCTTGCCATACCCCGACGGCACAGACACTCGGCCACTCAAGCCCATCCTTTATTTTTGGTCTCTGCAGTGACCCCGCAGTTATCAAGTCTCCCCAACAGCAACCTTTTCCTGGCTGCTATGTCCTCCATCACTTCATCTCTTTTCTTGGTTATCCGTTTTCGATTTTGATATAGCTAGTCTGAAGGCTATAATGTGTGAAAAATAACCAAATCCGATCATCCCTGTCACATAGGCTTATTTATTGGTTTCAAACACGTCACTAATGTCAATGCCAAATATTTACAAAGTTCCTAAGAACATTTTGAGGAATTGCATTTACGAACCATCTTATGAACTTACTCATTTTTTTCCTTAAACTTCTTACGTTTTTTTTCATAATGTTTTGTGAATCCGGCCCCTAATCTTCAGTTTAGAATGCAATTTGATTAATCAGCTGTGTTTGCTAGGGATGGTGTTACACTTTTTCTCCAATCAGGCCCTTGAGGACTGGAGTTTCCCACCCCTGCTCTAATCAAACCAAATCACACAATCGTTTCAAACTAAAACGTATTGGAGACAATTTGTCTGGATGCGTAACAAATCGTCTTTAAAAAGGAAAGATGCACATCCCTAGTACTTACTGTTTATTTTTGTTCTTTTCTCTATCTCGTCCCTTGTTTCTCAGTGCATGTGGTGATAGCCACACCAGGCAGGATCCTGGACCTGATAAAGAAGGGCGTGGCCAAAGTGGATAAAGTCCAGATGATGGTGATGGATGAGGTGAGCGTCGCTGGTTGTTTTATTAAAGCGGCATATGTTATGAAATCTGGAAGAGGGAATTTATTTTTTTTGGAACACTGTAGTTGCACTTTTATTTTTTTATTTTTCTACAGGAATAGTATTGGTTTAATAAGCCAAGTGAAAGTAGCCCCAGTTTGCCACCTGCTCTGTTTGAACATAAACTCAGCAAAAAAAGAAACGTCCCTTTTTTCAGGACCGTGTCTTTCAAAGATAATTCATGAAATGAACTTCAGATCTTCATTGTAAAGGGTTTAAACACCGTTTCCCATGCTTGTTCAATGAACCATAAACCACAATTAATGAACATGCACCTGTGGTAAGGTCCTTAAGACACTGACAGCTTACAGACGGTAGGCAAATAAGGTCACAGTTATGAAAACTTAGGACACTAAAGAGGCCTTTCTACTGACTCTGAGAAACAGCAAAAGAAAGATGCCCAGGGTTCCTGCTCATCTGCGTGAATATGCCTTAGGCATGCTGCAAGGAGGCATGAGGACTGCAGATGTGGCCAGGGCAATCAATTGCAATATCCGTACTGTGAGATGCCTGTCAATCCCATTGAGCCTGTCTGGGACCTTTTGGATCAGAGGGTGAGGGCTAGGCCCCCCCCAAGAAATGTCCAGGAACTTGCAGGTGCCTTGGTGGAAGAGTGGGGTAACATCTCACAGCAAGAACTGTCAAATCTGGTGCATTCCATGAGGAGATTCACTGCTGTACTTAATGCAGCTGGTGGGCACACCAGTTACTGACTGTTACTTTTGATTTTGACCCCCCCCCCCTTCAGGGACACATTATTCAATTTCTGTTAGTCACATGTCAGTGGAACTTGTTCAGTTTGTCTCAGTTGTTGAATCTTATGTTCATACAAATATTTACACATTAAGTTTGCTTAAAATAAACGCAGTAGACAGTGAGAGAATGTATCTGTTTTTGCTGAGTTTAGTTAATGTGCTGAGGCTGCACTCAACTGGGTCATCAACAAATGTGTCCTGACTCTCTCTCCCTCTCCAGGCAGACAAGCTGCTGTCTCAGGACTTTGTGGTCCTGATCGAAGACATTATTAGCTTCCTGGCTAAGGGTCGTCAGATCCTACTCTACTCTGCCACCTTCCCCATCAGTGTGCAGAAGTTCATGGTGAGAGGACTTGCCTTGATAACTGGGGTCTAGAGGGTGAGAGAACAGGGGGAGACCAAGGGGGTGGTTGGATAGACCAAGGGGGAGATGTGCATGGAGATTCAATGAGCGAAATGAGTCTGAATTAAAAGTTGAAGACTGAATTCTTTACTTTCAATTGCAATATGTTTACCCCTTTCCCCCTCTCCAGGCGAAGCACCTTTCAAAGCCCTATGAGATCAACCTGATGGATGAGCTGACGCTGAAGGGCATCACCCAGTACTACGCCTACGTCACTGAGAGGCAGAAAGTCCACTGCCTCAACACCCTCTTCTCCAGGGTGAGTCTGTCGAAAGCTGTGGCGGTAGTTTGTTGAGCTACATGCAGTGCATTTGGAAAGTATTCAGACCCCTTGACTTTTGCCACATTTTGTTACTTTACAGCCTTATTCTAAAATGGATAAAATAATTTTCCCTCATTAATCTACACGCACTACCCCCATAATGACAAAGCGGAAACGGGTTTTTATAAATTTTTGCAAATGTATTAAAAATAAGATGCCTTACGTTAGTATTCAGACCCTTTGATATAAGACTCCATTGATCATCCTTGATGTATAAAAACATGATAGGAGTCCACTTGTTGTAAATTCAATTGATTGGACATGAACTGGAAAGGAACACACATGTCTAGAATTGTCCGTTGCGCTTGGAGCCAGGATTGTGTCAAGACACAGATCTGGGGAAGGGTACCAAAAATGTCTACAGCATTGAAGGTCCCCAAGAACAGTGGCCTCCATCATTCTTAAATGGTAGACTCTTCCTAGAGCTGGCCACCCGGCCAAACAGCAATCGGGGGTGAAGGGCCTTGGTCAGGGAGGTGACCAAGAACCCAATGATCAATCTGACAGCGCTCCTCTGTGGAGATGGGAGAACCTTCCAGAAGGAAAAGCATTTCTGCATCATTCCACCAATCAGGCCTTTATGGTAGTGGCCAGACAGAAGCCATTCCTCTGTAAAAGGCACATGACAGCCCGCTTGGTGTTTGCCAAAATGTACCTAAAGACTCAGACCATGAGAAACAAGATTCTCTGGTCTGATGAAACCAAGATTGAACTATTTGGCCTGAATGCCAAGTGTAACATCATTTTGGGGAATTTTCCAAGCTGTTTAAAGGCACAGTCAACTTAGTGTATGTGAACTTCTGACCCATTGGAGTTGTGATAGATTATTTCACTGTCTGTAAACAATTCTTGGGAAAATTACTTGTTATCCACAAAGTAGGTGTCCTAATCGACTTGCTAAAACTATTGTTTGTTAACAAGAAATTTGTGGAGTGGTTGATAAGCGAGTTTTAATGACTCCAACCTAAGTGTATGTAAACTTCCGACTTCAACTGTATGTAAATGTGAGGTTTTTCAAAATGTTAGCAAATGTATTAAAGTGTTTTTGCTTTGTCATCATGGGGTATTGGTGTAGATTGATCAGGGGGTGATCAATTTTGATACATTTTTGAATATGGCTGTAATGTAAGTGTGAAAAAATTCACGAGGTCTGAATACTTTGAATGCACTACCTGTTTGATGAGGAACCTTTAGGTCCCAGAGATATTGCCTCATGTTTTGCTAGATACTAACTCAAGGTGGGTTGAAAACATGTGTTCCGTAACTGGTCCTTTACATACGCAGTCAAAGCTCAAACTCTTTCAGTCCTAGAGATATTGACTAATGGGAGAGCAGGAAGCCATGTTTCCTTCATCTGGGTCATCCATTCATTCATAATGAGTATGTTGTCTCATTGTGTCTTGTTCTCCAACAGCTCCAGATCAACCAGTCCATCATCTTCTGTAACTCCACCCAGCGGGTTGAGCTGCTGGCCAAGAAGATAACCCAGCTGGGCTACTCTTGCTTCTACATCCACGCCAAGATGATGCAGGTCAGCTCAGCCCGCCCAGCCACTTGCACTTCAGATGTAGACCGCATGGAATACCTTCTCATTAGACTGTGTGTAGATCTGTGTAGCCATGTTTTGCTAACCCTTGCACTGGTTTTGTCTTTGAAACAGGAGTATAGAAACCGTGTGTTCCATGACTTCAGAAATGGACTCTGCAGGAACTTGGTCTGCACTGGTAACGTATTTTACTCTTGAGTTGAATGATTGCTTGATTTTATTTTTAATTATGACTGATTGTTAAATTCTCTTGCCTCCCTGCTTAGATCTGTTCACCAGGGGAATTGACATTCAAGCGGTGAACGTAGTGATCAACTTTGACTTCCCCAAGAACGCTGAGACGTACCTGCATCGCATCGGCAGATCAGGTGAGACCATCCACTGCATTTTCATCACGCTGTCAAATCAGACCTACTGGAACATCATGGTCTTCTCCAGCTACCATCTTCTTTTTTCCTGGGTAAATAGTGTCAAATATAAGCCTGTTGCCTATTTTTAACACCTTTTCCAGGGCGGTTTGGTCACCTGGGTCTGGCCATCAACCTGATCACCTCTGAGGATCGCTTCAACCTGAAGTCCATCGAGGACCAGCTGGTGACTGACATTAAGCCCATCCCTGGCAGCATCGACAAGGGTCTGTACGTGGCGGAGTTCCACTCTGCCGACCCAGACGCAGAAGATGAGATCAGAGGCAAGGATGGCGAGTTAAGCGCAGCATAAATGGTAAGGTTTGACCATGTATGCAGAGATGAGTCTCCCACTACTCATAGAAAAGACTGGGTAGGTGTTGAGTCCTTTGACTCCTTGCTGGTCAGTGGTCATAAAACAAAATAATTTTGGGCATTAGGGCCTGAACTGAGAAACGGTTCACTCATGTTCAGCCTGATAAAAGATTCTCGGTAGATAGGATTGTTGAATAGGCTTTGCTTTAGCAATTTGATAACATTGGTTCCTAACTGGGGCCTTATCTCTTTTTATCCAGGAGAACAAGAGGCGTCTGGCATTCATCACACCCATCCCCTGCTGCGCACCGACATTCAGTTTAGTTTCTGACGGAATATTTTTAAAAATCTACAGGATGCTTTTCTTTTTTTTTTTGAGGGGGCAAAGTTTACAGCAGTGGTCAGTTTGTTTTGGCACAGTTTACAGCTGTTTTTTTAAACATGATATGTATCCAACCTGTCAACTGTCAATAATTTTCTAAGTCTGGGGTCTTTCTGTATTGTCAGTGTATCACTGTAATGGCTTCTTATACAGTCACATTTCATCATTTCCTGTTGAAAAGGCCCTCCTCGCTTGTCAGGTTCACTTCCTATAGACTTATTTCTGAGCGGATGACTGTCGAGGAAACCAAACCAAAGCTGAACATGTTATGGATTTACTCAATAAACCAAAAGGACCCCCTCTGCTTTAACGGCTATCTGGGGAAAGCTATCATGGTGCTATACGGTGGAAATACGAATAGAACTACATTTTAAAAGTTTCTTTGTTTTTAAGTGTTCGTGCTGTGACTTTAGTCATACATGAAAGGCACCTCCATGAATAGTTTATCGCAGACCCACACGGATGAGTCCAATGATGAGTGTTGATTAGTTTACTTGTTTGTTTATATTTTACAGCCTCCTTAGTGGGCTATGGCACCAGACAGACCCGTAACTCTTTGGGCAACAGATCCCTTAGACAAAGAGATGACGGCAATAGAACCTGACATGAAGAGCCTGTATCAACAGGGCAAACATTTTATTTAGATACACTGCCCCCCCCCATAATTTTTTGGGGGGACATGCTGAAGCCAGTCCTCTTCTATCGCTCTCTGACTCTTCTGTTCATCGCTCGCAATCTTCTGAACTCACTCGCGTGCCTTAATCTAACCTCAGTGCTCATACTGTACATCTGAAAGGATCTGTCTGTGTGAACCAGAGCTCCAGGAAGTAGCTTGAAAGTTCTGTTCTAAAAAGAGCTTCTGGTAATGTGTTCTTTAGCTCTCACCTCAAGTCAGTGCTTGTTTTCTCAGCTTCCCAGAATTCCCCTCAGTGTTTTTAATATGTGGAGTAGTTAAAACTGATCTAAGGTCAATTTTGCATCCCCTCTCCTAGTGGTTAATATTAGGATTTAGGGATGAACCTGGCCCTAGATCTATCCGTAGCTTTCCAGAGAGGCCAGGGAGCAGGAATGGTCACACAGGGTGGGGGACCCTAATCTCTAACACAAGAAGTGATTTGTTACACTACTGGCAATTGTCGTTGAGGAATCACAGCATTTCAGTCATATTTTCTCACAATTGTTATGCAATGTATTTTTCCTCTTTCGTACAGCTATATTGGGTAATCTGACAGAGGAATGGTTGTGTTGAGGGAAGATTGTAGCAGTACTCTCATTGGCCAAAGTACAGTTCTACTTTTAAAAGGATACAATATTGCCAAATACAATCTTTATCTTATAGCGACAACCCTAACATCCTACAATCTTCAACATTAGAGATGTAGCAGATGGCTGGCCTCCGCATTGAGTTTAGCACCAGCAAAACCAAACAAGGACCATTGTCATGCATTATTTAAACAGCCTACAATACTGAGCACTGTTTCCCCACGTCTGGCTCTGGAGTATCCCTGTAAATACTGGAGTTTATTTAACTTATTCCATTGTCAATTATCCTCAATTGAGGCACTTGAGCACTGAAATGGGACTTATGATTTTAGCATTGTCAAGTGTCTGTGTTTAACCAATTAATAATGTTTTATCTCAGCACACCAGCCGCCCACAACAACGAGCGATAGCTTTGGGACGAGGCTATAAAATGGGCAAGAGAAGCAGCATTTGCCAGGGGTACTCCAGCCGCCGACTATGGTAGACTTGATGACTTATTTTTTTCGTTTTTTATCCAACTTATTTGGTTTGAGTAATGCTCCTGTTGTCTTGTGTTGGCAGAGGTCACCTGCTGCGCTAAAGTGGTAGGAGGATGGCTAAGCAGTTTATTCTCGTGCCAATTGTGTCAATGCCAGCACCTTTGAAGGAATCAAATAAAGGCCTGCTGATTCTCCATCCCTGTGACTAAGTTTTCGTGTGTATTGGTTCATCACACTGAACGTTGTTTGTCAAGTTACACATTTTATCAGTGGTCAGCTAACATTGGGGGAAGTATGCATAACCTATTTGGCATAGGCCTGTCATGAAACTAGCTATATGTATACATTTATGTATACAGGTGTGGTGTTAATGATAAATCGGAAAAACATTCAAGATACCATAATACACAGTACCGGTCAAACGTTTGGACACCTACTCATTCAAGAGTTTCTCTTGATTTTTTTTAAATTCTTTTTTTTTACGATTTCCAAATTGTAGAATAGACATCAACTATGAAATAACACACACAGAATCATGTAGCAACCAGTGAAGTGGGGTCAGTGACCCTAAATATTTTCAATTCTTCAAAGTAGCCACCCTTTGCCTTGACTGCTTTGTACACTCTTGGCATTCTCTCAACCAGCTTAATGAGGTAGTCTCTAAGCAGTTTCCACATGCTGATCACTTGTTGGCTGTTTTTCCTTCACTCTGGTCCAACTCATTTCAATTGGGTTGAGGTTGGGTTTTTTGTGGAGGCCAGATTATCTGATGCAGCATTCCATCACTCTCCTCCTTGGTCAAATAGCCCTTGCACAGCCTGGAGGTGTGTTGGGTCATTGTCCTGTTGAAAAACAAATGATAGTCCCACTAAGCACAAACCAGATGTGATGGCATATTGCTGCAGACTGCTGTGGTAGCTATGCTGGTTAACTGCCTTGAATTTGAAATCAGTGTCACCAGCCAAGCACCATCACACCACCTCCATGCTTCATGGTGGGAACCACACATGCGGAGATCAACTGTTCACCTACTCTGTGTCTCAGACACAGCGGTTGGAAAATCTCCAATTTGGACTTGTCGGACCAAAGGATGGATTTCCACTGGTCTAATGTCCATTGCTTGTGTTTTTTGGCCCAAGCAAATCTCTTCTTTATTGGTGTCCTTTATTGTTTTATTTTAAATTTTTTGCAACAATTTGTCCATGGAGGCCTGATTTAACGCAGTCTCCTCTGAACAGTTGTCTCTTACTTGAACTTAATTTGGGCTGCAATCTGAGGTGTAGTTAATTGCCGATTTCTGAGGCTGGTTAGTCTAATGAATTTATCCTGTGCAGCAGATGTAACTCTGGGTCATCCTTTCCTGTGGCGGTCCTCGAGAGTTTTGTCATAGCGCTTGATGGTTTTTGGGACTGCACTTGAAGAAATTGACAGTTATTTTCTTTGCACATTTGAGCTGTTCTGCCTTAATATGTACTTGGTCTTTTACCAAACAGGGCTATCTTCTGTATACCACCCCTACCTTGTCACAACACAACTGATTGGCTCAAACGCTTTAAGGAAAGAAATTCCACAAATTAACTTTTAAGGCACACCTGTTAACTGAAACGCATTCCAGGTGACTACCTCGTGAAGCTATTTAAGAGAATGCCAAGTGTGTATAAAGCTGTCAAGGCAAAGGGTGGCTAATTTGAAGAATCTAAAATATATTTCGATGTAACATTTTTGGTTACTACATGATTCCATATTTGTTATTTCATTTTTGTTATGTCTTCTACTATTGTAATGTAGAAACAAAAACTGGAATCAGTAGGTGTTCAAACTTTTGACTGGTACTGTACATTCTACATGTAGAAATAATCACAGGAAGACGAGCACTGTATAGAAAGATTACCCTGGGAATATCTTGCCTCATGGGAATGAATGAAGCAACCGATTGGAAGGCGCAAAATAAGCCTATGTCGCATTCAGGTGCTAGTCGGAAGTAGGAAACTCGTAAATGTTGGACTTGCTAACTGGCTGTAGTTATACGCGTGTTGCATTCAACCCATACCTCAGTGGTTTAGCGATTTAAGTGTTCAACTAGATCAGTCATTTCAGAGTTCCGACTAAGACATGAACCCAGCACTACACGCAATATTTAGGATTTTCCTAGTAGTTGGAAGTGCTAGCCAATGGTGGTTGAGTTTGTAGGTACACTACCCAATCCATGGGGTTATAGGGGACGGAGGGCGGGCCTAAACGTGCACCGGAAGGTTGTGGTTGAACTTTGCCGGTGTGTAGCTAGAATTACCGCCGGACACGCACGAACAGTCAACGTGAGTAGCTCGCTAACACATTTGAAGGACAGTTGCATGAAAGGGACAACTGTAAAACCTATGTCTTTATTACAGATAGCTGATGGTGTTACAGTTTTGTTGTCAGAAGCATGTACAGTGCTGCAATTGTTATCGCTAGCAACATTAGCAAGCTAACGTTAGCTCAGGCTGTGACCATCAGTCAAGTCGACCAGGTCTCAGAGCATTTCGTATTATTTTGCATGTAAATCCGAGACACTCCATTAAGTATGATACAGTATCTTACGTTTGGTATGGTTGCATAAGACAGATGGTTACTTAAGGCCACAACGAAAGGGGATTGTGGTTGGTATGGGTGGGCATTTGCTATCTAGCTAACGTTACGTGTTTGGCTTAAATACCCTTTTGTCCTTGACCTAGCTGTGTTAGTCTTTGTCCCAGTTAATGCATAGAATTGGACAGCTAGCCACTAGAACTATTTACACAACATCACGTATCTCAGTATCTCACACCTTCTCTTGCTTTGTCTCTCTCTCATCCTGCTTCAGCATGGGCAGTGTGTTGGCTGCCAGCTCCCCCCCTCCCCCAGGCAGTGGTGTTGTCCAGGGGGCCCCTGGGTTGGTGTCAGTCCCCCCAGGGTTCTCCATGCCCTCCGTCCCTCCCCCCTCTGTCCCTGGACAGCCAGCGGGTGAGACGGGGAGCCCCCTCCCCAACCCTGGTACCTATGAGGAGTGTCATCGCAAGTGCAAAGGTAAGGATCATACAGTCATGTCATCAGAGTTGTACAGGTGCATCTTTCTTGTTCGAATAGGCTGGGCAATGACATGGCAGATGTTATGCTCTTATTTATTTGAGAGGTGTGTTTTTCCTCTGACGTAGAATGTTTTCTGTCCCATATTTTAGATTGTATTAAATGTTAAAATTGTTTGCATTAAATAGTTTCTGTTTTAACCATAGACTTGGACAACTAGTGCCAAAAAGCCAGTTTTAGCAAGGGCAGCACTATTGATGACTTTCACCATTTTGAAATCAACTGGGTGGGGCTATGGGTTAAGGAAGGATCACATAATTCCTTCCAGGTCATCAGGAGGGATCAGCCCATGAATTATACTTGTGAGCAAACATTGAATAACTGTAGGTGGCAGTAAATCACCAGCCTTTCCTTTATACCTGTTCAAACAACTCACTCCATGTGGCAGATTGCACCCTTTCAGTTTGTTTACCAACTCAGAGTTAGTAGAAGATGATGAAAATGCACTACTTGCAAATGGAGATGGCCTCAATGGCGGCGACCTTGCTCTCACAGATGCCATAATGGGACAGATACAAAGTTGTGTCCTCTAACTATCTATTTGGTTCTAACGTCATTTCAGAGGTGTTCCCCATCCAGATGGAAGGAGTGCGACTGGTGGTCAACAAGGGCCTGAGTAATCACTTCCAGGTCAGTTATGGAGCTAGAGGAATATATATTCTAGATGCAGCCACAGTCGGCAAGTTAAAGTCAGCGTTAGTTCCTTTTCATTGTATAATAGCTCGCACAGAATGCATACTATCTAACCCTCAAGGCTGTAAAGCTCAAGGTGATAATTGTCCTATTTCATATGGATCAGAATACTATATTGTTTGCCACTTTATTGGGTGTCTGCTGTATCTGTTCTACAGGTCAGTCATACAGTCACTCTCAGCACCTTGGCTGAATCTGGCTACCGGTTTGGTGCCACCTACGTGGGCACTCAACAGACAGGACCTGCTGAGGTAAACAGTCACTTGTCTGGTCTGGAAATCATCTCAGCCACTTTACCCTAATATTATTATATTCTAATAAAATAGTTGATGTACGTGTTAACCGCCCCCTCCCCCCCAGTCCTTCCCAGTCATGGTGGGAGACATGGACAACACCGGTAGTCTGAACGCCCAGGTTATCCACCAGCTCACCAGCACTGTGCGCTCTAAAATAGCCATCCAGGTATGTCACTGTGAAGAGTGGGGAACGCCACACCAAGATCAGGAAGTTTGTATATTAAACTTACTGTTTATTAATCTGTCAATTTCCAATAATGCATTTGTTATTTCAACAGACTCAGCAGCACAAGTTTGTGAACTGGCAGTGTGACATGGAGTATCGTGGTGATGACTTCACCTCTGCTGTTACCCTAGGCAACCCAGACGTCCTCCTCGGCTCTGGTATGATTGTTTTCTCACCAGACTTCACTGGTGGTCCATGATGCTGCAAAACGACCCATCTCCCCTACAAGCACATTTGTGTGGAAGCTTCATCACTTACAGCAATAATGTTCTTGTTACCCAGCCTTTTGATCACACGTTATGATGGCCTAAACAGAGTGAACAGGCTGGTTATTATTCAGACACGAGTCCTTTATTCTTGTGCTCTATTGTAACATCTATGATGATGAAGATGTTGCTGTTCTCAGGTATTATCGTGGCTCACTACCTCCAGTCCATCAGTCCAGCCCTGGCGTTGGGAGGAGAGCTGGTCTACCACCGGAGGCCTGGGGAGGAGGGAGCAGTCACCTCCCTAATGGGCAGATACACAGGTGAGACCCACTCTGACCCGCACCACCTCACCTTCTGTTAGAGCCAGGAGTTTTTTACTGGTCAGGTCACTGAGATGAATATTCTTCTTGTTTTTCCTCCAGGCAATAATTATGTTGCCACATTGACTCTAGGAGGTGCTGGTGCTCATGCAACATACTACCACAGAGCCAATGACCAGGTACCCAAACTAAGCTATCCTATCACCTTGCCCCCAGTCTAGACCACAAAACTCCCCAAGCTTTAGTGTGGATCACTGTGCAAAATAGTTGGGAATCCACTGGTAGCCTACCATCTCTTAGTGGAAAGTCTGTGACCATGCTAATGGACCACACCTTTTCTGACATGGAGTTGTTAGCCCACTGAAATACTTGAGGCTATGTAGCACCTCAGTGCTAGGTCTGTTTGTGAGACCATCTTGTTGTCTTTCTACCAACTCAGCTGCAGCTGGGGGTGGAGTTTGAGGGCAGCATGCGGACACAGGAGACCGCAGTATTGTTTGGGTACCAGCTGGACCTCCCTAAAGCCAACCTGCTCTTTAAAGGTAAACCACTCTGTCCCTCTACAGCACAGCCATTCTTTCAGACCTGAAGGGTTAATTGGGTGAATTGATCCATTTGTCATTGATTGGCCAGAGTTCATCCACCTGTTGTCCCATGTCTGAATTATTTCCTGATCAGTCCCTCCCCTCCATCCCTGTCTCCAGGTTCGGTAGACAGTAACTGGGTGGTGGGGGCGGTCCTGGAGAAGAAGCTGCTGCCCCTACCTCTCTCCTTGGCCCTGGGAGCCTTCCTTAACCAAAAGAAGAACAAGTTCCAGTGTGGCTTCAACGTCACCGTCGGCTAGACCTCCACAGACCTCCTCCAGCTGCCTCCGACACACTGGGCCATGCTTGGACCAGCACAGACACACACAGTCCTGGGCTTGTCATGTATGTATCTACTGGATTCAGAGACTCTCCTATACTGTGAATTGTGGGGCAGAGAGTGAGCGAGGGGGTTGCTCTATACCAAGGAGCCAGACCTACATACAAGTCTATTTCCTTCTGGTATATATGTGATACCCAACGAATAGAGAGCATCAGGTGACGCAGTCCAACATGTGATTAGACTAATATTGTTGCTGTCTGATAACCGCATCTCAATTTTTGGCAATTTCCAAACAATATTTTAACTTTAGGAAAGGGGAAAAAAATAAAAATAGGGCTATATTTTACTGTTAACGAATATACAATTACTGAACTTCAGAAGCATTTTGAATACATTTTCTTGGTCCTAGAGTCATGAAATGTTCAGAGTACACTGAGTGCAGTTAATGCTTTCAATATATGTAATAGAAATTGGCAGAAATGGAGTTGAGGTTCTCACCAGACCGTGACAATATGATTATGAAATGTATTTAGAATCATAAATAAACAACTTTTGTATCTTTGGTTTTTGATGTTAAAGACAATTAAGGACTGGTTGTCTGTCCGTGTGGTGCTATGAATGAGAAGAAATAGCAGTGCATAGGAAAATAACTTGATGTAGAAAAATATTTATCAATTATACACACTATATATATATATATATATATATATATATATATATATTATTCAAAGTAAACCAGAAAAGGAAAATGCATCATGAGTTTCAAGTAAGGTGGCAGCATTCAAGACCTCCTGGAGCTCCAGTTTCCAAACAGCCCATCACACACACACACACACACGGTGATATTCAGGAAACTGCAATGTTCATTCTTCCAGTGTAGGTTTCATTGCATATGGATTTGTAAAGAGACTAATGCAGTCACATGACAAATGCATCCAGCTGAGATCTAGAGGTACATAATCATACCGGCTCTATAGTCCAACAGTAGTAAACAAACTGTACCTTCTTGTTTCAAGCTCAAGTCCTTCTAGTCACCAACCAACAGTGGTGGAACCTAACTCAGCAGGGACACTGAAAGCGCATCTCTTTGTCAACTGTTACCTTTGCCCATGCTGCTGCTGACACTCATGATGGAGACATCTGATTGGTCGCTGCAGTGGCTGGAGGGCCGGGATTGGCCAGGGGTCATTTGGGAGGCGGTAGAGACAGTGGCTGGGTAAGGGATGGTGCTGTGGAGGAGGATAAAGGGAGGCTCTGGATAAAGAGGTCTCTGGACTCCAGGGGAGTAGTAGGCTAGTAATTGTCCTATTTGAGCATCAGTGATGGGGGACTGGTGGTGCATTGCTGGAGGGTAGCTGTGGGTCAGTGAGTACGTCCTTCTCTGGGCCAGGCTGATGTCCACTGCAGTCATCCTGTCGGACCCTAGCCTCACCGGCAGCTGCTCGCTCTCCTGGGGCTTCATTGGAGACTGGCGGCCTGACAGGCTCTCTGCTGATTGGCTGTGAGGAGAGGGAGTGGGAGGTGCCCTGGGGGAATGGGATGCGCTGCGGTGAAGAGGCGAAGCTGTGGGAGTGGCCAATGGTGAAAGGCCTAGGCTGGGAGATGGAGAACCTGGGGACAGAGGAGGGATGTGATGAGTTTACTGTGTGCCCGAATGCATGATGCACATCAAAATACGTGCTCGTCTCCCCATTACCTCTGTTCTGTGAGTGGGGTGTGCTCCTGTGTGGTGAGGCTGGTACACACTGCTGAGCTTTGGGCTGCTGGTTTCTGGAGCCCTTCCCTCGTAGTACATCTGTTACCTGAGGACAGAGATCTAAAGGGTTAGGTTACCTGAGAGGACAGACAGCAACAGTGCTGCAATGACAACTAGTGAGTTCACTGCATCTGTGGGGCCTGCTACTGAGTGATCGCATTCCTTAGATTATTTATGTTTTATTGTTGGTACAGTTTGTTGTGATGACAAGAAAATTGTTATTAGGTACAGCCACTAGAGGGAAGCACCCACAAGGATTAGTTTAGTCCTATGTCCACACTATCGTTCATTTAACCCACTAACTTCAGTTTTTATTCTCCTACACATGTGTGAAGCTATTGATAAGCGTGAAACAGAAAAAAAGACCCTCTTCCATAGATCCAGTGCATTCATTTTCTCCTCCCTCACCTTCTTGTTCTTGGCCACCATCGCAGGGGTGTCATTGTGGTAGTTCTTCACACTGCTGTCGGCTCTGTTCTTCAGTAGCAGCCTGGCTGTGTCTACCTGGCCTCGCCCACAGGCACTGTGCAGGGCCGTGTTCCCACTGTACGACTGGACATTCACATTACAGTCATTCTGATGAGGAGGGGGCAGGGAGAGAGGAAGCGGGAGATTGTTGAGAAAATGTCAAAATAAGTAACACAGTCAGTCTTGGATGGCGATGTGTAACTAAACAGAATCACTTTTAAAATTTTTCTTGTAAATCATCTTCCCAGAAAGGAAATCTAAACCTAAAGGGGAACAGGGGAGGATCTACAGACCATTTTAAATATAGATGAGCTGACTTAGAACAGCTGAGTCACATACAACACATGTAGCCTTACCTCTATGAGGAAGTGCACCATGTCCATATTGTGGTTCTCTACTGCGTGTATGAGAGGACTGTGGCCACTCTTGATGTCCTGCTTAGAGAGAGGAGAATGGGGACATTCTGTAAAGTGGAACTGGAATTACTGTAATGAGTATTACCTGGTATTGAGTAATTGGATGATGCAGTAGGTTCAGTATGCCAGAATAACTCAAAGCCCATTTGAAATGGCCCAGCATTAAGGGGAGAGATGGAGAGTTAGGTAGGGGAGGTGACTGACCATAGCGTTGATGTCCGCCCCAGCATCCAGCAGCATTCTGACCAGCTCCTTGTCTCCACCCTGTACAGCTAGGTGGAGAGGGGTGAGTCCTGGAGAGAGGAGGGGAGGGGGGGGGGGTAAGCAGTTAGGGAGAGAATCACATGCTCTAGAGCCCATGTGTATTCTAGGGGCTTTCTGCTGTTTTGAGTACAAGGCAAACCATGATGTGCCCAGACTTGTCACACAGACCACCACAGCAGGAAATGCCCTCTTCCCCTCTCTGCCTCACACACCCACCACCATGGGACCCACAGCATGAGTCAAACAGGGGGATATGTGAGAATCAATAATACCAGTAGATTAAGCTCTAATCATATCAAATGGGTAGGTCATTTTCAGTGCAATTCTATTCAACTTACACAACTTAAGTCAGGCAGCAAACATTTGTAATGTGTGCTACATATAACGTTAGTATCTGTGTCGCAACTCAGAAATATTCCCACATGAATATGGGAATTTCTATACATTAGGCATGAATGTTGTAATCATTGTGGGGGCGTTACTGGCTTTATTTGGGGTAGTAGTATACATCCTAGATCTAGTATTGTTTTAGTCATGTCTGGCATGACTACCACAAAGGAGCTGGCTGTTTCTGCTATAGACTGTCAATTAGGTCACATTGGAAAGTTAAGGGGAATTTTGAATTTATGAATTGAATTTAAATTAATCCCCTGAATTGTCTCAATTGAAACAGAATTGAGGTCAACTTAGTAGCAGTAGTAACTTACCCTCATAGTTCCGGACCTCCAGGCAAGTCAAGATGGAGGGGTGGGAAAGGACCACAGAGAGGCAGGCCTGCTGGCCGTGTTCACAGCAGAGGTGGACCGCTGTCTGACCGTTACGGTCCAGAGCCCCCGGGTCAGCACCCGCACGCAGCAACGCCCCCACCAGCTGGGCCTGATGGGTAATCACAGCCAGATGAAGAGGGGTCTGAGAAAGAGGGAGATAGAAAATTAATCTTTAGACAATCATTAAACAAGAACATTTGAAAACCAGGGGCCTCATAACTGTACATTTCACACTAAATATCAGGTCACTATTTATGAAAAGACAGCACACGTACAAAAATATTGAGATTTATAAACTTGGCACACGCTATACATACGCATGTTTCCTGGTTGTGTGCCCCTTTACTCTTTCTCCTTGTAGGCCTTCGCTACCTCGTGAGTATTAAACCATCACAGAAAAGGTGAGGGATTTTTTATGCAATGATCATGGAAATGAAAAAGAATAGCCCAGGAATTAATGCCTATTTGTAATTATTTTAAAATGCAAAGATAAATGAAATAGATTCTCACTAAAGGCAAATGATTGCATCTTTTTATTAACTTGTTTATTGTTATGTGTGTCCATCAAATCCCGTGTTTGCACAAAATACTAATCTACTTGCCTGCTTGCAATGCAATACTTCAACCACTAGAAACTGTGCATACACATGGTCTAAAGTTTGGAGTCATAAATGCCAACTTTTGCGTGAACGCATGTTTGGGGGTATATTTTGTACATACGCACGGTTTATGAGGTTAACCTTTTTTTTTTTTACCAAGAGCGGAAGAAGAAGAGATTGGTGTATTACTCCTGTTAATGGAATCGCATCATTTCATCTCCATCCTGTTCTGCAGGGGGAAGGTCACAAGAGCTTATAAACGATGGGCTAGATAAGGTTGGGCATACGTCCCCAAACAAACCAGAGCTGCCCAGTCAAGGCACAGAGGCCTTTCTGGCTTTATCAGCATTAGCCATCGGCAGACAAAGATAAACGCCACACGGGACGGTAAACACACCATCAAAGTCCAAAATACAAAACAGCAAGGAGATGAAGATACAGCCCCATAAAGATGTTTTTTCTTGTTTCAAAATTAGGTGGTGCACCTAAGGTATTTTAAAAAACGAATGCTGTTTCGAGCCAGGTCGAATGTGATCATTGATAAGGTTAAACCTGTTTTGGTGTCAGGAACAGCCCATGTTGTGTAGGAAATCCCGGGACCCGACCCCGGTGATTCCAGAGACATACCACTATGCAGGGGATTGCAGATTCAAATCCCTAGACGGGTTTACTGAAAGCACTTGAGCAATCCAGGATCTTCCAGAGATGGCCAATGATTATTTAATTCATAAAACCTGATTTGATAAATGTTAACTTTGTCAGTTGTCCAGAGACATGCAGAAAGGGTTCAGGGAAGTCACTTGATGTGGAATCTATCATTAATCATGCTGAACAATCTCAGTGGTCAGGATGATAATTTAGTTTCACTTTTGATTCAGAAAAAGCACGTACTTAGTGTGTGTGTGTGTGTGTGTGTGTGTGTGTGTGTGTGGGGGGGGGGGGGGGGGGTGTGAGGCTATGTTCCAGTAAAGAACAGCAGTACAATACCAAAGCACTGGCGGGAGAAAAACACTGAAATGCCTCCAATGTCTCAATGCCAGTGGCCTTCACTTCCTGAGAAAACACTCCTATTTCCCTGAATCGTCAGTTACTCATGACTGATCACACACACCCTAGTGTTTGACCTCCCATGAACTACCAACAGTCTGACTCAGTCATCTTGTACTCCCTAGAATGTCCCTGAACATGAAGCCGTAAAGGACGTAACCAGCAACATGTCACAATACTTAATCAAAGGCACAGGTCAAATAAAGGCTTTTATGATGGTCCAAAAACACTCCAAAGTTCATTGAGTTTAGTACTAGCTTCCTGTAAACCATTCCAGAATAACAAACAACAAAACAGATAAGAGGGGCAGAGAGTGGGGAGGGAGTGGGTAAGAAGAAGGGGGAGCATAGGGTAAGAAAGCCAGGGAGAGGAATAGCTGGAAGCAGTACAGGCAAGGGGAAAGATGGGATAAGAGAGGGAAAATCCCTTCCCTCTCCCCTGCTGGCTGTGTGTCCACAGAGTTACATTCCAATGAAATGAGCAGATAAACCAGAAGAACAGAGGAGTGGAGGGGAGAGTTCTAGGTATGAGGAAAAGCCTTGAGCAGGTGGTTGTGTGCCAGACAAAGATACAAAGAACAGGGGGAGGAGGTAAAAACAATGAGAAATTAAAGGTGTGCATTGGGTGTACTTCCTGTTAATGTTCTAGTTGTGCAACTTCCCAGGAAAGACTAACAAAGTCCCTTACCATACCATGGAAGAGCTCATTTTACTACGTCTTTACAAGTTTCAATAATTTGTATAATTTATGCAGTTATAGGAGGGGTCAACTCACAATGTACTGAGTTAAGATCAGAGAGATAGACAGCCAGAGAGATGGAGACTAGCGCAGAAAGGGAAAGTCCCTGATTCTACCCTCTAAACCTCAGCAACAACTTATGTTGAGAAACAACGCAGAGCGGGGGGGGGGGGGGGGTCATGTGACTTCTCAGAATGAGGATACTAAGTGCACATACATATGCACTGTAGAAGCCTCACACAATACACTGCATGCCACAAGCACACACACACAGACAGCCAAAGCATAATGTACAAAGTGGCAACAGTAGCATTAAGGACATGGTCATTAATTTGCAATATCTGAACAGTTACCAGGGAACTTGAATAATCTAACATGGGAGTAGCATTGGCCAGAGAATTGGGAAGTGCACCAGCTAGTAGATGTCAGTGTTTGGTTAGTAGTAGTGACAGTGTGGGAGTATCAAACAGCTGTTTCATAGCACCAGTGCTGCAGCTGATCTGGTAGTCGCACAATGTGCACATGCAACTCAGTACTGGTATTAACTCTGTCAAACCGTTTAATTAAAGTGACCACTGAAGTGTTGTTTGGACTGTACAACACATATTGAACTGCTAGAGAAAGTTGTTTTTTTGCTGACACAGTATGATTATCTGGCATTGTCAAAAGAGCTTGGCAGGCTTTATGTGAAGGTATTGTGGAGTGCGTTTAAGATTTTTATTTGGGGTTACAGACTATCCTATATAGTCATTTACTTGTGATTATAACTGACAAATCTAATAAACAATTAGAAAATGGGTTCTCAGGCTTGGCAATAGGTCTGTGCTAGATAACAAAACTACCCTATCTGGTAGTCACATCATCGTGGAGAACATCATGTCTCTCAGCCTGGACTGAAATCTCCCCCTGGCTCCTCACATGGCATGAACGTATGCAGCCTGTCTGCTAGACTATACACTACAGACAGGATATCACTGTAAATGCCTCAGTCTCACGTCAACGGTGAGAACACACAACAAATGGTACTGACGTTATTTCTGGTAAGTGAGCAATGTGTTGTCTGAAACCCCAGCTGTGTGTGTGTGTGTGTGTGTGTGTGTGTGTGTGTGTGTCTCTGTATGAAGGGTTCAGGATGATTTCTCTGGGGTGATTAAGCAGACTAACAGAGCTGCAGAGAGAATGTGGCATTGACAGGGCGTGGTGGTACGCTGGAGGGAGGAAGAGGACTCATTTGAAAGTGATGGGAAAAGGCCATGGGGCATTGATAGAAAGGTGCAGAAGAACCCAACAGAACAGACCACAAATCAACATCACTTCAGAACACACAGCCCTGAACAAAGGATACCAATCATAGCACATCCTTCCAAGCAATAGGCTTGCGCATGTGACTTTGGCCTGCGTTAAGCACAGGTAACCAGAAACTGTACATTTCTTCTGATAACCGGCAGCCGAGAGGTGTCTGTACGGTAAAGAGGCTGGGTGAGGAGGAAATCAAGGACTTCCTCTTTCACACCTTTCCTTATTGTGCTCTGAAGTCTGCAGTGAGTGGCAGGTGTGTGTATGTGTGTATATGTTTCCCTATATCATCAGGACCCCAATGTCCTAACATTTCACCGTAATGTCCTGAAAAATGTAGGAAAACAAATGCTATTTTAAGCTTAAGGGTTTTGGGGTTAGGGAAAATATGATTTTTACACTCCAAAAACTCCTAACATTTCTGAAAACACAGCTGTGTGTGCTCGTGCATGTATCTCACCTGTCTCAGGTTGTTGTAGATGTCCAGGTCTGTGTTAACCAGTCCCAGGAGAAGGATCATTCTTTGGATCTGAGCTTCCTGCCCCTGCACCACTGCTATGTGAAGAGCCCTGTAACAAACACACACACACACACACCCCCAAGTCAAAACTACACACAAAATTCTGATATTTAAACCAATAAATTGACACACACATCCTTTTCACACAACTCCAGCATGATTGTAAAGTGGCTGCTGATACGTCCTGACACAGAAACATCCTGACTAACCTTTAAGCCAGAGAAATCCTATGGCCTACAAACGGACTGACACACGAACTGGCATGTGATGGCTGGCTGTGTGTAAAACCTTTACACAATTGCAGTAGAAAGTTTACACAAGCCCACAATATGTTTTGACAAATTCAGGCTAACCCATAACCTATATATTACTGAATGACTGAGCACTGGCCAACTTCACTTGACCTATGACCTGATTCTCCACAACTGACAGTTAGGCTGAGAGGAGAGCAGTGTGGTGCGTGACTCATTACAAAGCCTGTTGAAAACTGATCAAGGTGATTAGGAAACTGCTATTTATATGGTATGTAAAGTGAAAGAACAGAGGAATAAGGAAGAATGACAGGAGTTCTTGAAAAAAAAAAATATATCAGAAACTAATTTCAGTAAACTCGTTTGGTTTGGTATAATTTCCTGTTGTGTGACAATGGCACAGCCCTCTGTATTGGGGAAGATAATCACCATTAAACCATTAGAACTACAGTCTCTATTAGGGGCTTTCTGTGTGTTTTCATGTCTTTCAGCTTCCTCCAATGAATATCAATCGTAAATGCAGAACAAGAGAAAAAAGGTTATGACAGGAAATTGGGTAGGGACATTTTGAGAGAACAATTTAAAAGTACCTTCTCTGAGAATTTGGGGTTGGCACAAATTTACGGTAATGTAAGTTTTTTTTTGTCTACTTCCTGATCTGTTGTCCATTATACAGAGTTACAACAGACTAAAGAACATATCGGTGTTTGGCATGTCTACCTAATGCACATACAACTAAAGACAGTCTGAGGAGATGAGTAACAACATATTTGCATACTGCAAAGTGGAAATGGAAGATAAAGAAAAATACATAGGCCTACACACAAAGAGACCATCTTTCATGCATTGCTCAAAGACAACTCTATGACAGCTCTTATACAAAACAAATTTAGCAGAACACCTTTTTAATCTCCAGCATCTACCTTGTTGGCTTTTTAACACTGGTCACAAATGGTACGTGCTGCAGGCCTATACAATACAAATGTTATGTCCTGAGACAAAACATATGTCATCCTCTTTCAGAGAGTTGTAAGTTATGTCATACATTCCTACACTGAACAAAAATATAAACGCAACATGTAAAGTGTTGGTCCCAGGTTTCATGAGCTGAAATAAAAGATCCCAGAAATGTTCCAAAAGCTTATTTCTCTAATTTTTTACACATTTGTTTACATCCCTGTTTGTGAGCATTTCTTCTTTGCCAAGATAATCCATCCACGTGACAAGTGTGGGATTGATTAAACAGGATGATCAGTATCTGACCGTAAGGCGCTACATAGGGTAGTGCGTCTGGCCCAATACATCACTTGGGCCAAGCTTCCTGCCATCCAGGACCTATATACCAGGCGGTGTCAGAGAAAGGCCCAAAAAACTGTCAAAGACTCCAGTCACCCAAGTTATAGACTGTTCTCTCTACTACTGCATGGCAAGCGGTACCGGAGCGCCAAGTCTAGGTCCAAAAGGCTCCTTAACAGCTTCTACCCCCAAGCTATAAAACTGCTGAACAATTTATCAAATGGCCACCCGGACTATTTACATTGACACCCCCCCCCAGTTGTTTTGACACTGCTGCTACCACCGCACATTTACTCAGTACCGGTGCCCCCTGTATATAGCCTTGTTATTGTTATGTAATTCAACTGTGTAACTTTTTATTTTATTTTGATTTAGTAAATATTTTCTTAACTCTATTTCTTGAACTTTACTTTTGGTTATGGGCTTGTAAGTAAGCATTTCACGGTAAGGTCTACACCTGTTGTAGTTGGCGCATGTGACAAATAAAATTAGATTTGACATGTGCACCTTGTGCTGGGGACAATAAAATGCCACTAAAATGTGCAGATGTCTCACAACACAGTGCCACAGGTGTCTCAAATTTTGAGGGAGCATGCAACTGGTATGCTGACTGCAGGAATGTTCACCAGAACTTTTGCCAGATAATTGAATGTTCATTTCTCTACCATAAGCAACCTCCAACGTAATTTTAGAATTAGAATTTGGTAGTATGTCCAACCAACCTCACAACGTGTATGGTGTTGTGTGGGCGAGTCAATCTTGCAACCTTTCAGTTACTAGTCCAACGCTCTAACCATTAGGCTATCTGCCTCCCTGGTATGGGCAGGCATAAGCTACGGACAACAAACACAATTGAATTTTATCAATGGCAATTTGAATACTCAGAGATACCGTGACATGATCCTGAGGCCCATTGTCGTGCCATTTATCCGCCGCTATCACCTCATGTTTCAGCATGATAATGCCCCTGTCGCAAAGATCTGTACACAATTCCTGGAAGCTTAAAATGTCCCAGTTCTTCCATGGCCTGCATACTCACCAGACATGTCACCCATTGAGCATGTTTGGGATGCTCTGGATCGATGTGTACGACATCGTCCGTTTTGTCACCAAAGCCCCATATACTACCCACCACTGCGATCTGTATGCTCTCGTTGGCTGGCCCTTGCTTCACATTCGTCGCCAAACCCACTGGCTCCAGGTCATCTATAAGTATTTGCTAGGTAAAGCCTCGCCTTATCTCAGCTCACTGGTCACCATAGCAGCACCCACCGGTAGCACACGCTCCAGCAGGTATTTTTTTTACATTTACATTTTAGTCATTTAGCAGACGCTCTTATCCAGAGCGACTTACAGTAGTGAATGCATACATTTCATACAATTTCACACATTTTTTTTTCTGTGCTGGCCCCCCGTGGGATATTTCACTGGTCACCCCTAAAGCCAATTCCTCCTTTGGTCGCCTTTCCTTCCAGTTCTCTGCTGCCAATGACTGGAACGAACTGCAAATTTTTTTTAAAAAAATCACTGAAGCTGGAGACTCATATCTCCCTCACTAACTTTAAGAACCAGCTGTCAGAGCAGCTCACAGATCACTGCACCTGTACATAGCCCATCTGTAAATAGCCCATCCAACTACCTCATTCCCATACTGTAATTTATTTTTGCTCCTTTGCACCCCAGTATCTCTACTTGCACACTCATCTTCTGCACATCGATCACTCGTGTTTAATTGCTATATTGTAATTATTTCGCCACTATGGCCTATTTATTGCCTTACCTCCCTTATCCTACCTCATTTGCACACACTGTGTATATATACCTTTTCTATTGTATTATTGACTGTGTTTGTTTATTCAATGTGCAACTCTGTTGTTGTTTGTGTTGCACTGCCTTGCTTTATCTTGGCCAGGTCGCAGTTGTAAATGAGAACTTGTTGTCAACTAGCCTACCTGGTTAAATAAAGGTCAAATAAAAAATAAAATCGTGTCCCAGTTCTCGCCAATATCCAGCAAGTTCGCACAGACATTGAAGAGGAGTGGGACAACATTCCACAGGCCACAATCAACAGCCTGATCAACTCTGTAGGAGATGTGTTGCGCTGCATGAGGCAAATCGTAGACACACCAGATACTGACTGGTTTTCTGATCCACGCTTCTACCTTTAAGGTATCTGTGACCAACAGATGCATATCTGTATTCCCAGTCATGTGAAATTCATAGATTAGGGCCTAATACATTTATTTCAATTGACTGATTTCCTTATATGAACTGTAACTTAGTAAAATATTTGAAATTGTTGCATTTCTATTTTTGTTCAGTAGAAATAGTACTAGTCCATAGCTTGAGCCAACAATTCCCTTAGCATCAACAAATTAAACAGGTTTAAAAAAATAAATGACAACTTATGTTGGAGGGCTCGTGTGTGAGATAGGGAGAGGTCATACAGCTTAGCCCTGTTTTGCCAGGCAGAGAGAGACGGACTTGACAGCTTAAGTAATATTTGGGTGCCAAGCCGAAACATTATTCTTTCTGAGCTTAAGGCAAGTCCTAACGGAACACTTATCAGCATACGGCCTTGGGTGGATCTCATAACTGCCTCTCTTGAAGACAGGTGCGTGCCTAGCTGCACTTATGAGTAATTAAACCTAACATTATGCATTAGGAACATGTAGGGCAGTATGTTACTAATACAGACTGATCATTGAGACATTGTTCATCTCTGATCAACCTGTGTCACCGTAGACCTTCATATTCACACACACTTAGAGTGGTTGGATGGATGCATCTTTCACAAAACAATCACAACACAACACGTACAATGCATAGCACAGGTGTGGAGATATGTGGTAACATTATACAGAGCCTGAGGTTTGGAGGCGGGTGTTTGACTGACGTCAATGCAGAAGGCAGGTCTAACCAATCACAACCAGCCATCTCTTCTGTGTAGCTAGTGTAACAGACCAAAACATGTCAACAAACCATAGCCAATACAACCTTGTTTTCCTCAATTCTTGTTCAACTTGAGTAAAGAAATATTTCACATAGAGAAAGACACAATAGGAATGACAGTTTGTAATTGAAACCCATCTCCATACAAGTGTAGTTCTAACCGGCACTGTGGTGACTGGTGCAACTGAAGATGACCACAAGACAGTCTCATAACAGTAAAACGTGCGACAGTGTTGACGCCCCTCTCTCGCAATCTGACCTGACTAACGGCCATACGGCACAGTGAAGCCACTCAGCCGTCTGATCAGTGTGAAAAGCAGAACTTGTGTTTGGCCGTGTATGTCGGTTCTTTCCTCAAAGCTCCCCTTTCCGGTAAGTGAGAACCACCCATCACCACACAAACACCCCTGACCACGTTCACAAGTGTATCTGTTGTAGGGCTGACCCCATTAGTCGACTTGTCGATTGTTTGGTCGACCAACATTTTTTTAGTTGAGCAATATAAAATATATATACACTGCTCAAAAGAATAAAGGGAACACTTAAACAACACAATATAACTCCAAGTCAATCACACTTCTGTGAAATCAAACTGTCCACTTAGGAAGCAACACCGATTGACAATACATTTCACATGCTGTTGTGCAAATGGAATAGACAACAGGTGGAAATGATAGGCAATTAGCAAGACACCCCCAATAAAGGAGTGGTTCTGCAGGTGGGGACCACAGACCACTTCTCAGTTCCTATGCTTCCTGGCTGATGTTTTGGTCACTTTTGAATGCTGGCGGTGCTTTCACTCTAGTGGTAGCATGAGACGGAGTCTATAACCAACACAAGTGGCTCAGGTAGTGCAGCTCATCCAGGATGGCACATCAATGCGAGCTGTGGCAAGAAGGTTTTCTGTGTCTGTCAGCGTAGTGTCCAGAGCATGGAGGCGCTACCAGGAGACAGGCCAGTACATCAAGAGACGTGGAGGAGGCCGTAGGAGGGCAACAACCCAGCAGCAGGACCGCTACCTCCGCCTTTGTGCAAGGAGGAGCAGGAGGAGCACTGCCAGAGCCCTGCAAGATGACCTCCAGCAGGCCACAAATGTGCATGTGTCTGCTCAAACGGTCAGAAACAGACTCCATGAGGGTGGTATGAGGGCCCGACGTCCACAAGTGGGGGTTGTGCTTACAGCCCAACACCGTGCAGGACGTTTGGCATTTGCCAGAGAACACCAAGATTGGCAAATTCGCCACTGGCGCCCTGTGCTCTTCACAGATGAAAGCAGGTTCACACTGAGCACGTGACAGACGTGAGAGTCTGGAGACGCCGTGGAGAACGTTCTGCTGCCTGCAACATCCTCCAGCATGACCGGTTTGGCGGTGGGTCAGTCATGGTGTGGCATTTCTTTGGGGGGCCGCACAGCCCTCCATGTGCTCGCCAGAGGTAGCCTGACTGCCATTAGGTACCGAGATGAGATCCTCAGACCCCTTGTGAGACCATATGCTGGTGCGTTTGGCCCTGGGTTCCTCCTAATGCAAGACAATGCTAGACCTCATGTGGCTGGAGTGTGTCAGCAGTTCCTGCAAGAGGAAGGCATTGATGCTATGGACTGGCCCGCCCGTTCCCCAGACCTGAATCCAATTGAGCACATCTGGGACATCATGTCTCGCTCCATCCACCAATGCCACGTTGCACCACAGACTGTCCAGGAGTTGGCGGATGCTTTAGTCCAGGTCTGGGAGGAGATCCCTCAGGAGACCATCCGCCACCTCATCAGGAGCATGCCCAGGCGTTGTAGGGAGGTCATACAGGCACGTGGAGGCCACACACACTACTGAGCCTCATTTTGACTTGTTTTAAGGACATTACATCAAAGTTGGATCAGCCTGTAGTGTGGTTTTCCACTTTAATTTTGAGTGGGACTCCAAATCCAGACCTCCATGGGTTGATAAATTGGATTTCCATTGATTATTTTTGTGTGATTTTGTTGTCAGCACATTCAACTATGTAAAGAAAAAAGTATTTAATAAGATTATTTCATTCATTCAGATCTAGGATGTGTTGTTTAAGTGTTCCCTTTATTTTTTTGAGCAGTATATATTTTTTTATGGCAAAAGAGACTTGTCGGATTCCCGTCTGTCTCAGTGGACTAATCCATTGCGGAGGCCGCTGGGATTGCTCATTAGTATCACCAGTAGTACATTTACCTTTCATTTCCATAATTTCTAGTCTACAATGTTTTATGGTAATTTTTGTTAATGCATTCAATATATTATTACTACAATATTTTACCATTCTCATTGTCGGAGTGGACACGTTGTTTGAGGAATGCACAACCTAGGCTACACTTCTGAGGAACATGTTTTGGTTTATTTCATTCCATTTACGAGTTGTCAATTTACTCATTGTAATTTGTAGCGCTTCTGTCAATATTGAGTAAGGACCAGCACCTGATTATTCATACAAGTAGGCCTAGGCTACCTGGTCAGCGTGCAAATGTAGGCCTAGAAATGTGCCCATTTGGGGATCTGATAGTATTTCTGATTGTCTTACCTCACCACCACAGTAGAACTTCTGAAAGTCACCTCAAACAGTGAGTAAACTAAGTCTGTTTTTACATCCATTGAGAATGTCAAGGTCATCCTATTTGAAAAATATTTTCAGCTCTCTTTCAATAACCACTCAGCATGAAAGGGGGAAAAAATGTCATGCTCTGATCTGGTGGAAACATCATAAAATAAGCGTACCTGATTTTTACTTATCCCTTGCGCAAATAGCCTAGAGCTAAGTCCTTCCGGAGCTCACAGTAGCGGCACTTCACTACCGCCTTCATTTACCTAAAAACTCCCACCAGATCAACATTGGCACTCAAGTGATTACAGTGATAATAGGTAATCCATCAAAAACCACTGACTGGGTTCTCCCATGCAGTGAGGAAGCAGAATGAATGAATCTGCAGCAGTCTTTTCGTCACGTAGTAAACATGTATTTGTGGAGTATGTGAGTAGACGACAAACATGCATTATTGCAGCACAATGAGGATGGCAACAGTAATGGCATCAGTTCTGATTAAAAAGAGTCCCCAGATGACTATTTGCGAGGTGCGTCTCCTTACATTCCTCAAAAAGCTATCAAACACCTAACTGACCTAGTAATAGGTGTCTCCATTCAATGCAATGGTGAGATTATCACACACTTGAACAAGGTTCCTCTCTCTCAAGATGAAACTGTGCTCTCCTGTTCCTGGAAGTGGGGCAGACCACAGCCCCAGATAACCCAAAGCACACTGACGCAGGAGCGCTGGGCCACACTCAAACACACACTTACACACACACTGAGTGACAGAGACTGGCAGTGGCATACATACGGCATCCTGTTTGGGGGGAGGTGAGGGAATACGGGTTGCTGTGGCCAGCAGATCACCTGAGAGAGTGATGACTTTAAGACGGGTGTATTAAACAAAAAGGGAACCAGAAACACACCACAGTCCAACTTATGATACATCCTTTTCAGAAGACATTTTAGTCCTTTTCAAAAATCATTTTAGTCATTCGCAGGTGTTGTTAGCCAGAATGCATACATTTCTTACTTTTTGAAACTGGACCTCAGTGGGAGTTGAACCAACAACTCTGACATTGCAATTACCAAGCTCTACCAACTGAGCCACATGGAACACCTTGAGACTGGAGCCTGACATAGCCTTTATGGTTGCCTGTTAGTATTAGATATTTTATTTATTGATCTTTAAAGCAGCCTCTATGGTCCTGGCCTTTGGAACAGACTGCCAGAGGATCTGAGGGCAGGCCTCAGAAACTGGAGACATTTTTAAGAAAAATCTTAAGACATAACCTTTTTTGCCTTGCTTTTAGTCTTTTAGTCTTTTAGCTTTAGTCATACGATTACATAAAAAAAAAATGGTATACCATTCTATATTTATTTTAATCAATTAGTCTCATGTCCACTTATTTTATTATTGTTTTACTATTTTATTTGTTAAAGCACTTTGAAATGCAAATGTATCCTCTAAGAAATGTGGTATATAAATAAAGTTTGATTTGATTTTTGCCATGGCAGCACTATAGCTACTTCCTCCAGTTTATTGACCCCTCCCCTACCTACATGTCTGCATAGGTTAGAAGCATATCCCTGGCCAAGCACAGCGGTGAGCCAAAGTTGTTGGGTACTATACATGTGGTTTACAAGGAACTGCTGAACAAACTTCATCCCCACCTGTATTCTATAAGCATGACAATACCCATCACAAATACATGTACTGTCCCCATGTTACTGCACTGACTGCACAGCTGTCTCTCAATCAAGCAGCTAGATGGACAATGAACAAGGGAGAATGAGACAGGGGTGAGAGATGAACAGGGGAGCGTGTGACAGAGGGGTGAGAGAATGTTAATGAGAGATAAGCAGGGAAGAGATCAAAAGAAAAAGCGAGAGAGAGGGAGAGAGAGAGAGAGCGGTAAATGAGGAAGTGAGGAGCGGATGTTTGGGTTTTTGAGCTCATTCATTTAAAAACACAGAGAAATGAAAACAGAGAGATACAGAAAGACCTGAGAAAACCGCAGTCACACATTGAGAGGCGCACGCTCAGAGGTTTTCCCGAAACTGAGGGGCGATGAGAACTGAGGATTAACACCCCATTGACGTAAGCACGCACACACACAGACACACTTGGGGATGGTGGTGGGGGGCTGAGAAGCAGCACTGTCTTTCTGCTGAAATCTAACTTTTCATCAGACAGACCACAATACAAGTAGGTACCAGCCAGGGAAATGCACTTCTTTACAGTCTACCACTTCATCAAGTAGTTTGACTTCATAAGAACAGCACCCAAATATGAGAACAGCACCCAAAAGCCCCAGCGCAACCACCTAGGTACTGTTTGATTTAAAAAATATATATATTTAAAAAAGATGTAAAAAAAAACGAGCACTGGAATGCAAATGAACTTTTATAAGGATACATTTTCTTAAACATCTTGTGATCAGATGGCAAGGTGTTTTCTTCCTGGTTGATTTCAGTGCTGGTCCCTGGGCTCTACATCACATGAAATCATCCCAAGCGTAACTGCTATGTCTCGAAACCCACATCCAGGTCTGCACTCTCTCGATCATGTGTTTGTTGTGATGGGATGCAAATGAGTGACACACAGCACTTAAACTACAGGAACATGACTTTGCAATGCCATTCTTGGATGGACTTATGATTTCAGTCACATGAGTGTTTTTGTATCGTCCTCTCATTTCTGTCAGTGAACGGGTGAGTGCTCAGGTGTAGAAGGTCAGAGAGGGCATCAGTGCGTGAGGTTGGTATTAACATGTGATTGAATGTACCCCACCCACTCCTTAACCTCAAACATAAGGTGACCAGACGTCCCTGATTTCCCGGGGACAGTCCCCGATTTTGGTGGCCTGTCCCCGGCTAGTACCGGAAATGTCCCTGATTATCCCCAGAAAGAAAAGCAACTCTGAAGTTAAATTGAGGCTGATATTTCAGTAATCAAAAGCTGTATGCAATCAGATTTCAATGTCAAATTTGTCTCACCACTTGTATCAAACTTGTTTGCTCCCTTCTATGAGAACATTTGGTCAGTGATACATTGTAATAACCGCATGAACAACCATGCCCATAGCCAGAAAACCTTTCCAACCACATAGGCTACCAAACTGGGGTGATTCAAAAATGATCATGGTAGGCTAAAATTAAGAAACATTTGAGGGGTTAATCAATTTCTGTGTTATAAATAATTAAAGTATTTGAAAGGACTGTAGCGGAAATGTATAGTTAAAAATAGTTCCATGGGTGGCCTCCCGAGTGGTGCAGTGGTCTGAGGCACTGCATTGCAGTGCTAGCTGTGCCACAAAGGAACCTGGTTTGAGTCCAGGCTCTGTCGCAGCCGGCCATGACCGAGAGACTAATGGGGTGTGCACAATTAGCCCAGCATCGCCCGGGTTAGGGGAGGGTTTGGCCGGCAAGGATGTTCCTGTCCCATCGCGCACTAGCGACATCTGTGCAACGCCTGCTGACATGGTCGCCAGGTGTACGGTGTTTCTTCCGACACATTGGTGCGGCTGGCTTCCTGGTGAAGCGGGCGTTGTGTCAAGAAGCAGTGCGGCTTGGCTGGGTTGTGTTTCGGAGGACGCACGGCTCTTGACCTTTGCCTCTCCCGAGTCCATGCGGGAGTTGCAGCGATGGGGCAGGACTGTAAATACCAATTGGGGAGAAAAAGGGGTATAAATAAAGATAAAAAATGTTACAAAAAAATTCTAATTCCATGGGATATTTTAATCTTCTTTCTTAGTTATTTTTTGTTATGTGTTGTTATCTGGTCACCTTACTCTAATAGTCAGCCCAGCCTCCCAGAGGCAAGCCAGTGTCTCATGAATACTCACACAAACAATGCAAACAGACACAGAACACGACACACACACAGTACAGATCACAGAGGTTAAGTTCCATCTCAGAATCCCCCTCACCCAGTGACACTTTCACTGAGCAGCAGAGCAGAGAATTGGCTCCATTAATCATTACAGAGACAGGAAGTGAAATGAAGGTAAAGAATGTAGTGGGGTGGGGTAAGGGTACACACAGCACACTCCTCTCTCACCACCAACACCCCTCACAGCCAGGGGAATCATAGACCAAAAGAAACAAACACAGACTGTGACATCTCCTCTCCCTCCAACACATACCTAACTGATCAGGGTCATATGTAAAAACAAAAATTAAATGGAAAACAAAAATGACTTACTGAACTCGATCCAGTCCATAGCTCCTAGCAGGAAGTCAGGGTTAGTAAGGAACCCTCACAGGGCAACAGTACTACTCTAGGCCCCATCTGCTACATGAGACTAACAGAAGTTCAATGCATGTAGGGTTTTCAAAAACAAACATACGTGTCGCCATCGTTGTCTTGGCGTGTCGCCAGGGCAACATCTGCCAGCAGGTGTTCGGTGTGTCCCGGGTAAAGAGAGGACTGGAGGTGAGAGACAGGCACCTTCACAACCAGCGGTGACCTGCTGGGCCAGGAGTAGAATGGGTACCCTGGATAGGGATCTGGGTGACAGAGGGAGGGAGGGGGTAGATAGAGAGAGATGTTTGGTACAATGCCATGAAATAAGGAAATTACAGGTGACCCATTGACATGTTTTTAATCAGTTCAATCATTTATCGCTGGAAGGTCTGGCAAAACAGTTTCTCAATGACTGGGGTTCCAAAACAAGACTAATCACTGCACAATGACACACGATCTATGAAGGAACATTCCACAGAGAAAATCAGTTTCTGACTCATAAAAGCAAATGACCACTAACTGATTCAGCAGTATATTCTCTTTCAAACCAATAACTTTGATTATGGTCAAATGAATAGTTATAACATGACTGTCTGATATAGAGCAAAACAAAAGTTGTAATCCTTAGGAGAAAAAAAACTATGAAAATGCGATAGGATAAACTTTGAATAATAATGTAATTGTCTGTACACTTTCATTTAAATATTTTTTCACTCGTCTTTTGCCAGGGCGACTAACTTACAGTAAGGACGGAGTGCTTGCATTGAACGAACCGGATCGATGCTTTGGTGTTCATTGTCAAAACCGCTGGCAGCGGACAATTGTCTGTGTGAGACCGATGCCAGGGTACCAATGCTCTCATCGTCGTAGCTCTTTAATAAAATCTTTGGAGGACTCGGTCTGCAGCACAAGTCTTTGTTTTTGTAGGGGGATAAGCGCTCCTCTCTCCCGGGTGGGGTACGTGACTGTTCCGGCGTCTCCCATTCAGTAGGAAATGGACGTTTCCTAAATGGAAGCCACGAGGAAGATATGTTCTGTGTTCGTGTGTCTGTTGTGCTGCTCTCTCCAGGGTTCGGAGTGAACGGCGTGTGAGAAGTTGCCGCTGGGGAGTGTTTTTTCTCCAGAAAAGACGGGTTTCCCGTTTTCACAGGAGGTTTTATCAACGACACTCCACAACGATGCTCCAGCGGCTCCACAGTGGGGCTGGGATTTCCGTTTGGACAGTCATCCTCCGCGAGGGGGGCAGCGGGATACTGCGTTCTCACACTGACGGAGCGACCTTTGCTGGTGGGAGTCCTGTCGGCGCCGCTCCCACGCGCCCTGGTTGTGGTGCTCAGATCCAGCGGCACTGTGGTTTGAGTCTGGTGACCGTTCATGGTCATGGTCCTCGGCATGAACACGAATCAAGTAGCCTGGAATCAGCCTCGGGTGTTTGTCGTCTCAAAACATAGCAGTGATTCAAATGTCAATTTAATGTATGTTTTCTATAGCCTAGGCACAGTCTCCTTCTCCACGAAAATATCCAAATGTTGTTTTGCATTGGGAGTTTAATAATGTAATTTGTCATGCCAATACAAGAATGGCTCGAAGCTATTCTCCAAATCCATAAATGTTCCTTTTGAGAAGATTAGTGTAAACTGATACAAATACGTTTCTTAAAATAATTAAATCATACAACTGAGTTGTAGTAAATGTTCAGAATGATAAATATAAGACTTTTGAATAACCTAACTGACGGTAACACACCTGCAATATAAGTGCAGGTAGGCAAGTGAAGAAAATCAATAGGCTATTGTGTTCCTTCTTTTATTGCAACGAATCAAATAGTCCGTAAACTGTCTCTCTCTCTCTCTCATTCACATAACCAAATCCGCGAAACCGGGGCTTTCCCTTTCGGATAAGAATTAACTCTTTACCTTCCTGTTTGCAAACTGAAACAGTGCGCTCTGACGGTCTACTTTTTTAACCAACACCTTTAAAATATTAAAGGTTTAGTGTAGCCTACGTAACTGAAGTGTTCAATGGTAATTAAGGCATATATGATTGATTTAATTCACTTAATGTTAGAATTCCTGTTTTACCCCGGTTTGGGCTATGGATTAATCTAGTATGTCAACGATGCCAAATGTTTTTTCTGATTTTAATTTATGACTGCACAAACAATGCTAGAGAAACAATGCTCGAATTCTGTATGGAGCGCATTTGGCACCAGGAAGTTGTGAGGAAAAAGGGGTTTGCATGTGGTCTGATCCAGGGGTTTCAAACTCATTTCATGGAGGGTCTAGTGTCTGCAGTTTTTTCCTTTCAATTAAGCAATAGACAACCAGGTGTTGGCAGTTCCTTACTAAGTAGTGTCCTTGATTTATCAAGTACAATAGAGGAGAGAAACCCCTCAGCCACTCAGCCCTCCATGGAATGAGTTTGACACCTGTGATCTAATCGGTTGATCATATGGTGTCGTCGGTGTCATTCCACTGTAGTTTCCCAGGGTTTACCAATTCAGCGGGATCTCCCCACAGTTGATAGGCCTATTGGGGATAAACTCATATCCTGTAGCAGTAACTGGATGGACCATTGACTGGATGATTCTCTGTCTGACCATCTGACCTCTGTCATTGGAGCAAATAACCTTCTGGGTGGTGAGCCACCTGGAGGTTTGCCAGTTTGAATCCCGGGTCAGACGGGAAAATCTGATGGTCAAGGCATTGTGCCCTTGAGCAAGGCACTTAACCCCCCACAAGTCCTCCTCCATGGGCGCCCAATGTGGCAGCCCCCTCCTCCAAACTGTATATGTATGTGTGTCTTTTGGAGGGGTTGAGATAAAGCAGAGGTCAAATTTCAGTGTGACCTTGTGTACAATTGACCAATAAAGGGATCCTAATGTTAAATAGCCTTCTGACCTGGGCCTCTGTGTCATTGCACATCTCACTCCATCAAACACCACACCACTCCGCAACACACACACACTTCTCACCCAACCTTGTCGGTGCCCGGCCCCAGCTGATTCTTTAGTTACCAGGGACAATTTGGGACTTTCCTCAGATGTATCGAAGTGTGGAACCGCCAACAGAAAATCAAGCTTTGTGTCTAAAGTCCCTGAAACACCCTGCTGAATCTGTGCTGACACGTTGTGCAGCTGCTGGATACAGTAGATAGTCAAGGTGTCCTGTGTTCGGGATGGTCATTACCATGAACTGTTGGAGACAGATAGCTTAGCGGTTAGAGAGGTGAACCAGCAACTGGACGGTTGCCAGTTGGAATTCCGGATCCGATGGGAAAAATTTACATTTCAGTCATTTAGCAGACGCTCTTATCCAGAGCGACATACAGTAGTGAATACATACATTTCATACATTTTTTATTTTTCATACTGGTCCCCAGTGGGAATCGAACCCACAACCCTGGCGTTGCAAACACCATGCTCTACCAACTGAGCCACACAAGCCACATGAAAAAACTGGTGGGAAGTGAGCTGAAACCAGAGGGTTGCTTGTATCAAATCCTAGATGCCATTACTTTCCGTTGTGCCCTTGAGCTAGGCACAATAACAGTTCCCCCGGCGCCCAGTGTGTCAGCCCCGAGCACCTCTCCAAAAAAGCCTGTGTGTCTATGTGTGTCTTTCGGTTGGGTTGGGTTAAAAGCAGATGTCAAATTTTGGTTGGACCTTGTGTGCAATTGACTAATAAAGTGATCCTAATCTTAATCTGTTTGAGCTACCCTGGCCAACCGTACACTCATACAGCCCCCACCTCTTCATGACTGTATGAGTGACTTCTGCACCTATTTTATGTATTTATACTCAGCTCGTCAAAATGCAGAAAAGTGCAGTATGCTGTTAAGAACAGGGCCTTGTCAGGATGGTTTTGTGGTGGTGTAGAGGTGAATGGACAGACAAGATGGAACACCCTGAGACAGTGAAAGGAGGCAGGGCTGCACGATATGTTTCAAAAAATTTAATAGCGATTTTTTTTTAAACACAATATTGCAATTGCAATTTGACTTGCGATATAGATCAAAACACTTGGATGAACCATTTGAAATAGAATGATTTATATTAAGAAGCAAAGTGGAAAACAACATTGTTCTTGTTTGGAACAATCTGTTGACTGCATTAAACCTTACAGAACAGCATGCAAACTTATAGTGAATCTAACAGCGAGGAGAAGACATGAGGAGAGGTAGAGAGACGACAAACACGCGGCTTATTGGTGTTTCAAAATATTGCATGATATATGGATCTCTTGCTATATGGATATTGCACATGTCAATATTGCGATTTTGATGTGAATTTGATTAATTATGCAGCCATAAAAGGGAGCCATGGCCATCTAGTGTCATTAGATATACACTCAATGGCCAGTTTATTAGGTACACTCATCTTGTACCGGGTTGGACCCCTCTGTAGCCATGTTCAACAACAATGTTCAGATATGTGTGTCATTCAAAAGTTGCTCAATTATATGAAGGGACCTAACGTGCACCAGGAACACATTCCCCATACCATTACACCACCCATACCATTACACCACCCATACCATTACACCACCCATACCATTACACCACCCACACCATTACACCACCCACACCATTACACCACCCATACCATTACACCACCCATACCATTACACCACCCATACCATTACACCACCCACACCATTACACCACCCATACCATTACACCACCCATACCATTACACCACCCATACCATTACACCACCCACACCATTACACCACCCATACCATTACACCACCCATACCATTACACCACTGCCACCAGCTTGTACCGTTGACACCAGGCACGATGGGGCCATGGACTCATGCTGCTTAAACTAAATCATAACTCTGCCATCAGCATGACGCAACAGGAACCAGGATTCATCGGACTCGGACCAGGCAAAGTTTTTCCGCTCCTCAATCGTCCGGTGTTGGTGATCGCGTGCCCACTGAAGCCACTCTTCTCGTTTTTAGCTGATAGGAGTGGAACCCGGTGTGGTCGTCTGCTGTAATAGCCCATCCACGACAAGGATCAATGGGATGTGTGTTCTGAGATGCTGTTCTGCACACCACTGTTGTACTGCTCTGTTATTTGCCTATTTGTGACCCGCCTGTTAGCTTGCACGTTTCTTGCCATTCTCCTTCGACCTCTCTCATTAACAAGCTGTCTCTTCCCACAGGACTGCCGCTGACTGTTGTGCGTGAAAAGCCCAGGAGGCCGGCCATTTCTGAGATACTGGAAATAGCACGCCTGGTAGTGACGATCATACCACGCTCAAAGTCGCTTAGGTCACTCGTTTTGTCCATTCTAATGTTCAATCGAACAGTAACTGAATGCCTCCATGCCTGTCTGCCTGCTTTATATAGAAGCCACGGCCACGTGACTCACTGTAGGAGCTAACCATTTTCGTGAACGGGGTGGTGTACCTAATAAACTGGCCACTGAGTGTAAATTGGCAACAAACTGAATGTGACTGGCACTGGAGAATGATGCAGGGAAGACCCCAAGTCTTTGTAAACATTGCAGCATACACTTGGAGATCTCTTTGGTGCAGTGAGCAGCCTCACAACCTCAGACTGTGAACTTCTTGCCATTCTCTCCATCATGTGGATGTTGTAAGTATAGCCTGGTTATAAATAAATTCTACCAGGCCAATGCAGTTCCAGTCTCTGCCACTTGTCGGCAGTAGAGACCTAATCGTACAGGAAAGGTGCATATAAGTGGTTTCCAACATTTGGTAAACTGTGACTTGGCTTCATCATTATCAAGCATTTTATCTTAACATATCCCACGTCTTTCCAATGTGCTACTGCTTAATGGTAACTCTACACTAAACCTAACACCCAGGCCTAACAGCAGCCAAGAGAATGGTTGCTTTACGATGGCAAGCCTCACACACTCTGCAATGGATTTCCTTATTCATGATATTTTGGTATTTGTATTTTATTAGGATCCCAATTAGCTTTCGCAAAAGCAGCAGCTACTCTTCCTGGGGTCCACACAAAGCATGAAACATGACATCATACAGAACTTTAATAGACATTAAAGTTAATAGGCATTTAATAGGCATTTACCGTTCTCTCTAGATAGTTTCCCTTTACAAATGTTACAACAGAGAAGAATATGGTGCTAACAGTTAAATTCTGCTTGGTCCCACAGTCTCACAAAGGGAAGACAGCAGTTGAGGGCTGCTTTACACATGAAACATCACTGGGCCTTGACCTGCAGTGCGATGACTTCACATACATCCTGTAGCGCAGTTCTCTTCATCTTTGTGACATCTAATCACTATAAGTTTCCACTACTCTCTCTCTTCCTCTCTCTCTCTTTTTATACTCTCTTTTTATACCACTCTCTACACAACACACTCTCCTTGTGGGTATTCCCTGTTTCCTCTTCCCCCCTCCTTTCTTAGTAATCGGTTACCTCTAAGCCCAAACCTATCTTAGCCTCACTCCACCTTCACACACAAAGACTACAAACCTGTTTGTCTGGCTGCAAACCAGGAAGAACATCAAAGAAAGAGAGAGAGAGCATAAAAAAGTGACACAAAACAAAGAGAGAGAGAGAGCATGAACAAGTGACACAAAACAAAGAGAGAGAGAGAGAGAGGGGCCAGCCAGAGTCAGACTGAGACATAAAAAAGTTTCCGTTGAGCTGCAAAGAGAGCCTGGGGTCTATATCTGAGACACCATTTGTATGTTGTAGATGAAATCAGAGAGCGTTACGCCACTTGGGGGGAGAGATAGTGGCTGGGCACAAGAGCGTAAAATGTTGAGTAAGAAGGGGAGGAGAGAACAGGGGAGGAGAGGTGTTGAGATAGTTTAGGAAGGGTGAGTGGTTGTTCTGTTCTGCCCTCCCTTGCTCTCTCTTTCAGGGTTTTCTCTTTACACTTTCTCTTTACAAACTGAACGGGAAAGAGATTGTTTCTAAAAAATATCGGCTACTTCTGGAGAACTGACCAAAGAAATTGAGGATTTATGAATTGAGGATTTTATGAATGCAGACTTGAAAAACCAACATTTTTGAAAGATTGTTTGTAAACAGTTTTGAGAGATTATTTGTTTGCACTTTTCTGGACAAGACGTTTCACCTCCATTCTTTCTAATCCACAGCAGTTGTCTCCATTCCTGTTGGACTATGGTATATTCTGGCACTCTGCCCCTATCTGGATTATCTGATTTCATTGGATTATTCTTTGGATTACTGAGGAACACTGGTGAAGATATATTGGATAAAGTGTGCTCTTTTCAACTCAAGCTGTCAACCATAAAGATACAATGACAACATTTACTAAGCCGTCCATGCCATACATGACAGACATCTAGACCACTCCCTCATTCAACTGTCACAGATAGGGCTGCCAGACACAAACCGCCAGGCTGCACTGAACAGATCCCACACACCACAACCAGGAATCCCTCCTCAGGACAATGGCCACGGGAGGGAATGGGCTAGGATCTGACCGGAGCCTGAAATCCACCTCCCAGCCGCCCAGTGCCTCTGACCGGCGGCAGGTGGACAAGGCCCTGAAGAGGTTGGAGAAGCTGCATCGGCTGTGTACCAACCCCAGGCTGGGCCTGAGGAACAGCCCCCCATACCTCCCCGAGGTGGTCTCAGAGACAGCCACGCTGCTCACCCAGGTGTGGGAGCCGTACAGGGGGCCTGCAGCGAGGGGGCAGGCCCCCCGGGGGGACGAGGGGGAGTACCTGAGGATCCATGCAAGACACCTGCTGGATAAGACTAACCGGGCCGTGGTGCTGTTTAAAGAGGGGCGCGATAAGATGTTCGAGGAGATGTCCAGCTTCAGGTGAGAGAGAACAACAAGGGCCAGAACATAACTTGATATATGGGGTCGTAAACGATATCTTTGTAAAAACTCAAACGGCTCAGAAAGTTACCTGCCTGTGTCTCCAGTTAGGATTTGGTGCTTAATCCAATAATCATACGCATTGTCAGTGTTGGGGAAGATACTCTAAAAATATAGTTTACCAAGCTACCAATTACTTTACACTGGAAGAAATTAAGCTACACTAAAGCTACCGTTAAGAAAATACAGTTTACTACAGAGTGTATAAAATATTAAGTTGCACCCCCTTTTGCCCTCAGAACAGCTTCAATTCGTCAGGTAATGGACTCTACAAGGGGTCGAAAGCGTTCCACAGGGATGCTGGCCCAAGTTTACAGTGATATCCTGTCTGTAGTGTATAGTCTAGCAGACAGGCTGCATACGTTCATGTCATGTGAGGAGCCAGGGGGAGATTTCAGTCCAGGCTGAGAGACATGATGTTCTCCACGATGATGTGACTACCAGATAGGGTCGTTTTGTTATCTAGCACAGACCTATTGCCAAGCCTGAGAACCCATTTTCTAATTGTTTATTAGATTTGTCAGTTATAATCACAAGTAAATGACTATATAGGATAGTCTGTAACCCCAAATAAAAATCTTAAACACACTCCACAATAATTTTACATAAAGCCTGCCAAGCTCTTTTGGCAATGCCAGATGCTCATACTGTGTCAGGACAAAACAGGACCTTTTGTCCGTACAGAGAACTTTGTCTAGCAATTCTAAACTATGAAATATTTCCCAATATAGACACAGTGTACAAAACATTAGGAACACCTTCCTAACACCTTCCTAACACCTTCCTAATATTGAATAAAGGTGTTCCTCAGACAGCCTCAATTCTTTGGGGCATGGACTCTACAGGGTGTTTAAAGCATTCCACAAGGATGCTGGCCCATATTGACCCCAATGCTTCCCACAGTTGTAAGAAGTTAGCTGGATGTCCTTTGGGTGGTGGACCATTCTTGATACACATGGGAAACTGTTGAACGTGAAAAACCAGCAGCGTTGCAGTTCTTGACAAACTCATACTGGTGCGCCTGGCTCCTACCGTCATACCCCGTTCAAACGCTCTTAAATCTTTTGTCTTGCCCATTCACCTTCTGAATGGGACACATACACATTCCATGTCTCAATTGTCTCAAGACTTAAAAATCCTTCTTTAATCTGTCTCATCCCCTTCATCCACACTAATTGAAGTGAATTTAACAGGTGACATCAATAAGGGATCATAGCTTTCACCTGGATTCACCTGGTCAGAGCTAAATGTTTTGTACACTCAGTGTAGTTCACGACATTCAAATTCTAATATCTAATTCGGAAATGTCATAGACTACAAATTGCAAGAACAGATCACTTTGGGGTCATATGTTAACAGAATGTGTAATTAAGCCTATTAAACACAAAACTATGTTTGAAGTGAGAATTAGGCAGGTCTGATGCCGAAAAAGGAAGGAAATGATTGCCTACTACACCTATATATTATTTTCCTTTTCCAAATAAAAAGTGTCTAGTCCCAATAGTTAGCTACATCACAACATTACAACAAAGTAATTTACTACTAAAAACACTACCAATATTTGAATTGAGTTCAACTACCACCAAGTTACTAAATGTAAAAGTTGCTAAATGTAGTTAAATTACTAGTTGAACTACATGTAGTTCACTACTCCCCAACACTGCACATTGTTGACATGGTTTTTGCTCTCCTCATTCACTTTTAATCTAGCATGAATAAACATGAATACTTTTTTATATCCATAAAAGTGAAACAATTACTACTCAAAAAACATTATGCATCTCTAGGCTACAAGACTATTAAACCATACCAGAAATTGAACCCTGAGGATACCATTGATTTAGAGTACATTTTAGGATGTTGACCTTTTCACCCCAAAAAGGGCTGACCTTTACTAAGACAAATACATCAGCTGTGGGGTCAAGGGCAGGGCATGTGTCCGAGATATCTGAATCCACCAGCACCATGACACAGACTTTCCGACAATATTCTCAATGGCCAATATTCAAATCAATTCTCAAGTAACTAAGGTCAACTACGAAAATTAAAATGCATGGTATTGGATTGGCAAATTCATGAGGACTTGGTTGGCATTAGACTTGATATGTACAGTAAGTGAATTATGGAGCACAGCCAGAGACAGAGAAGAACCACAATGACACAAATAGACCTGAGCAACCATTAACATCCAGTTATAGTACCAGCGAGACAAAAATGACCATTCCCAGTTCCTTCAAGTCGGCTGTCTTAAAACATAAACACAGAATCAATATGGCATTTAGGTTCGCACTACTGCAGATACATTTAGTTATTTAGTAGTTGTGCAGTAGTTGTGCAGTTTGTAAGGTGGGTATTTTGGGAAGAAATGTATCTGAGTGACTCAGTGTTTGGAACCAAACCTCTGTTCCGTTGAGACTACTAATGTCTCAGAGAGACAATGGAGTGGACCTAAGGCTTTATCATGCTAATAGTAACTGGGTGAAACTGGGTGATCGCAACAACTCTCTGGGATATACGGGCCATGGAGAAAGGCAATGTGGTTCTCTGAGACGTTTCAGGGTGGTATTTTAAAGACAATCATGAACAAAATGATGTAAATATTGTATCTTCTTTATAAATTTGGATATGTTTTAATATTGTTTCTTACAATTGTTAATTACTCAAAGTACAAAATTAAACAAATATTTCTCAATTATACAGTTGAAGTCGGAAGTTTACGTACACCTTAGCCAAATACATTTAAACTCGGTTTTTCACAATTCCTGACATTTAATCCTAGTAAAAATGATCTGTTTTAGGTCAGTTAGGATCACCACTTTATTTTAAGAATGTGAAATGTCAGAATAATAGTAGAGAGAATGATTTATTTCTGCTTTTTTTCATTCATCACATTCCCAGCGGGTCAGAAGTTTACATACACTCAATTAGTATTTGGTAGCATTGCCTTTAAATTGTTTAACTTGGGTCAAATATTTCGGGTAGCCTTCCACAAGCTTCCCACAATAAGTTGGGTGAATGTTGGCCCATTCCTCCTGACAGAGCTGGTGTAACTGAGTCAGGTTTGTAGGCCTCCTTGCTCGCACAAACTTTTTCAGTTCTGCCCACAAATGTTCTACAGGATTGAGGTCAGGGCTTTGTGATGGCCACTCCAATACTTTGACTTTGTTGTCCTTAAGCCATTTTCCCACAACTTTGGATGTATGCTTGGGGTCATTGTCCATTTGGAAGACCCATTTGTGACTAAGCTTTAACTTCCTGACTGACGTCTTGAGATGTTGCTTCAATATATCCACATTATTTTGTGAAGTGCACCAGTCCCTCCTGCAGCAAAGCACCCACACATGATGATGCTGCCACCCCCGTGCTTCACAGTTGGGATGGTATTCTTCGGCTTGCAAGCCTCCCTCTTTTTCCTCCAAACATAACGATGGTCATTATGGGCAAACAGTTATATTTTTGTTTTATCAGACCAGGGATATTTCTCCAAAAAGTACAATCTTTGTCCCCATGTGCAGTTGCTTTCCGTAGTCTGGCTTTTTTATGGCGGATTTGAAGCAGTGGCTTCTTCCTTGCTGAGCGGCCCTTCAGGTTATGTTGATATAGGACTCGTTTTACTGTGGATATAGATACTTTTGTACCTATTTCCTCCAGCATCTTCACAAGGTCCTTTGCTGTTGTTCTGGGATTGATTTGCACCTTTCGCACCAAAGTACATTCATCTCTAGGAGACAAAATGAGTCTCCTTCCTGAGCGGTATGATGGCTGCGTGGTCCCATGGTGTTTATACTTGAGTACTATTGTTTGTACAGATGAACGTTGTACCTTCAGGCGTTTGGAAATTGCTCCCAAGGATGAACCAGACTTGTGGAGGTCTACAATTTTTTTCTGAGGTCTTGGCTGATTTCTTTTGATTTCCCCATGATGTCAAGCAGAGAGGCACTGAGTTTGAAGGTAGGCCTTGAAATACATCCACAGGTACACCTCCAACTGACTCAAATGATGTCAATAAGCCTATCAGAAGCTTCTAAAGCCATGACATAATTTTCTGGAATTTTCCAAGCTGTTTAAAGGCACAGTCAACTTAGTGTATGTTAACTTCTGACCCACTGGAATTGTGATACAGTGAATTATAAGTGAAATAATCTGTCTGTAAACAATTGTTGGAAAAATTACTTGTGTCATGCACAAAGTAGATGTCCTGACCAACTTGCCAAAACAATAGTTTGTTAACAAGAAATTTGTGGAGTGGTTGAAAAACGAGTTTTAATGACTCCAACCTAAGTGTATGTAAACTTCCGATCTAACGCTAAACACATAACATTTTTACAATAATACAAAAAAGTCTGTATTATCTGTGAAGTCAAGAAAAAGCTATGAGCTATGTGTAATTTTTCCAAAATGCTGAATCTCACTATTGGTAAGAAGAACAGGGCTTGGCAAAGGATGCATGTTCAGTGCAGTGCAGTACAGCAGGACCGGCAAGTCTTAACATAACTGTTATTCCCTTTGCTCCTTGTCATCTGTATTTTGCTCTCTGAATCTACAGAATGTGTGTATCATGAAATAACATTAATTTTCATTATGCCATGTCATAACAAAAGTTTAAATAAACAACTGAGAGAGGCAGATTATTGTTAGTTTATATTAATAACACCCACATACAATGAAATAACCATTCAAACCTCCTACTCGCCCTTCAAACCCTTCTCTGTTCATGGAAAGCAACACACAAACAAATATAGATGTTTCTCTGTTCTTCTACGTTTTTACACACCGCCCATGCCTGGGTAAAATGCCCTAGTTTTGCTATGAAGCTAAATTCAATGGCAGGGAAATTGCCATTGAGTCAATGTGGTGTTGCTTTGGCTTTGACAAGCAGTAGCAAGTCCCTGCAGGTGCAATTGCAATTAATCACGATTGTTGCAACAATAAGTAACAGCTACCAGTATATTACATTAGTGATAATAGTCTATTGCAAAAACCGGTAACTATGCCACATGCACTGTCGCCTTGTTGGTCTGCAGTGAGAGGCAGGCATATAGTACTGTCATACGTACTGTAGGTACAGTATCAATGTCATGTGAGCTCTTTCTTTCCAATAAGAAGTTGCTATGCTTTACACACACCATTGAGCTCAACTGTAGACAGGATGCAGTGAATGAGTGTGGTGGAAAGTAAGAAATGAACATGGTCAACCAGGTTAGTTAAGGATGGAAACTTCAGTCCTGCTCTCAACTGCCCGTACAGCCAAAGAGATGAGAGAATGGTTGAGACGGTGATTGGAACACACAGTAAGAGGTTTATGGCCGGATCGTTACTGTCCCTGGCAGGCTGATAATAGACACACACTCAAGGGAAGAACCACTCAGTAGCTTTTGAGTGTCTTATTGGTTGGTCAAGTTGCTAACGGAAAATTCTGTTTCTGCGGCACAACACGAACAAGGACAGGAAGAGCAAGACTGTGACATCCTGTTTGTACAAGCACGAGTGTACCTGTGTGTGTGTAACATAGCGAGAGAGAGAGAGAGAGAGCACGTCAGAAATCAGCTCAATGTAATTGAAGAATCCATAGAATCTAACCACTTCTGGGAAAATTGAAAAACTAAACAAACAACAACACGAAGAGTTATCTATCCAAAATGGAGATGTGTGGATAAACCACTTCTCCAATCTTTTTGGCTCTATAACAAAGAACAAACTACAAAAATATATACATGATCAAATACAAATCTTAGAATCAACTATTAAAGACTACCGGAACCCACTGGACTCCAATGACATTGAATGAACTGCAGGACAAAATACAAACCCTCCAATCCAAAAAGGCCTGTGGAGTTGATGGTTTCCTAAATTAAATTATCAAATATACAGACCACAAATTCCAATTGGCTATACTTAAACTCTTAAACATCATCCTCAGCTCTGGCATCTTCCTCAATATTTGGAACCAAGGACTGATCACCCCAATCCACAAAAATGGAGACAAATTTGACCCCAATAACTACCGGGGGATATGCGTCAACAGCAACCTTGGGAAAATCCTCTGCATTATCATTAACAGCAGACTCGTATATTTCCTCAGCAAAAACAATATTCTGAGCAAATGTCAAATAGGCTATTTAGCAAATTACCATACGACAGACCACGTATTCACTCTGCACACCCTAATTGACAAAAAAACAAAAAAAAACAAAGGCAAAGTCTTCTCATGCTTTGTTAATTTCAAAAAAGCTTTCAACTCAATTTGGCATCAGGGTCTGCTATACAAATTGATTGAAAGTGGTGTTGAGGGAAAAATATACAACATTATAAACTCCATGTACACAAACATCAAGGGTGCAGTTAAAATTGGCAGACAACACACACATTTCTTTCCACAGTGTTGGGGGGTGAGACAGGGTTACATCTTAAGTCCCACCCTCTTCAATATATATAACAACGAATTGGCGAGGGCACTAGAACAGTCTGCAGCCACCGGCCTCACCCTACTAGAATCTGAAGTCAAATGTCTACTCTTTGCTGATGATCTGGTGCTTCTGTCCCTAATCAAGGAGGGCCCACAGCAGCATCTAGATCTTCTGCACAGATTCTGTCAGACCTGGGCCCTGACAGAAAATCTCAGTAAGACAAAAGTAATGGTGTTCCAAAAAAGGTCCAGTTGTCAGGACCACAAATACAAATTCCATCTAGACACCGCCGCCCTACAGCACACAAAAAATGATACATACCTCGGCCTAAACATCAGCGCCACAGGTAACTTCCACAAAGCTGTGAACGATCTGAGAGACGAGGCAAAAAGGGTATTCTATGCCATCAAAAGGAACATAAAATTCGACATACCAATTAGGATCTGGCTAAAAGTACTTGAATCGGATATAGAACCCATTGCCCTTTATGTTTGTGAGGTCTGGGGTCCGCTCACCCACCAAGAATTCACAAAATGGGACAAACACCAAATTGAGACTCTGCATGCAGAGTTAAGCAAAAATATCCTCAGTGTACAAAGTAAAACACCAAATAATGTATGTAGAGCAGAATTAGGCCGATACCCGCTAATGATCAAAATCCAGAAAAGAGCCGTTAAATTCTACAACCACCTAAAGGAAGTGATTCCCAAACCTTCCATAACAAAGCCATCACCTACAGAGAAATTAACCTGGAGAAGAGCCCCCTAAGCAGGCTCTGTTCACAAACACAAACAGACGCCACAGAGCCCCAGGACAGCAACACAATTAGACTGCAACCAAATCATGAGAAAACAAAAAGATAATTACTTGACACATTGGAAAGAATTTACGAAAAAACAAAGCGAACTATAATGCTATTTGGCCCTAAACAGAGAGTACACAGTGGCAGAATATCTGACCACTGTGACTGACCCAGAATTAAGGAAATCTTTGACAATGTACAGACTCAGTGAGCATAGCCTTGCTATTGAGAAAGGCCACCGAAGGCAGACCTGGCTCTCAAGAGAATACAGTCTATGTGCACACTGCCCACAAAAGGAGGTGGAAACTGAGCTACACTTCCTAACCTCCTGCCAAATGTATGACATATTAGAGACACTTATTTCCCTCAAATTACACAGACCCACAAAGAAATCGAAAGCAAATCCAATTTTGATAAACTCCCATATCTATTGGGTGAAATACCACAGTGTGCAATCACAGCAGCAATATATGTGACCTGTTGCTACAAGAAAAGGGCAACCAGTGAAGAACAAACACTATTGTAAATAAAACCTATATTTATGTATATTTATTTTCCCTATTTTCCCTATTTGCACATCATTACAACACTGTATATAGACATAATATGACATTTTAAATGTCTTTATTCTTTTGGAACTTTTGTGACTGTAATGTTTACTGTTCATTTTTATTATCTGTTTATGATCTATTTCACTTGCTTTGGCAATGTAAACATGTTTCCTATGCCAATAAAGCCCCTTAAATGGAACTGAATTGAGAGAGAGAGAAAGAGAGGGATACATTACTGCTTGTTAGAGGGTACAATACCCATTATCTCTATGAGATCTAAAGTTTACTTTCATTCTAGCTGCCACTGTTGCATTTTAAGTTATGGACCAGAAAGCCTACCCTTATCACCCTAGGTGATACATTGTAAAAAGCTCAGAATAGCTTAATGTTATTTTCTGTTATTCACAGGAGAAACTTGACCAAGCTGTCCCTGCTCTTCAGTCACATGCTCTGGGAGCTGAGGGCCATGTTTTCCGAGGGGCGCTTTCAAGGCGACACCTACAGGCTGACTAAGACAGAGGCCGGAGAGTTCTGGAGGCGAGCATTTGGAAACAAGTGAGTGTTGGGTGGGGTAACAGTGGAACTAGAATGGAATAAGGGACGTGGACTTGACAGAACATTCCACAAATAGGAACAGTCTATTTGTATATACACTACCGGTCAAAAGTTTGAGAACACCTACTCATTCAAGGGTTTTTCTTTCTTTTTTCTATTTTCTACATTGTAGAATAATAGTGAAGAAATCAAAACTATGAAATAACAAATGGAATATATTTTATATTTGAGATTCTTCAAATTATCACCTTTGACTTGATGACAGCTTTGACATTCTCTCAACCAGCTTCACCTAGAATGCTTTCAAACAGTCTAGAAGGAGTTACCACATATGCTGAGCACTTGTTGGCTGCTTTTCCTTCAGTCTGCAGTCCGACTCATTCCAAAACATCTCAACATCTCAACCTTCTCCTCAATGCTTTACAGTGGGGAATATACATGTGAAGATCAGCCGTTCCCCCCCACCGCGTCTCACAAAGACACGGCAGGTTGGAACCAAAAATCTCCAAGCAAGTCTATTATTCTTATTGGTGTCCTTTCGCAATGGTTTCTTTGCAGCAATTCGACCATGAAGGCCTGATTCACACAGTCTCCTCTGAACAGTTGATGTTGAGATGTGTCTGTTACTTGAACTCAGTGAAGCATTTATTTGGGCTGCAATTTCTGAGGCTGGTAACTCTAATGAACTTATCATCTGCAGCAGAGGTAACTCTGGGTCATCCATTCCTGTGGCGGACCTCATGAGAGCCACTTTAATCATAGCGCTTGATGGTTTTTGCGACTGCACTTGAAGAAACTTTCAAAGTTCTTGAAATGTTCCGTATTGACTGACCTTCATGTCTTGAAGTAATGATGGACTGTCATTTCTCTTTGCTTATTTGAGCTGTTCTTGCCATAATATATATATGCCACCCCTACCTTGTCACAACACAAATTATTGGTTCAAATGCATTAAGAAGGAAAGAAATTCCTCAAATTAACTTTTAAGAAGGCACTCCTGTTAATTGAAATGCATTCTAGGTGATTACCTCATGAAGCTGATTGAGAGAATGCCAAGAGTGTGCAAAGCTGTCATCAAGGAAATGGTGGCTATTTGAAGAATCTCAAATATAAAATATATTTTGATTTGTTTAACACTATTTTGTTTACTACATGATTCCAATGTAGAAAATAGTAAAAATAAAGGAAAACCCTTGAATGAGTAGGTGTTCTAAAACTTTTGACCGGTAGTGCAGGCACAGTCTTTTTCTAGTCTTGTGAAAAGTATTCTGTTCCTCCACTTGCGATTTTTGATAATCTTTTGGCAGGTTTTCCTTTCTCTCACTTTCACTCTCTTTCTCTCTCTCACTTTCCTTCTTCCTTTATCTCCCACCCCTCTCTCCCTCTCCTCCCCTCCTCTCGTTCTCTCTCCTAGGTGTATTGTGCAGTGGAGCAGTTTTAAGCAGCATCTCCGTAGGGTCCATGGCTTTGAAGAGGGGATGGAGTCCATGGCTCTAAAGTCAACTGTAGACCTCACCTGTAACGACCACATCTCAGTGTTTGAGTTTGACATCTTCACCAGGCTATTCCAGGTACATGTGATCCATATATCTTAGCCCTGTTCTAAGTAGCCATACATCCTGGTTAATTAGACACCTCACATAGTGTTCAGTGAAAATGCATTCTGCCACTTTCCAAGATGTCTATCCTATTCTTTCTGTCTCCCACTTTCTAAAGAAAGCCAAAACATTCCAAACTGGGAAGAAATAACACATATTTAAACTGATAGTATACGTGTCCTCCCCTCTCCTGTCAGCCCTGGAGGTCTCTGCTGAGGAACTGGAACCAGTTGGCAGTGACCCATCCCGGCTACATGGCCTTCCTCACCTACGACCAGGTCAAAGCCCGCCTCCAAAACTACCTGCACAGGCCCGGGAGGTGAGGACAGGAGAGATTGTTTGGGGGTGAATGGTTTGGGGTGTGGCGAGAGAGAGTAGATGACTGGGAAGGAACAGGGGGATAGGAGGGGCTCAGGAGAAAAGAGAGGAGGTGTACCATACCCTACAACAATATCTGCAGTGATTACTTTTAACACTGACATAATAATTATAGTGATAGTAAAGAATAATACCTAGATACGTAGAGGTAACTGCCAAAATAATGGAAACACTTGAGGAAATGAGGGGTACAAAGTATAGTGAAAGAAGGTGCTTCCACATAGGTGTGGTTCCTGAGTTAATTAAGAAATTAACATCCCATTATGCTTAGGGTCATGTACAAAAATGCTGGGCAGGCCATTATTTTTCCCATTATTTTGGCGACTATGGCTATGCCCCTATAAGATGACACCCACAGGGCATGAGAAGTCACTGAATGGTTTGATGAGCATGGAAACAATGTAAACCATATGCTATGGCCATCTCAGTCACCAGATCTCAACCTAATTGAACGCTTATGGGAGATTCTGGAGAGGCGCCTGAGGCACCGTTTTCAACCACCATCAACAAAACGCCAAATTATTGAATTTCTTGTGGAAGAATGGTGTCGCATCCTTCCAATAGATTACCAGACACTTGTAAAATCTATTCCAAGGATGCATTGAAGCTGTTCTGGCTCGTGGTGGCCCAACGCCCTATTAAGACACTTTATGTTGGTGTTTCCTTTATTTTGGCGGTTATCTGTATTTCATGGTCAAATCTGTATGAACTCCAGTAAAGACATTTCCATGTGAACTCTGTATCTCTGTCCAGCTACATCTTCCGTCTGAGCTGCACTCGGATGGGCCAGTGGGCCATTGGTCATGTGACAGGTGATGGCGGCATCGTACAGACGATCCCCCAGAATACACCTCTCTACCAGGCCCTCATCCAGGGCTTCAGGGAGGGCTGGTAAGTAAACACGCTCATGGACACACCGCAGGAGGTTGGTGGAACCTTAATTGGGGAGGACAGGCTTGTGGCAATGACTGGAGTGTAATCAGTGGAACGGTATCAAATACATCAAACACATGATTTCATTCTGGTCATTATTATGAGCCGTTCTCCCCTCAGCAGCCTCCACTGACACACACACTAGTGATGCGCGGGTTGACTCATAAAAAAAGGTACCCGCGGTTATATACGTGGGGTGGGATTAGGGTTATTAAATATTGTGTGGATTAAGGGTGGCTGGGTGGCGGGCGGGTTGAATAAAGAGAAAACAATACCTTAAAAAATCCACAAACATTGAGGTTTTAATTTAACTATGTTAGGCCTTCCGGCAATGGCTTTAGAGCATAAGCCTAAGCTTCTGGGCCTAACTGTACGAGCGCTAAATAGTCTACATGCCAACTGCCAAATGCTTTTGGGATTGGCAGAAAAAGTTAACTTCGATACACGGAGGCAAAAAGGACAATGTCGGTGTTAAATTCAAGAATAGAAAAGCTGGAAAATGGAGAGTTGTAAATAAAGAGAAGGGAGTAATGTTGAGAAAAATGGTAAAAGAGGATGACAGCAGTGCCGGTTATGTGATTTATGTGTGATAATTGTGAGATGCTATACAAATCCGACAGTCACAAGATGGGGACTTCAAATAGGCCTATGGCAGGTCAAAGGAACTGTAGCCTACTGTTCAGATGGATTAAAAGGGAACTGAAATCTGGACACTAACAGTAGGTATATGGCCTCTCACATACCCTTAATATTGACTCTTGCAGAACTAAGCATTTCCTGTAGTAAAATGATACACCAAATGTAAGCTACATTTTGACTTGGGAATAGGAGTGCTGATGGGTTATTAAACATTGTGGGTGGATGCAGGTGAACAAACAGCTGACCAACACTAACACACAACATTTACATAGGCCTGTACTCGTTTTGCATAATGTGTGTAATTCTGTGTTGTGTTTGTCTGCAGCTATCTTTACCCTGACGGTCGTGATGTGAACCCAGACCTCACCAGTCTGTGTGAACCAGCACAGAGAAGCAGGGTTAAAGTCACAGAGGATGAGTATGAGATGTACTGTGAGATGGGTAGTACCTTCCAGCTGTGTAAGATCTGTACAGAGAGAGACAAGGACACACGCATCCAGCCCTGCGGACACCTGCTGTGCCAACCCTGCCTCACAGGATGGCAGGTATGTCTACTCTGTCATTGACGACGTCACCAACAAAACCCTCAAAGCCAAACCACACATTGTTCAGACACAATGTCTCTGACATCACCCAGCCACATCCTCTTTTATTAATATATATCATCAGCATGCCAATTTGGGTTAGCCGTATGGAATTGTTTTTTGGTCAGACAGTTAATGTCTGTAGTGAGCCAGCCCACTACACATCAATAGGTGAACCGGCGTAGCAGCACGTAGAGCAGTATTGTGGGCCATCGAGTCCTAACATGTGGGTTAGGACTTCCTGTGTGAGCCGAAGCTTACATCCTCCTCATGCTACACTCACACTGAGGAGACTCACCCTTAGAGTTTCCACTCCTCACCTGGTCACACACTCTCACACATAGTCACACTTCAGGGGCCAAGAAGACACAATAGAATAGATTTGAACAGAATACTCCAGTTTTTACCAAAGTGAACTACGGTAGAATGCTCAAACTTAATTTGATATGCTAAACCAGTTGCTTTACTGTAAGTGTAGCTTCATGCAAATAACACACAGAAAGGATATGATTATGGGTATTGTACTTTCAGCATGGGAAATGCATCTGCTCAGGAATGCTTTTGACCGAACCAAATTACTGCATCATCCCGGGGATCTTTTTGACATACAGCAATCATTTTTCTCTCTGCATTGTTGGGAAGGGCCCGGAACTATTTCACTGTTAGTCTATACCTGTTGTTTATGAAGTATGCAACAAATAAAATATGTAATTTGATTTGATACAACAATACACACACGTACACAGACACGTGAGTTTCTACACATTAACATACAGTACAGATGTGTAGATCATGTTTATTCTGCTTAACCAAGTGTAATCATTCCATGTGTTGCAGAAGTCGGATGGACACACCTGCCCATACTGTCGCTGTGACATCAGAGGGACAGAGTCCATCCTGGTGGAGCCTTACCTGTCTGTCAGCGAGGAAGAAGAAGATGAAGATGACCTGGAGGATGTACAGCTAGTCATGAAAAAACTGGCCTATATGAAGAGGGTGTGTTTGTTTGTGTGTGGTTGTGAGCGGGGGTGATGTGGGGTTCTCTTTCACTGTCTCTGTCTCTTAGTGTTCTTTCTCTTGCATCCTTCTCTCTCTCTCTCCCTCTCTCTCCCTCTCTCTCTCTCTCTCCCTCTCGCTGATGCAGATGTCATCTGAAGAGTACCAATTCCCCAGCTCTCGCCTGGCTCCACCCCTCCCTCCCAAACACAGCACCTTCTCCCACTGCCCTTCCCCACAAGCCCCCTTACGACCCTCTGATATACTGGCCAAATACTCCCACTCTAACTCGCGTTCTGTAAGTTCCCCCATACACACACTCTACAGAATTGATAGTAGCAGTCAAACAATGGAAAGAAGAAGTCTAACCCATATTCACTGATAACTGGGGCTTCGGTAGACAGGTAAAAGTGTGTCCTTATTCTACCACAGGCTCACAGTGCCACCCCCTCAGACAGAGCGCTCACACACCACACTGCCAGCACTAACAGGTGAGCTCTAAATGCCTACTGCAGTGGATGGATAACTGCATTTTAGGCTATTAAGAATTATTTGAAATGAATCAACAATATGGAAGATGTTTGTCGGAAAGAGAAGAATTGTGTACTGTAGCCTACATCCTAAAGAAGCTCAGGAGATAAAATAGGACAATGTAAACAATGTTAGCTCACTGTTTGTTCCTCCCTTGGTCTGATGTTTACTGGCCATAGCCATACAGTTTACTGAATACATTTTATATAAACACTTTTGGTTTGTATGGTTTTCGCAATAACCTGAAACCTCACTACTTTATGTGTGACCTAATGTTACACAACTAAATATAATTAATTTTGTTACAGTACTTCCTCATTGAACTTGATTGAGAGCTCTTGTGTTCTGTCTACTTCCCTTAAGATGCCAGTGGGAGGAGCTAGCTAGTAGTGAGGAGGAGAATTCTGGGGGGTTCAGACAACCGCCCACAGTCCCAATCTCTCACAGGTCAGCCATGCCTGTCCCCAATGGGAGAATTTTTAGTGTAACACAATAATATACTTGCTATACAGTGAGGGAAAAAAGTATTTGATCCCCTGCTGATTTTGTACGTTTGCCCACTGACAAAGAAATGATCAGTCTATAATTTTAATGGTAGGTTTATTTGAACAGTGAGAGACAGAATAACAACAAAAAAATCTAGAAAAACGCATGTCAAAAATGTTATAAATTGATTTGCATTTTAATGAGGGAAATACGTATTTGACCCCCTCTCAATCAGAAAGATTTCTGGCTCCCAGGTGTCTTTTATACAGGTAACGAGCTGAGATTAGGAGCATACTCTTAAAGGGAGTGCTCCTAATCTCAGCTTGTTACCTGTATAAAAGACACCTGTCCACAGAAGCAATCAATCAATCAGATTCCAAACTCTCCACCATGGCCAAGACCAAAGAGCTCTCCAAGGATGTCAGGTACAAGATTGTAGACCTACACAAGGCTGGAATGGGCTACAAGACCATTGCCAAGCAGCTTGGTGAGAAGGTGACAACAGTTGGTGCGATTATTCACAAATGGAAGAAACACAAAAGAACTGTCAATCTCCCTCAGCCTGGGGCTCCATGCAAGATCTCACCTCGTGGAGTTGCAATGATCATGAGAACGGTGAGGAATCAGCCCAGAACTACACGGGAGGATCTTGTCAATGATCTCAAGGCAGCTGGGACCATAGTCACCAAGAAAACAACTGGTAACACACTACGCCGTGAAGGACTAAAATCCTGCAGCGCCCGCAAGGTCCCCCTGCTCAAGAAAGCACATAAACATGCCCGTCTGAAGTTTGCCAATGAACATCTGAATGATTCAGAGGACAACTGGGTGAAAGTGTTGTGGTCAGATGAGACCAAAATGGAGCTCTTTGGCATCAACTCAACTCACCGTGTTTGGAGGAGGAGGAATGCAGCCTATGACCCCAAGAACACCATCCCCACCGTCAAACATGGAGGTGGAAACATTATGCTTTGGGTGTGTTTTTCTGCTAAGGGGACAGGACAACTTCACCGCATCAAAGGGACGATAGACGGGGCCATGTACCATCAAATCTTGGGTGAGAACCTCCTTCCCTCAGCCAGGGCATTGAAAATGGGTCGTGGATGGGTATTCCAGCATGACAATGACCCAAAACACACGGCCAAGGCAACAAAGGAGTGGCTCAAGAAGAAGCACATTAAGGTCCTGGAGTGGCCTAGCCAGTCTCCAGACCTTAATCCCATAGAAAATCTGTGGAGGGAGCTGAAGGTTCGAGTTGCCAAACGTCAGCCTCGAAACCTTAATGACTTGGAGAAGATCTGCAAAGAGGAGTGGGACAAAATCCCTCCTGAGATGTGTGCAAACCTGGTGGCCAACTACAAGAAACGTCTGACCTCTGTGATTGCCAACAAGGGTTTTGCCACCAAGTACTAAGTCATGTTTTGCAGAGGGGTCAAATACTTATTTCCCTCATTAAAATGCAAATCAATTTATAACATTTTTGACATGCGTTTTTCTGGATTTTTTTGTTGTTATTCTGTCTCTCACTGTTCAAGTAAACCTACCATTAAAATTATAGACTGATCATTTCTTTGTTAGTGGGCAAACGTACAAAATCAGCAGGGGATCAAATACTTTTTTTCCTCACTGTACATAAAAAAGTAAATGCGGCCACAAGTACCATGTTTTAATTGTAAACATTATTTGTATAGCACCTTGTATACAGTATTAGCTTTCCAAAGTGTTAAAACATGACGGTGGTGAATGGTGTTGTTGTGATCTCTGTGTAACAGTGAGGATTCTGTCTCAGAGCCAAACCTCCCCTCCTGTTCTGTCTCCTCCCAGTCCTGTGGAGAGGGTGAGTATCAGAGAGGAGGGGGGAGGGAGGGAGTGGAGGGCTGTTCTTTACCATAATAAACTATTTTACAGGGGCTTCTCCACTTACTGTAACACACAAAAGGTTGACCCCTCACTAATCTCTCTCTCTCTCTCTCTCTCTCTCTCTCTCTCTCTCTCTCTCTCTCTCATACAGTTGAAGTCCGAAGTTTACATACACCTTAGCCAAATACAAATACGTTTATTACAAATACGTTTTTCACAATTCCTGACATTTAATCCTAGTAAGAATTCCCTGTCTTCGGTCAGTTAGGATCACCACTTTATTTTAAGAATGTGAAATTTAGGAATAATAGTAGAGAATGATTTATTTCAGCTTTTATTTCTTTCATCACATTCCCATTGGGTCAGAAGTTTATATACACTCAATTAGTATTTGGTAGCATTGCCTTTAAATTGTTTAACTTGGGTCAAACATTTCGGGTAGCCTTCCACGAGCTCCCCACAATAAGTTGGGTGAATTTTGGCCCATTCCTCTCGACAGAGCTGGTGTAACTGAGTCAGGTGTGTAGGCTTCCTTGCCCGCACACGCCTTTTCAGTTCTGCCCACAAATTTTCTATAGGATTTAGGTCAGGGCTTTGTGATGGCACTACAATACCTTGACTTTGTTGTCCTTAAGCCATTTTGCCACAACTTTGGATGTATGCATTGTCCATTTGGAAGACCCATTTGCGACCAAGCTTTAACTTCCTGACTGATGTCTTGAGATGTTGCTTCAATATATCCACATCATTTTCCATCCTCATGATGCCATCTATTTTGTGAAGTGCACCAGTCCCTCCTGCAGCAAACCACCCCCACATGATGATGCTGCTTCACGTTTGGGATGGTATTCTTTGGCTTGCAAGCATCCCCCTTTTTCCTCCAAACATAATGATGGTCATTATCGTCAAACAGTTCTATTTTTGTTTCATCAGACCAGAGGATATTTCTCTAAAAAGTATAATCTTTGTCCCCATGTGCAGTTGCTTTCCGTAGTCTGGCTTTTTTATGGCTGTTTTGGAGCAGTGGCTTCTTCCTTGCTGAGCAGCCTTTCAGGTTATGTTGATATAGGACCCGTTTTAGTGTAAATATAGATACTTTTGTACCTGTTTCCTCCAGCATCTTCACAAGGTCCTTTGCTGTTGTTCTGGGATTGATTTGCACTTTTCGCACCAAAGTACATTCATCTCTAGGAGACAGAACACTTCTCCTTCCTGAGCGGTATGATGGCTGTGTGGTCCCATGGTGTTTATACTTGCGTACTATTGTTTGTACAGATGAACGTGGTACCTTCAGACGTTTGGAAATTGCTCCCAAGGATGAACCAGACTTGTGGAGGTCTACAATTTTTTTTCTGAGGTCTTGGCTGATTTCTTTTGATTTTCCCATGATGACAAGAGGCTCTGAGTTTGAAGGTAGGCCTTGAAATACATCCACAGGTACACCCCCAATTGACTCAAATGATGTAAATTAGCCTATCAGAAGCTTCTAAAGCCATTACATAATTTTCTGGAATTTTCCAAGCTGTTTAAAGGCACAGTCAACTTAGTGTATGTAAACTTCTGACCCACTGGAATTTAGATACCATTAATTATTATTGAAATAATCTGTATGTACATTTTTTGGGAAAAATTACTTGTGTCATGCACAAAGTAGATGTCCTAACTGACTTGCCAAAACAATAGTTTGTTAACAAGAAATTTGTAGAGTGGTTGAAAAACGAGTTTTAATGACTCCAACCTAAGTGTATGTAAACTTCCGACTTCAACTGTACATATTCCTATCTAACATTTATCTTGAAGGTAGAGCAGCCTGGTTAGGGGCCTCAGATTCAGTGAAACAGAAGAAGAGATATAAAGAAAGGCGTGAAAGGACGTCAAAGCTCGGGTACAGCTCGAGAGAGCGGGAGAGAACCATGTCCTCCTGACGCTGGGAGAAAAGATAAGCACAACATCTCTGACTGACTCAAGAATGGATGGATAATAGGAATAAGAAAGGTCGATTTCCACTGTTCCTGAAAAACAGCCATTGTTAATCTTATGTACCTTATGTATATGTATCTTATGTATGCCTTAATATGGAGGGAGAATGCCCTGTTGATCTACTAATAATGACATCAAAGTGAATGGAGAAGGACAGACTGATGGAACAACTCACTGATGCCCTCTGCTGCACAGTAAACAGAGTAAGCTGCTGCACAGTTCCAATAACAGGCCAAATTCTTTCATTGCTTGATATGTGTATGTAGGGCATTGAAAATATGCTACCTCATAATTTACCCCATACTTAAAACATGTTGTAAACCTAGGCTTTAATTCATGACTGCAAATTACAGCGTAGGGCAGAGTCCCTCAGAACTTTGTCCAGGATGTATGACTAGTACGGTATATAGCCTACATACTATAGTTGTATGTTAATATGATCAAACATGAAACCCAAATAAAGTTGTTAAATCAAGTTGTTAAAATGTACTCAGAAGTTTGCCCACTGATCATATCAATAAAATTCCTCATAGTAATGAAAGTGTAGTTCCTAAGACAGACAGACGGAAGATAGTGTAACTTCAGGCTTTATTGTGTTTGACATGCTTACACTCTGTGCTGGATACACTTTAGTATTGAACTAGGAGGAGAGTGTGAGAGAGAGAGAGAGAGAGAGACAGAGAGGAAGAGTTTGGAGGAGAGTGGTGGAGGTCTGAGAGACAGGGAGGAAAGCAGCTAGGGGTGTTACATGTTGGCCTTCATGGTCTCATCGATCCAGGGAAGGAACTCACACACTTTGACGTAGACTCCGGGGTATCCGGCCTCGGCACAGCCCCGACCCCAGGACACCAGGCCATGGAATTCACCCAAACACACTAGACCACTGCCAGAGTCCCCCTGAGAGAGAGAGAGAGAGAGAGAGAGAGAGAGAGAGAGAGAGAGAGGGAGAGAGAGAGAGAGAGAGAGAGGAAAGGGATAGAGACAGAGAGAGAGAGAGAGAGAGAGAGAGAGAGAGAGAGAGAGAGAGAGAGAGAGAGAGAGAGAGAGAGAGAGAGAGAGAGAGGGAGAGAGAGAGAGAGAGATAGAGATAGAGAGAGATAGAGAGAGATAGAGAGAGAGAGAGAGAGAGAGAGAGAGAGAGAGAGAGAGGGATAGAGACAGAGAGAGAGAGAGAGAGAGAGAGAGGGAGAGAGAGAGAGAGAGAGAGAGAGAGAGAGATAGAGAGAGAGAGAGAGAGAGAGAGAGAGAGAGAGAGAGAGAGAGAGAGAGAGAGAGAGAGAGAGGTAAGAAATCAATTCAGGTTGATCCTAATATGTACCACTGTGTTTTCTAAATGACTGCACAACAAAGATAGCAAAAGGGCTCATCAAAAATGTTTCATATACTGTACGTACGTTGCATACGTCTCTGCCTCCGTCCATGTATCCGGCACACACCATCCTGCGGGTGAGCATGCCAGGGTAGGCCATCTCACACTTCTCCTCCTCCAGTATGGGCACATCCAGACACTGCAGACGGGCGGGCATGTTTACTGAGAAGGAAGCAAAAGACAGGGAGATTTAGTCATTTAATATCATTTTTCCATAGTCATACCTCTTCTCCGGGTGAGGTGTGTGTTGTTAGAGTGTGTGTGGATAAAGGCTCTGGGGGTATAATTAATGTTGGTAAAGTTTGTTTGGTATAGTGTGTTTGGTTGTAATTTCTGTGGTTACAGTTTTGTAAAGGTAAAATGCAGGGGTATTTGGTCCGTCTCACCCTCCTCGCCAGTGGCGATGTTGCCCCAGCCAGAGACGGAGCAGGGGAGGCCTGCGTATGGGCAGCCTGTGGGCAACGGGATGGGCTTCACATAATCAGTGATCTCTACAGGGTGGAACAGCTTGATCAGCATCATGTCATAGTCCAGCGTCTGGTAGTCATAGCTACAGAGAGAAGAGAGATAGACCATGGGATTTGTATTGCATGTGATAAAACCCCATTCAGCCTGAGTTCAGTTGTTATAAAATGACCTAAAGTGATATGTAAGGGGTAAGTGTGGGGTGTAGCTTGCCTGGGATGCCAGATTATGTTTTGAGTCTTCATGAGCTGCTCAGTTCCCTCAAACACACGCAGGTTGTGCTCTCCAAGCATGATCTGCATAGCGTAGGGGCTGAGAGAGGAGGACGAAGGAGAGGAAGGGCAGAGGAATGAGAGGAGGGAGAGGACGAAAGGAAAGACAGGGTGATACAATTATGATTACAGAGAAACCTCATGTCAGTTTGATAAGATTCAAAGTGTCACACTGCAGAAGACAAAGAATAGCCCTCCTTTTGGTCCATATTGGCCCAAAATCTGTCGTTCTGCCCCTGAGTAAGGCAGTTAACCCACTGTTCCCCAGGGATGCCGAAGACATGGATGTTGATTAAGGCAGCCCCCCACACCTCTCTGATTCAGATTAAATGCGGAAGACACATTTCAGTTGAATGCATTCAATTGTACAACTGACTAGGTATCCCCCTTTCCCTTTCCCTCCCCTGCCCTCCACCCTTACTCACTTGTACCAGCAGTGAGCGACAGAGATCACCCACTGCTCATTGATGAGCACGGCTCCACAGAAGTGGTACCCGTAGTTGAGGGAGGCCATCCAGGGTCGGGAGTGAGGTTCACACTCCTGGCCACCGATGATCCTACCATCCTCACGGGGCACTGCCGCTGAAACACACAGAGAGACACCATACAGAGAGAGTGGTCACAACAGGGGAGAGATGAGGACATTGTTGCACTCTGAATAGTATTCATCAGAATTGTTCTACATCGCATAGAAACAGCTTGTTGGGTAAGAAAGTTTAACGCTGTTATAAGCTATATGAAAGATTAATATTCCCTACGAATAGTTTATGATATATAATTGGTAGAGTATATTAAAGTACTGTATGTGTGTGTGTGTGTGTTTAATTACCAGCAGCTCCAACCAGCAGTATCAGAGCGAGCAGTCTCATGGTGTCTGTCTGTCCGGTGAACACTGGCTGATCAAAGACACCTGGACACGCGCATGGACTTTATTTATACACACCCTATCTGCCCTCCCCCATCCCTCACACCCTACCTTACCTCCTCTACCCCTCACACCCTATCTGCCCTCCCCCATCCCTCACACCCAACCTTACCTCCCCTACCCCTCACACCCTATCTGCCCTCCCCCATCCCTCAAACCCTACCTTACCTCCTCTACCCCTCACACCCTATCTGCCCTCCCCCACCCCTCACACCCTACCTTACCTCCCCTACCCAGCACACCCTATCTGCCCTCCACCACCCCTCACACTCTACCTGCACTGCCCTCCCATATGCTCACAACGTTCACTCTACCCTGCTGACCACCCTAATCACCTCCCCCTCCCCTTACTCTGCCTTATCCCTAAACATACAAGCATACAAGGGCCACAATATTTTATTTAATGCACCTGCATACACTTCCCAACATACACTCTCCTTCATATTTATTTGGACAGTGAAGCTAAAACTATTCATTTGGCTCTATACTTCAGCGTTTTGGGTTTGAGATCAAATGTTTTATATAAGCTGACAGTACAGAATGTCACCTTACATTTGAGGGTGCTTTCATACATATCTGTTTTACCATTTAGAAATGAAAGTACTTTTTATGTATCTAGTCCTCCCATTGGAAGGTGTCATAAGCATTGAGAGTGTTGTAGTGTGCCATCTGATTTGCTAAATATAAGGAATTTGATGTATAGCGTTTACTTTTACTTTGTACTTTTACTCAAGAATGACAATTTAATACTTTTTTACACCACTACTAAATCAAGCTTGTGACTCTACAAACTTGTTGGATGCATTTGCAGTTTGTTTTGGTTGTGTTTCGGATTATGTTGTGCCCAATAGAAATGAATGGTAAATAATGTATTGTCATTTTGGAGTCACTTTTATTGTAAATAAGAATAGAATATGTTTCTGAACACTTCTACATTCATGTGGATGCTACCATGATAATCATGAATGAATCTTGAATAATGATGAGTGATAAAGTTACAGATGCATGAATATCATACCTCCAAGAAAATCCTAACCTCCCCTGTTATTTGTAATGGTGAGAGGTTAGCATGTTTTTTTGGCATGACCTTTGTCCATCTGTAACTTTCCCACTCATCATTATTCATTCATGATTATCGGTTATCAAGGTAGCATCCACATTAATGTGCAAGTGTCCGGGAACATCTTATATTCTTACCTACAATAAAAGTGACTCCAAAATGACACAAAACATTATTTACCATTTGCACAACATCATCCAAAACACAACCAAAACAAACTGCAAATGCATCCAACAAGTTTGTAGAGTCACAAGCTTGATGTAGTCATTGTGTGCTAGAAATATGGGACGAAATACTGAACTTTTGACTAAATGAAATACACTATAAGTGATGAGGGGACTGGATACAAAAAGTACTTTCATTTCTAAATGGTAAAACAGATATGTATGAAAGCACCCTAAAATAAAAGGTGAAATTCTGTACTGTTGCCTCATACACTACATGGCCAAAATTATGTGGACACCTGCTTTTGCGTCCTGCCATTTTGCAGCTGAGCCATTTTTGCTCCTAGACGTTTCCACTTCACATTAACAGTGCTTACAGTTGACCGGGGCAGCTCTAGCAGGGCAGAAATTTGATGAACTGACTTGTTGGAAAGGTGGCATCCTGTGTCGGTGCCACGTTAAAAGTCACTGAGCTCTTCAGTACGGGCAATTCTACTGCCGATGTTCGTCTATGGAGATTGCATGGCTGTGTGCTTGATTTTATATCTGTCAGCAACGGGTGTTGCTGAGCCAAATCCACTCATTTGAATGGGTGTCCACATATGTTTGGCCTTGTAGTGTATAAAACATTTGTTCTCAAATCCAAAATGTTCGAGTTTAGAGCCAAATGAAAGGTTTTATCTTCACTGCCCAAATAAATACGTAGGGGAGTGTACACCTAGCTGATGATTAAACAGTAGCTGGCAAACTGAATGTGACAGACATTTAGCCTTTTGAAGTGACATGTGGCAAACAAGGACATGTACCCATGGCTGGCCATATGCAGTATCCAAAGGACCACGGCAACTTAACAGCCTGGGCTCATCCCACAAAGTCTATTCGCTTCCCAATGTTGCATCTTACAGAACAACCAATTATTCTGTTGAATGCACTGATTGCACAACATTTTAAATATGCAAATCATCTTTCTGTCTGGTTCTATTCAAATTTTACTCATAGAGTCTTCCTTATCTCTGCTACTATTCTTTAGTACACTTAGTATGCCCTTGAATATAGGCCAGGAGCTGTGAGAGAAATGGCCACCTGTGATGTTAGAACTCGTGCCTGAAAAGTACTAGTTTTTTCCCCCGCTTCTTTGAGGTGTTGCAAGAGGTCTCAATGATCCAACCACTCTTGACAATCTGGCCAACAACTGTTCAACACTGTTTCAACATAAACGCTCTGAGTACCTGGTAGAATGGAAGGGGAGTTTGTGATAAGACGAGGCATGATGGGGCAGTTGAGTTTGGGGTGGGGTGGGGCATCAGGCACGAGACACTTGGAAAGGGGCAGGGCAGGGTGGAGGGATATCAGTTGAGATAAAGGTATAAATGTAGAGAATCGCAGAGTGCACATGTCCAGTCTGGTGAATGAAGACTTGTCTCAGCAGCACGATGATTGGCCTGATTGTACTCACACTCCTGGGGGCTGCAGGTAACAAACACACACATAGAGACACACATAGAGACACGCAAAGAAACACACATAGAGACACACATTGAGACACGCGTAGAGACACGGATAGAGACACACATCTTTTACAGACAATGTGGACATCAGTTTAATACTCTCCTTTTGCCCATCTTGTATAATATAACATTATCTCTAACCTCTGCATCTCTCGGTCTTCTGTCACCTTCCTCCTGTCATGCTTTCTGAACACTACTCCCTCTCTCCATCCTACTCTCTTTCTTCTCTGACCCTCCCTCTCCCTTCCACTCCTTCCCTCCCTCAGCGGCAGCTCCTATGGATGACAGGATCGTGGGGGGTTATGAGTGTGAGGCTCACTCCCAGCCCTGGCAAGCCTCTCTTAACATCGGCTACCACTTCTGTGGTGGCTCCCTCATTAACGACCAGTGGATCATCTCTGCCGCCCACTGCTGGATGAAGTGAGTACTGCAGGGTCACTGTCAACCATCTTTTCCCTTTACTGTGCCTCCCTAAACATTTCTATTTTTTTCTCCTCTCCCTTCTCCAATTTTCCATCTGTCTTCACGTTCTGTCTTCCCCTCTCTCTCCTTCTTGTTTTCTCTGCCTTCCTCTCTCCACTTCTTTACCTTCATCCCTTCCTGCTCTCCTTCCTCTCATAAATCATGTCCTCTCTCTCTCTCTCTCTCTCTCTCTCTCTCTCTCTAGTCCTTGGAGTCAGCTTGCCATCCTGGGTGACCACCACATCTGGAAGCACGAGGGAACGGAGCAGTACATGTCTGTGGACGCCATCTACTGGCACCAGAGCTATGACTACCAGACCATGGACCACGACATTATGCTGTTGAAGCTGGCCCACCCTGTCACTCTCAACAAGTTTGTCAAGCCCATCGCCCTGCCCACGGCCTGCCCCAAGGCCGGGGACATGTGTGTGGTGTCTGGATGGGGAAACATCTACACTGACTCTGGTATTTATGTAGAAGGGTGTAGTATGGGATGGGGTGGAATAAGGATGAGATTGGGATGCTGAATGTAATCAACTAAAATACATTTTCCTTCAACTGTAGTTCACTGTAGGTCTACATGTTGATGGGAATTCAGCAAGTCAAATTACTTGAGAGGGTAGCTACTACTTCTCTCTCTCTCTCTCTCTCTCTCTCTCCAACTCTGTCTCTCTCTTTCTCTGTCTCTCGTCTGTCTCTCTCTCTGTCAGTGTTCAACCCATTTAACCTGCAGTGTGTGGACATCCCCATCCTGTCTAAGAAGGCCTGTGATGAGTCCTACCCTGGCCAGATTACTGATACCATGGTGTGTGCCGGATACCTGGAGGGAGGCAAGGACTCCTGTCAGGTATGGAGAATACCCCTGCAAACTCACAAACAGAACATTTCATTTGTTTGTTTATGAATTTATATATTAATTCATTATCTCTCTCTCCCCCCTCTGTTTCTCTCTCAGGGTGACTCCGGCGGTCCCCTGGTGTGTAACGGAGAGCTGCATGGCATCGTGTCCTGGGGTGTTGGCTGTGCCCAGCCCAACTATCCTGGTGTCTACACCAAGGTCTGTGCCTTGCTGCCCTGGATCCATGAGATCATCACCAACTACTAGCCTGTACCCTCCACACCAGAGTAGAGAGAGAGAGAGAGGGAGAGAGAGAGAGAGGGAGGGAGAAGGAGAGGGAGAGATAGAAGGCTGATGTTGTTACATGCAGGAAGACAAAGAGACATCTAGTCAATAAAATGGCATCTTTGACTTCACTACTGTATGTTTGTCTTTTTTTATTACAATTCTTTGTGTCAATTAAAAAAAATACACAAACAATCATAATATTTAAAGTCACATCAAACACTTTAATAATTGAAAATTAGATGACACAAAGACTAATCTTTTTTTTTAAATAAGCATGCTAACAGAGGTACTCTTCCCCTGTTTGGCATTTCCTAAGCACCCACCTACTAGTTAATAGTACAATGAAATAGTGACAATGGCATAGAGTACAGAGCAGGAAATTAGATGGCAAAGACAAATTAAATGGAAAAGTAACCATGCTAACAAACATATGCTAACAGATGTATGGCCTCCATTGTTTTGCACTACACACTGATAATGCTGATAATGATGCAAATGCTAATAATGATGCTATAGCTAATAACAATACTAATGTTAACAACAACACTATAGCTAATAACAATGCTATAGCTAATTACGATGCTAATGCTAATAATGATGGTATAGCTAACAACAATGCTAATTCGAATAATGATGCTAACTCTACGTACAACACTAGAACTAAGTAAACAAACTCAAACCTTGGGTTCCTGGCTCTATTCATATTGTCATGGTAACAAAAGTGATCAGACATGAATCGGACATTTTACTTGTGAAAAGCTGTATCTAAAGTACAGCCATTGTAACCGCATCCACCTTGAAGAACAGGGTGTTTTCAGTCTGACCATTTTTTTGTCATTCCAAGCCTGCCGCCTTTAGCACTGCTTTAGCATCCTCCACCATCTCTTTTATTCCCTTGTGCAGAAGGTGTAGTGTAGTGGCAAAAGCAATCCATATTGCGGCAAAACTAAAAACAACAGTTGTCAACACAGCTTCGATAGCCTTGGCTGCCACCATGGCTGTTGAATGCATCATTCTAGCCATCACCTTCTCATCGACTCCCCCAGCGAAGCGAGACTTCATCGCTGAGCTCAGTTCACCCACTGGCTTATTGACACGTTCTGAGAGTCTCTGGAGAGATTTCTCATCTAGTCCAACGGTTAGGAAGGCCTTGTGGAAGAAGGCCTGCATAACACCAATCTCACAGCCCACTGAGAAGCCAGGGATGGGTACAGCTGCTGTGGTGGAGGCACCAGCAGCTGCAGCAAAGGCAGTTTTGAAAAGATATTTCCTCTTCTTCTCAATCATGACTATTGAGCAAACCGGCAGACCTCTTGTGCTCTGGGAGGTTTTCATCTTCTGGATCTCTTTGGCCAGCATGATGTCATTCTCTTTGAACCTCACCGTGCTGATGATGATGAAGAAGTCGTATGTTTTAAACTTGACATCCGTCAGGTACTTTTTTGCTTTAAAGTTAGGGCTGCCGATACCAGGCAGGTCCCAGATTTTCACGTTAGGCAATGTGTGATGGCTGTATCTAATGGGCATCATTGTGGTCTCGGTCACTCCAGTTTCTGCTGCCCCTTCGTCCCCGTCCAAGTAAGGCATTAACAAAGGTGGACTTTCCCTCCCCGCTCTACCCTGTCACAGCAATGTTAAGGGTCACTTTCTCCAGCAGATCCAGGTGCTCCTTTGCTTTGGCTGCGTTCTATGTTGGGGTAAACTTGTCATAGTTCTTCATTTCCTTGACAATGTCAAGATCCTCATATAAGTTTTCATCAGACATCTTGCTCCTGAAAACCCAGAAAAGTAGCTAAATGAATAACACACAAACATCCATCACATGCGGAACTATCAATTTATGTAATTTAAACATGCATTGTGCAATCTTAGAAAAAAGGGTTATTTGGGGTTTTACGCATTGTTTTATGGATTGGCAAACTTGGTTCTTTGGGCGATATTTCTTTCTTTTTACTTTTTTGATTATTTGTGTATTGTTTTGTGTTTGTATTGTAAGATATTACTGCACTGTTGGAGCTAGGAACAAGCATTTCACTGCACCTGTGATAACATCTGCAAATCTGTGTATGCGACCAATAAACTTTTATTTGATTTGACAAGATGAACTAACCATTCACTAAAGAAGGTTCTATATATAAACCCAGTGAAGGCAAAAAACCTTGAGGTTTCTATCCCTATCCCAGAAGGTAATGTGGATTTTAGCAAACAACAGAAAACCTAACACATTCACAGTAAACTCTGAAATGACAGCTAACTAGCTGCCTTTTCATTTGTTTTAGCTGTTTTGCATTGACATTTACAGAAATATTAATGATGCTGCTGAATGGTCAGAAAAATGGCTAGCTATCTCGTCTGACACCGTTTACTCTCAATGGCAAGGGGTAGAGTATATTAGTATTTTTGCAGCATTGTTGCCGAGGTTGGAGTGGCAAAGACCAAGGTTCATACATTTTTAAAATTTAATTCAAATGTGTTTATGAAGCCATAATCATATAATAAACTGTAGGCTAGCTAGATAAGGTTGTTTCAGGATTTGAGCACATTTTTGTAAACAGGTAAAGGTAGGCTACTTTTAGTTAGCTTCTTTACAAGCTAGCTAAATCTTACAAATAAACATGAATATTTGTTAAAGAATATGCCAAATAGAGCTACAGACCATCCGACATTGGCAATTAGCTAACTGTTACTTTTATTTCAGCATTTCATTGTGGAGTCAGATGATGGGACTGTTTCATGAAGCCATTAGAAGACTGGACTGAGTGTTGCTGTCGTCTGATAAATGCACGACACGTGATGGGCTGTGAGCTTACTGAGAGGAGGTATGTATCTCATTTATGTATAATAAATCTTGGTGATTCAACAGCTAATCATTACTTTACTTTTAACACACTATCTACAGCGCCTTCAGAAAGTATTCACACCCCTTGACCTTTTTCACAATTTTTTGTGTTACAGCCTGAATTTAAAATGGTCATGAGTACAAATTTGCTTAACAAATCCCATAATAAGTTGCATGGACTCACTCTGTGTGCAATAATAGTGTTTAACATGATTTTTGAATGACTACCTCATCTCTGTACCCCACACATATAACTGTCTGTAAGGTCCCTCAATCGAGCAGTGAATTTCCAACACAAATTCAACTACAAAAACCAGGTAGGTTTTCCAATGCCTCACAAAGAAGGGCACCTATTGGTAGATGGGTACAATAAAAAAAGCAGACATTCAATATCCCTTTGAGTATGGTAATGTTTTTAATTACAATCTGAATGGTATATCAATACACCCAGTCGCTACAAAGGTACAGGCGTCAATTTCTAACTCATTTGCCGGAGAGGAAGGAAACATCTCAGGGATTTCACCATGAGGCCAATGGTGACTTTAAAACAGTTACAGAGTTTAATGGCTGTGATAGGAGAAAACTGAGGATGGCTCAATGACATTGTAGTTATTCCACAAAACGAACCTAATTGACAGAGTGAAAAGAAGGATAAAAATAATAAATATATTTCAAAACATGCATCCTGTTTGCAACAAAGCACTAAATACTGCAAGAAATATGCCAAATCAATTAGTCTTGAAAACAAAATGTTTTGTTTGGGGAAAATCCAATACTACGCATGACAGAGTACCACTCTCCATGCAAAGTAGTGGCTGAATCATGTTATGGGTATTTTTTTATTTTACCTTTATTTAACTAGGCAAGTCAGTTATGAACAAATTCTTATTTTCAATGATGGCTTAGGAACAGTGGGTTAACTGCCTTATTCAGAGGCAGAATGAAAGGTTTTCACCTTGTCAGCTCTGGGATATTGCAACCTTTTGGTTGCTAGTCCAACGTTCTAACCACTAGGCTACCTGCTGCCCCATGCTTGTAATCATTAAGGACTGGGGAGATTCTCAGGACAAAAATGAAATGGAATGGAGCTAAGCACAGACAAAATCCTAGAGGAAAACCTGCTTTCCATCTGCTTTCAACCAGACTGGGAGATTAATTCACCTTTCAGCAGCACAATAACCTAAAACACAAGGCCAAATCTACACTGGAGTTTCCTGCCAAAAAGACAGGGAATGTTCCTGAGTGGCAGAGTTACAGTTTTAACTTAAATCTACTTATATGACAAGACCTGAAAATGGTTGTGTAGCAATAATCAACAACCAATTTGACAGAGCTTGAAGAATTTAGTAAATAATAATAAGAAAATGTAGCACAATCCAGGTGTGGAAAGCTCTCATAGACTAACCCAGAAAGACTCACAGCTTTGATTGCTGCCAAAGGTGATTCTACAAATATTGACTCAGGGGTGTGAATTCTTATGTTTTTTTACTTTTATTTTTATTTCACCTTTATTTAACCAGGTAGGCCAGTTGAGAGCAAGTTCTCATTTACAACTGTGACCTGACCAAGATAAAGCAAGGCAGTGCAACACAAACAACAACAGAGTTGCACATTGAATAAACAAACACAGTCAATAACACAATATAAAAGTCTATATACAGTGTGTGCAAATCAAGTAAGATTAGGGAGGTAAGGCAATAAATAGGCCATAGTGGCGAAATAATTACAATTTAGCAATTAAACACTGGGGTGATAGATGTGCAGAAGATGAATGTGCAAGTAGAGATACTGGGATGCAATGGAGCAATTTTTTTATATATATATATATATATATATGGGGATGAGGTACTTGGGTGGGCTAATTACAGATGGGCTATGTACAGGTGCAAGGATCTGTAATCTGTAAGCTGATAGTGAGGGAGATATAAGACTCCAGCTTCAGGGAGTTTTGCAATTCGTTCCAGTCATTGGCAGCAGAGAACTGGAAGGAAAGGCGGCCAAAGGAGCAGTTGGCTTTGGGGGTGACCAGTGAAATATACCTGCTGGAGCGCGTGCTACGAGTGGGTGCTGCTATGGGGACCAGTGAGCTGAGATAATGTGGGGCTTTGCCTAGCAAAGACTTATAGATGACCTGGAGCCAGTGTGTTTGGCGACGGATATGTAGCGAGGACCAGCTAACGAGAGCACACAGGTCGCAGTGGTGGATAGTATATGGGGCTTTGGAGACAAAACGGATGGCACTGTGATAGACTGCATCCAATTTGCTGAGTAGAGTGTTGGAGGCTGTTTTGTAAATAACATCGCCAAAGTCAAGGATCTGTAGGTTAGTCAGTTTTACGAGGGTATGTTTGGCAGCATGAGTGAAGGAGGCTTTGTTGCGAAATAGGAAGCCGATTCTAGATTTAACTTTGGATTGGAGATGCTTAATGTGAGTCTGGAAGGAGAGTTTACAGTCTAGCCAGACAACTAGGTATTTGTAGTCAGAACCGTCCAGAGTAGTGATGCTGGTCGGGCGGGTGGGTGCGGGCAGCGATCGGTTGAAGAGCATGCATTTAGTTTTACTTGCATTTAAGAGCAGTTGGAGGCCACGGAAGGAGAGTTGTATGGCATTGAAGCTCGTCTGGAGGTTTGTTAACACAGTGTCCAAAGAAGGGCCAGAAGTATACAGAATGGTGTCGTCTATGTAGAGATGGATCAGAGAATCACCAGCAGCAAGAGCGACATCATTGATGTATACAGAGAAAAGAGTTGGCCCCGAGAATTGAACCCTGTGACACCCCCATAGAGACTGACAGAGGTCCAGACAACATGCCCTCCGATTTGACACACTGAACTCTGTCTGAGAAGTAGTTGGTGAACCAGGCGAGGCAGTCATTTGAGAAGCTAAGGCTGTTGAGTCTGCCGATAAGAATGTGGTGATTGACAGAGTCGAAAGCCTTTGCCAGGTCGATGAATACGGCTGCACAGTATTGTCTTTTATCGATGGAGGTTACGATATCGTTTAGGACCTTGAGCGTTGCTGAGGTGCACCCATGACCAGCTCTGAAACCAGATTGCATAGCGGAGAAGGTACGGTGGGATTCGAAATGGTCGTAATCTGTTTGTTAACTTGGCTTTCGAAGACCTTAGAAAGGCAGGGTAGAATAGATATAGATCTGTAGCAGTTTCTAGAGTGTCTCCCCCTTTGAAGAGGGGGATGACCGCTGGCAGCTTTCCAATCTATGGGAATCTCAGACGATACGAAAGAGAGTTTGAACAGGCTAGTAATAGGAGTTGCAACAATTTCCGCAGATAATTTTAGAAAGAGAGGGTCCAGATTGTCTAGCCCGGCTGATTTGTAGGGGTCCAGATTTTGCAGCTCTTTCAGAACATCAGCTATCTGGATTTGGGTGAAGGAGAAGTGGGGGAGGTTTGGGCGAGTTGCTGTGGGGAGTGCAGAGCTGTTGACCGGGGTAGGGGTAGCCAGGTGGAAAGCATGGCCAGCCGTAGAACAATGCTTATTGAAATTCTCAATTATAGTGGATTTATCGGTGGTGACAGTATTTCCTAGCCTCAGTGCAGTGGGCAGCTGGAAGGAGGTGCTCTTATTCTCCATGGACTTTACAGTGTCCCAGAACTTTTTTGAGTTTGTGCTACAGGATGCAAATTTCTGTTTGAAAAAGCTAGCCTTAGCTTTCCTAACTGCCTGTGTATGTCTGTTCCTAACTTCCCTGAAAAGTTGCATATCACGGGGCTGTTCGATACTAATGCAGTACGCCACAGAATGTTTTTGTGCTTGTCATGAGATGCTAGGAGTGGTGGTAGGAGTCAGGCGCAGAGAGCAGAGGTAAGGTATAATGTCCTTTATTCTTCCCGGCACAAAAAACGGTCAACGCAGCGCACCGCAACCGGCCTCGAGGGCGACCCGGAGGACGAGGCGCAGGGCGATCCCCATGAAGGCGGTGGAAATCCCTCAGAAGTGAGGGGTCCAAAATGTCCTTCACTGGCACCCAGCACCTCTCCTCCGCGCCGTACCCCTCCCAGTCTATGAGGTACTGTAGGCCCCCCACCCGACGTCTGGAGTCCAGAATGGCGCGTATCGTATACGCCGGGGACCCCCCAATGTCCAGAGGGGGTGGAGGGACCTCCGGCACCTCACCTTCCTGCAGGGGACCAGCCACCACTGGCCTGAGGAGAGACACATGAAATGAGGGGTTAATACGGTAGTAAGATGGAAGTTGTAACTGGTAACACACCTCGTTTATCCTCCTTAGGACTTTAAACGGCCCTACACACTGCGGCCCCAGCTTCCGGCAGGGCAGGCGGAGGGGTAGGTTTCGGGCCGAGAGCCAGACTCGATCCCCTGGTGCAAACACAGGGGTCTCGCTGCGGTGCTGGTCAGCGCTCTTCTTCTGCCGTCCACTCGCCTTTGTTAATGCGTCCTGGACGGCTCTCCAAGTGTCCTTCGAGTGCTGTACCCACTCCTCCACCGCAGGAGCCTCGGTCTGGCTCTGGTGCCATGGAGCCAGGACCGGCTGGTAGCCCAACACGCACTGAAACGGTGACATGTTAGTTGATGAGTGACGGAGGGAGTTTTGGGCTACCTCTGCCCATGGGACGTACCTCGCCCACTCCCTGGGCCGGTCCTGGCAATACGTCCATAGAAACCTACCCACCTCTTGGTTCACTCTCTCCACCTGCCCATTACTCTCGGGGTGGAAACCCGAGGTCAGGCTGACCGAGACCCCCAACCGTTCCATGAACGCCCTCCAAACTCTGGACGTGAACTGGGGACCCCGATCAGAAACGATGTCCTCGGGCACCCCGTAGTGCCGGAAGACATGGGTAAACAGGGCCTCCGCAGTCTGCAGAGCCGTAGGGAGACCGGGCAACGGGATGAGACGGCAGGACTTCGAGAACCGATCCACAACGACCAGGATTGTGGTGTTTCCCTGAGATGTGGGAAGGTCGGTGAGAAAGTCCACTGACAAGTGCGACCACGGCCACTGTGGAACGGGGAGGGGCTGTAATTTCCCTCTAGGCAGGTGTCGAGGAGCCTTGCTCTGAGGGCACACCAAGCAGGAGGAAACCTAAAACTGCACGTCCTTAGCCAATGTGGGCCACCAGTAATTTACCCTAAAACTCCGCACTGTCCTCTCGATCCCAGGGTGACCCGAAGAGGGGAGATCATTGGCCCATCGAATCAATCGATCACGGACACCAAGCGGCACGTACTGAGCACCTGCTGGACACTGAGATGGTGCAGGTTCCATCCGTAATGCCCGCTCGATCTCCGCGTTTACCTCCCATACCACCGGTGCTACCAAGCATGACGCTGGGAGGATGGGAGTTGGATTGATGGCCCTCTCCTCGGTGTCATATAGGCGGGACAGCGCGTCGGCCTTCGTGTTTAAGGAGCCTGGCCGATAGGAGATTGTGAACCGAAATTGGGTAAAGAACATGGCCCACATGGCCTGACGCGGAGTCAGTCTCCTAGCTGCCCAGATGTACTCGAGATTACGGTGGTCAGTCCAGATGAGGAAAGGGTGCTTAGCCCCCTCAAGCCAGTGTCGCCACACTTTCAGAGCCTTGACTACAGCTAACAACTCCCGGTCCCCCAAATCATAGTTCTGTTCCGCCGGACCGAGCTTCCTTGAAAAGAAAGCGCAAGGGCGGAGTTTTGGTGGCGTGCCCGAGCGCTGTGATAGCACGGCCCCCACCCCAGTCTCGGATGCGTCCACCTCCACCATGAATGCCAAAGAGGGGTCCGGATGAGCCAGCACGGGAGCGTCGGTAAACAGCTCCTTCAGACGACTGAAAGCTCTGTTCGCCTCTGCTGACCAGCGCAAGCGCGCCGGGCCCCCCTTCAGCAGTGAGGTAATGGGAGCAGCCACCTGAACAAAGCCCCGGATAAACCTCCGATAGTAATTGGCAAACCCTAAGAACCGCTGCACCTCCTTTACCGTGGTCGGAGTCGGCCAATTACGCACGGCCTTAACGCGGTCACACTCCATCGACACCCCCGAGGTGGAAATGCGATACCCCAGGAAGGAAACGGCTCGTTTGGAAAACACACATTTCTCAGCCTTAACGTACATGTCATGCTCCAGCAGTCGCCCAAGCAACTTGCGCACCAGGGATACATGCGCGGTGCGTGTGCGGAATAGATCAGGATGTCATCAATATACACCACCACACCCTTCCCGTGCAGGTCCCTGAGAATCTCAGAAAGGAAAAAGGGATCAGCGGTGGCTAGTAGGCCGGCAACGACGACCGCCGAGCGCCACTCGAGCAGGCAGGGGAGCCACCTTCGGTGGGATTCGTGACAGTGCTGGTCAAGGGCAGTCAGTTCTGGAGAGAACCAAGGGCTATATCTGTTCCTGGTTAAAAAATGTTGGAATGGTGCATGTTTATTTAAGATGGTGAGGAAGGCACTTTTAAAGAATAACCAGGCATCCTCTACTGACTACTCGCTGAAGTGTTTTATGGAGCGTTTGACAGTGATGAGGGGTGGTCGTTTGACAGCAGACCCATTACGTTTGCAGGCAATGGGTCAGTGATCGCTGAGATCTTGGTTGAAAACAGCAGAAGTGTATTTGGAGGGCAAGTTGGTTAGGATGATATCTATGAGGGTGCCCGTGTTTACGGATTTGGGGTTGTACCTGGTGGGTTCATTGATAATTTGAGTGAGATTGTGGGCATCAAGCTTAGATTGTAGGATGACTGGGGTGTTAAGCATGTCACAGTTTAGGTCACCTAGCAGCAAAATCTCTGAGGATAGATGGGGGGCAATCAATTCACATATGGTGTCCAGGCACAGCTGGGGGCAGAGGGTGGTCTATAGCAAGCGGCAACAGTGAGAGACTTGTTTCTGGAATGATGGATTTTTGGGTACAGACCTGGATAGTAAGACAGAACTCTGCAGGCTTCCTCTGCAGTAGATTGCAACTCCGCCCCCTTTGGCAGTTCTATCTTGTTGGAAAATGTTATAGTTAGGGATGGAAATTTCAGGGTTTTTGGTGGACTTCCTAAGCCAGGATTCAGACACGGCTAGGACATCCGGGTTGGCAGAGTGTGCTAAAGCAGTGAATAAAACAAACTTAGGGAGGAGGCTTCTAATGTTAACATACATGAAACCAAGGCTTTTGGAAGAAGTCAACAAATGAGAGCACCTGGAGAGTAGGAATGGAGCTAGGCACTGCAGGGCCTGGATTAACCTCTAGGCTATCAGGACTGGTCGTTTAGTGCGTTGAGAGCAGAGAGTAAAAGGAGCAGGTTAATGGGCGTAAGAGAATAGATTCAAGGTATAATGTACAGATAGAGGTATGGTAGGATGTGAGTACATTGGAGGTAAACCTAGGCATTGAGTAATGATGAGAGAGATATTGTCTTTAGAGACGTTTAAACCAGGTGATGTTGAGGCATATTGAGCAGGGCTAGAGGCTCTACAGTGAAATAAGACAATAATCACTAACCAGGACAGTAATGGACAAGGCATATTGATATTTGGGAGAGGCATGCGTAGCCGGGTGATCAATAGGGGTCCAGTGAGTGGTTGGGCTGACTGGAGACACGGCGATTCAGACAGCTAGCAGACCGAGGCTAGCTAGCTAGCTGACTGGGGCTAGCAAGCTAGCAGAAGGGCCTTAGAGGGATGTCTTGATGGAGGAAAGTCTGTTTTGGCCTCCGCGTCCGGTTACGTCGGTAGACCAGTCGTGATGGATTAGTAGGGTTCCGAGTAGCAGAGGGGTCCAAGTCCAATTGGCAAAATAGGTATAGTGGCCCAAGAAATTGGCCGTTGGATCTATACAGCTAACAGTCCAATATGCTCTAGACAGCTAGCAGCTAGCGGGCCACGGCTAGCGGGCATTCAGGGGTGGTCGCGATGTAGAGGCCAGTTGAGTACCCCCTCGAGCAGATTTCGTCTTAGTCCAGTTGTGAAGGATCGGCGGGGTTCCGTGCCCCGTACAGGCAGTAGAAGGGTTCCGGGTATTGTAGCCCAGGAGTGGCTGATGGGCCTCTTTAGCTAACCAGGAGAAAGGGCCTAGCATGGGCTAGCTTCAGGCTAATTGGTGCTTGCTCCAGGACCAACGTTAGCCAGTACTCGGATAGCAGCTAGCTAGCTGGAAAGATCCAGGTGAAAATGTCCAGAGCTTGCGGTAGGAATCCGGGGATATGGAGAGAAAATAGGTCCGGTATGCTCTGGTTTGAGTCACGTTGTACAGACTGGCGAGAGTTTTCCAAGCTAAAGGTTAGCTGCTGACTACTAGCTAGTAGCTAGTGAGCTGGCTAGCTTCTGTTGGGGGATTTCGGATTCGAGGTGAATAATACTTTCGAAAAAAAACGATCTGCACCACACTGGGTGAAGCGGGTTGCAGGAGAGTGCTTTGAAGTTGAGTTTTAGAAAAATATATAAAAAGATATGCGAAGAAAAAGATATATAAAAATATATATATATATATATGTATATATATACACGGGACACAACAAGACGAGGACAAAAGACGTCTGACTGCTACGCCATCTTGGACATGAAGATACAATACAAAATATCTCAAATAAAAAGGGATGTCATTACTTCAATATAAACTCACATATTTTTTTTTAATAGATTATTTTACATTTCCCAAGCATTCACCTGCTAGTTACTTGTACAATCAAATAGTGACAACTGTAAAGAGTGCAGAGCAGGGAAAAAAATATGGCACAACGATAAATCAAAATGCTAACACAGATTTGGTAACACATATATGTATAGCATCCATTGTTTGACACTCAACAATGCTAATGTTAATAATGATACAAATGCTAATAACAACACTATAGCTAATAACTATGCTGCAACTAATTACAATGCTAATGCTAACAACAATGTTATAGCTAACAAAATGCTAATGCTAATAATGATGCTAATTCTAATAACAACGCTATAACTAAGTTAACAAACTCAAACCTTTGGTTCCTGACTCTTTGTTGTCATGGTAACAAAAGTGGTTAGACATTTGACATTGACATTTGACCTGTAGGATATGTATCTGCAGCCATTATAGTATCCACCATGATGAACAGGGTGTTTTCAGTTTGATAATTTTACATCATTCTACACCTGCCACCATGAGCACTGCTTTAGTTTCCTCCGCCATCTCTTTTAATCCCTTGTCCAGAAGGTGTAATGTAGTGGCAAAGGCAATCCCCACTGATCCAATACTACCAATGGCAGGTATGCTAGTCAACACAACCTCAATGGTCTTGGCTGCCACCATGGCTGTTGTACTCAGCATTCCAGCCATCACCTTCTCATCGACTCCCCCAGCGAAGCGAGACTTCATCGCTGAGCTCAGATCACCCACTGGCTTATTGACACGTTCTGAGAGTCTCTGTAGGGATTTCTCATCTAGTCCAAAGGCTATGAAGGCCCTGAAGAGGAAGGCCTGCATAATACCAATCTCACAGCCCACTGAGAAGCCAGGGATGAGTACGGGTGCTGTGGTTGAGGCAGCAGCAGCATCACAGGCAGTTTTGAAAAGCTCCTTCCTCTTCTTTTCAATCATGACTTTGGAGCAAACCGGCAGAGACTGGATCAAGGCAGACCGCTTGTGCTCTGGGAGGTTTTTCGAGAGAGAGTCAATCTGCTTCCTGGAAATCATACTTCCCCAGCTCAAAGGTGGAGATGAGGAAGACTTTGGGCTCCCTACGGTCTTCAAGTTCTCCTCACAATTCTGTCTGATCTTGGAGAGCAGATCTTCCTCCCTGTAGTTCTTCTTCCATGCCTCGGCTCGGATGTCGTTGTCGATCTTCGACCGGACGAAGTAAAACATCTTCTTCATCTTCTGGATCTCTGTGGCCAGCATGATGTCAATCTCTTTGAACCTCACTGTGCCGATGATGATGAAGAAGTCATAGGTTTCAAACTTGACCTCCTTCAGGTACTTTTTTGCTTTAATGTATGGGGTGCTAATACCAGGCAGGTCCCATATTATCATGTTAGGCATGGTGGGGTGGGAGTATCTGATGGCCTTCATGGTGGTCTCCATCTCTCCGGTTTCTGGTGCTCCCTTGTCCCCATCCCTGAGTCCAAGTAAGGCATTAACGAAAGTGGACTTTCCTGACCCACTTTCCCCTGTCACAGCAATGTTAAGGGTCACATTCTCCAGGAGATCCAGGTCCTTCTTCGCCTTGGCTGCATTCTCTGCTTAGGTAAACTTGTCATAGTTCTTAATTTCATTGATGATGTCAGGATCTTCATGGAAGTTTTCATCAGACATCTTGCTCCTGAAAACCAAGAAAATGTATTAAATTGAGAAAAGTAATTACATTAATAACACACAAACATCCATCACATGCAGAACTATACATGTATGTAATATACATGCATTGCAACAAGAGGATAAGGCAGTGATGTAAGAAAGCCGGTTGTCCTGACTCTACCCTTTCATCAATGACAAACTGATGTTGTCTACTTACAGACGTGTATGTTGGAACCTAGACCTCGCGACAGGATAAAGTGACTATGGGGGCAATTGAAATCGGTGTGGCGGGAAACTTTCTGGGGGTTCTTGAATTAGAATTGTATTTAATTCTGGTTATGTAATTACACTACACCACAAAAAACATGAAGTTAAAACTCCAAGATCATTGAATGCTTTCAAAATCTGTAGGCTATATCTGCTGTGCTGTATCATCACAATGGACAGTGCCCTACAGCTAAGCTGTTTTTGCTACAAGATAGATAGGACAATTCACCTATAACAAACATTCTATGTGAATGCAGCCGTACACACAGCAGTCTTACCAAAATAATGCAAATTAAGCAATGCCAGCCTACCATAATCACGTTTCCAATACGTACAGTTCCATTTACAGCAACAAAAACCAATAGGCTACCAAGAAAACCTTAATAACCATCATCCACAATGAGTGTAAAGAACATTAGGAACACTTTCCTAATATTGAGTTGCAACCCCTTTTGGCTCAGAACAGACTCAATTCTTCGGGGCATGGACTTTACAAGGTGTCGAAAGCGTTCCACAGGGATGCTGGCCCATGTCGACTCCAATGCTTCCCACAGTTGTGTCACGTTGGCTGGATGTCCTTTGGGTGGTGGACCATTCTTGATACACACAGAAAACTGTTGAGCGTGAAAATCCCAGCAGAGTTGCAGTTTTTGACACACTCAAACCGGTGTGCCTGCACCTACTACCATACCCAATTCAAATGCTCTTAAAACTTTTGTCTTGCCCATTCACCTTCTGAATGGCACATGTAACCGATGTGAAATGGCTAGTTAGTTAGCGGTGGTGCGCGCTAATAGCATTTCAATCAGTGACGTCACTCGCTCTGAGACTTGAAGTAGGGTTTCCCCTTGCATTGCAAGGGCCGTGGCTTTTGTGGCGCGATGGGTAACGATGCTTCGTGGGGTGTCAGTTGTTGATGTGTGCAAGGGTCCCTGGTTCAAGCCCAGGTTGAGGCGAAGAGAGGGACGGAACCTACACTGTTATACACACATACACGATCCATGTCTCAATTGTCTCAAGGCTTAAAAATCAATCTTTAACCTGTCTCCTCCCCTTCATATACACTTATTAAAGTGACATCAATAAGGGATCATACCTTTCACCTGGATTCACCTGGTCAGTCTATGTCATGGATAGAGCATGTGTTCCTAATGTTTTTTCTATGATGAAACATACTGATACCTAGCTATACCCAGGGGCATCATTTAGGTTCTTGCATTGGAGTTATATTGAATTCTGCTTATATCACGCTATAGCACAATAAACATCAAAGTGTAAAAAATCCTTTTTGATAAAAAGTGTAAAAAAATCCCTTTTGATAAAAACCAAACAGCTAGATTGTTTCATTCTTACCTTTTCAAAAGAGTTGCAGCTTCGTTGATGCTTTGTTGAACTTCCTGAGTAATCGATAATTCCATTGTCCCAAAATATTGTTGTAAGATCCCCCTCAAATGCCAGTTGGATTAGTTGGTGTAGCACGCTTCCTCTGTGCTGACTGAATACATTTGTCAAATTGGAAAATAAGTTCTCGCATGTAGCTGTGGACACCCCAAAAGTCAGTCCATGTTTCAGTGCAGTAAACACATTCAGCATAGTAGAGAGAGGCCCAGAGTATTGTTGCAGGATATCAAGTGGGGTCCATTTGTCCTCATTGGAGTCAGAGTGGGCGATTTCAGTCTGCAAAAATTGGCAAGTGACACTAAATGAAGCTGGTGGTTGAAACAATTAACATATGGTACTTCTCTGTTTACTTTGTCCTACAATATTTTCTGCATATCCCCCTTTTTACCTGACATGACACTAGTGCCGTCAAAACATTGACAAAGTATATTTTCTGTGCCAAGGCCAATCTTTGCCTTTGTTAGCTCGGTAAGAACAAGGTTTGTAAGTGATAAAGAGCCACAGTATTTGCTCTTTGCTTGATGTGTGCCTACTAAATCCTTTGGTACTCTCAATAGGTATCCTTCCAGTTACAATACCCAGCTTGGGTGAAGGCCTTGTCTGCATTAGCATTGAACCCAACCCAGAACTTTCGACATGGGAAACCTGGGCTGGCTCCTCTGATCCAAGATCATCAGGGACAGTCTGGGTGGAGGTGGCTGTGGAGTCATTATCCTGGTGGAAGGGTGGGTATGCTCTGCACAAGAAACTAGCTGGAGCTCGGCAGCTGCTCATCGCTCTCCTTCTCCTTTGTTTGGGTACTTTGTAGAAGCCGATTTCTGATATCCATTGTGGCAGATTAGCTGGTTCGAGCTAGCTAAATGGGCTAAGACTAATAACATAATTTTTTTTTTTACAGCTAGCTACCTAAGTGTGAAGCAGCTTCAACTGTAAACTTGACCCCACCCTTATAAATCAAAATGAAATATTACAGGTGGAGGTGTATCACGTTATTCACTTAGCTTACCACAGAGATTAGAAATGAGAAGTGTTTTTTCCCACTTTTTTTGGAAACCCAAAGGAGCCATACCTAACCACCCCAGTAGCTTTACACAGCCCCCCTACACACACCGCGACGCGCCCTGTCCATTGTGCTGAAACAGCGCAGTGGCGATACAGATCTTTTGGCCACCAACCTGTCATTTTTTGGCTATTTTTATATAGGGACATAAAACTAAAACTGAGGGGGCTGCAACCCCTTTAGCCCCCTCGTGGAGCTGGGCCCGGCTGCAACATTGATACATTGTGGGAGGCAACCCATCTGTCTAGAGAGACTATGCAGGGATGGATTGATCAGGGGATGTTCATTCATCAAACAAACCGCTAGCTGTCCAACTCTATGCGGGAGAGTAGAGTACCCATAAGTCTAAAAAGTTACAGAGAGTATATATGTACAGTCATATAGAGAGGTCTGAATGCTAGCTGTTAGGTTCTTAGCCTAGAAATTATGCAATGGTCTCAGCCTAGAATAAGTTTAGAGGGTGTAATACAATACAATACAAAACAATGTAATATTATCACATTTTCATCTCAATACTTCTTGTATTCCCCAAAAAGGTTGTTTTGAACATACAGCGCCTTGCTAAAGTATTGGATTTCTTCCCATTTTATTGTGTTACAAAGTGCGATTACAGTGTAAACGGTGCAATGAAATGCTTACTAGCAAGCTTTCTCAAAAGTGCAATGTAAAAAAAGCTTGAAAAAATTGTAAAATATAGCAAAGGGCAATAGTATGTAAAGGTACAAATGCAAATACTATATCAACAAAAAGTTGTAAAAGGTAACAAAATATCAAATATATTGAAGAAATATACAGAATATACTATGTCAACTAATGGCATATAATACAAGTAGAGATTGAAAAGTGACCTACAGTAGTGAATTTTCACATACTACAGTTAATATTTCATGCATTATGTCTTCAAGCCAGATCTAGTGACTGAAGTTAAGTTTCAGTGTCAACAGAAATTGTATTTTAATTCTATTATTTAGAATCTGTCTTAGGATATTGAATGTAAATGTAATATTTTTGAATGTTTAATCCAAAATTGAATCATTTCATTTATTCATCGAACTTGTATTTCATGATTTGAAACTTAATTGAATGAATATCACATTCAGTTTTACAATTACATTTTCAGTTTAATTGAATAATCAAATTCAATATTTATATATTCAGTTTCAATATGGTAAATATTGCATTCATTGTCTGTGTATCAGGTTTACAAACTATAATTTCAAGTTAATCAAAGTTTCATATGTTCAACTTCTCAGATGCATTCAGGATCAGTTTTCAAATTCAGTTCTCTAAATTTAGATTCATAACCAGAGACAACATCCTGGTACTTTGCCAGCTAGGAAAGGCAGAGGAGAACAGATAGAATCAAAGGTTCTCTGTGGCAAACAGAAGCTTCTGGCAGTTTCTGAAGCCAATGTGGCATATTGAATTAAAACATTTTCCTATGAATTTGGCTCTAGTGTTTGAACTGCTTTGGCTATAAGCTATTAAGCTAAGGCTCTCTGGAGCATGTATTTTCTTTCTTTTCCCCTCTATGATGATCACAGTCCGTGTTAGAAAAGAATGTCACAAAAATAACACAATTTAGGCTTTAGCTAAGTGGGCTAACACAGTCTTGTGACATGCCAGAGACCTGGTTCGAACCTAGTCAGTCACAATAACTAAATTAAATAGGGATTGAAAGCTGGAATTGTTTATAAGATCTAGTACATTATAAAAGTAGAATAAAAGTATGACTATGTGATGATATCAAATGTAATGAAGAACCATTCCATCAAATCTGAATGAATAAGCCTTCTTATATTTGTTATGCCGTCTAGATATGTTCACAATCAAGTTTGAAAATGAGAATATGATTTTACCTGCCATTTTTCTATAAAAAAATATATAATACATTTGTGATAGTCATAATGTCTGAATTTTTATAGGTCTGTATTTTGTTGTCATTGATCTGATGCTGTATACAAACACTTAGAAGGAAGTGGTTACCCTGTTAGGGCGCATGAACCGCTAGCGGGACACCTACGACAACATCTGGTAAAATCGTAATATTAAACATTCATGAAAATACAAGTGTCATACATCATTTAAAAGCTTAACTTCTTGTTAATCAGATTTCAAAAAGGCTTTACGGCGAAAGCATACCATGCGATTATCTGAGAACAGCGCCCCACATCAAAATAGTTTTTCAACCAGCACAGGCGTCACAAAATCACAAATAGCGATTAAATAAATCCCTTACCTTTGAAGATCTTCCTCTGATTGCAATCCCAAGGATCCCAGCTACACAATGAATGGTTGTTTTGTTCGATAAAGTCCTTCTTTATATCCAAAAAAGTATGTTTAGTTGGCGCCAATGATCTCAGTAATGCACTCGTTCAACATGCATACAAACAAATCCAAAAAGTTACCGGTAAAGTTCATCCAAACAAGTCAAACAATGTTTCTAATTAATCCTCAGGTACTCTAATATCTAAATAAATGATAATATTTGAGACAGAGAATAGTATGTTCAATAGGGAAGATAAATAACGAAGAGCGCGCACCTCATTCACACGCCAACAAGACTACTTTTCTAATGAGAGACACCTTGGAAAAACTACAACTACTTGCTCTTTTTTTTTATAGCCTGAAACCCTTTCTAAAGACTGTTGACATCTAGTGGAAGCCATCTGGGAGGAATTATTTTGTATATCCCACAAGCTAGCATTGAAAATGCCTGTGACTTCAAAAACAAATAATTCTGGACTGATTTTCCTCGGGTTTTCACCTGCCATATCAGTTCTATTATACTCACAGACATTATTTTAACAATGTTAGAAACTTCAGAGTGTTTCCTATCCAATGCTACCAATTATATGCATATCCTAGCTTCTGGGCCTGAGTAACAGGCAGTTTACTTTGGGCACGTCAGTCATCCGAAATTCCAAACAATAACCAGTATGCTAAAGAAGTTGAAATGACGTGGAAACAACATTGATTCAACCAGTGTGTGCCCAGTGGGTAGGCCCTGTGAACGAGGTAGAACAAGACCGACATATTGTGTTGTTTGGGAATGGCTGTGACCAACAGACCTGACTGTAATTACATTCTAATTCATCATGGTTAGATATTCCCGAAAGCTGGAATAGTGTCTTTAAAACATACATTGCGGACAAAGCGTGATCATATCCTGGCCTGGAAAAAAGAGGTGCTATTACAGGCACCATCCAATACTACACTATTGGAAGCCACTGAGTTATTGTCTGCCCGTTTATTGTCTGCCAGTTTTCCTGAGGCAGTATGTCATTCACACACCTCACTAATAAAATAATATTTTCATTACAGCACACAAAAATAAGATTTCAGGGCCAAAATCGGGGACAGTCTGCTGCTGTCAGCTAATGAAAGTTAATGGGTGTTTAGTGTAGAGCTGAGAGCAGTAGCTGGTTCCTTTATTCACCATTGTAAGCATATGGCATATGAAACACATTGGATTTCAAACAAATGTATTTATAGTTTAAAAAGCATAAATAGTATCAAAATCATTTAATCAAGCAACTTAGTGTCATGTGCACATGACACTAAGTTATGTTATGTATTTAAAGGTCTAATGCAGCTGTTTTTATCTCAGTATCAAATCACTTCTGGGTAACAATTAAGTACCTTACTGTGATTGTTCTCAATTAAAATGGTCAAGAATAAACAAAAATAGCTTCCTAGCAAAGAACAGAAATGTATCAAGCAATAGTTTTGTTAGGACTATGTGAGAGTGGTCTGAGTGGGCAGGGGAAAATTAAAAACTAGATATTATTGGCTCTATAAAAAAATAAAAAATAATAGGGGGTTTGGAAGTGTCTTTCGTATTGGTCTAATAATTAATTTACCACAAAAATCCATGCCACCAAAGCAGGCTGAAATTTCAGGTGGTCTTTTCAAACATCTCTTACACTAAAAGTAAATTATCATACTTTTCACAATCTCACAGTATTATTCCAACCTCGTGTGAAAATATATATAAAACACAGAAAAGTCACGTGTTTGACTGCACTAGGCCTTTAAGTAGTACAGTGAGGGAAAAAATTATTTCATCCCCTGCTGATTTTGTACGTTTGCCCACTGACAAAGAAATTATCAGTCTATAATTTTAATGGTAGGTTTATTTGAACAGTGAGAGACAGAATAACAACAAAAAAATCCAGAAAAACGCAGACGTTTCTGGTAGTTGGCCACCAGGTTTGCACACATCTCAGGAGGGATTTTGTCCCACTCCTCTTTGCAGATCTTCTCCAAGTCATTAAGGTTTTGAGGCTGACGTTTGGCAACTCGAACCTTCAGCTCCCTCCACAGATTTTCTATGGGATTAAGGTCTGGAGACTGGCTAGGCCACTCCAGGACCTTAATGTGCTTCTTCTTGAGCCACTCCTTTGTTGCCTTGGCTGTGTGTTTTGGGTCATTGTCATGCTGGAATACCCATCCACGACCCATTTTCAATGCCCTGGCTGAGGGAAGGAGGTTCTCACCCAAGATTTGACGGTACATGGCCCCGTCCATCGTCCCTTTGATGCGGTGAAGTTGTCCTGTCCTCTTAGCAGAAAAACACCCCCAAAGCATAATGTTTCCACCTCCATGTTTGACGGTGGGGATGGTGTTCTTGGGGTCATAGGCAGCATTCCTCCTCCTCCAAACACGGCGAGTTGAGTTGATGCCAAAGAGCTCCATTTTGGTCTCATCTGACCACAACACTTTCACCCAGTTGTCCTCTGAATCATTCAGATGTTCATTGGCAAACTTCAGACGGTCATGTATATGTGCTTTCTTGAGCAGGTGGACTTTGCTGGCGCTGCAGGATTTCAGTCCTTCACGGCGTAGTGTGTTACCAATTGTTTTCTTGGTGACTATGGTCCCAACTGCCTTGAGATCATTGACAAGATTCTCCTGTGTAGTTCTGGGCTGATTCCTCACCGTTCTCATGATCATTGCAACTCCACGAGGGGAGATCTTGCATGGAGCCCCAGGCCGAGGGAGATTGACAGTTCTTTTGTGTTTCTTCCATTTGCGAATAATCGCACCAACTGTTGTCACCTTCTCACCAAGCTGCTTGCCGATGGTCTTGTAGCCCGTTCCAGCCGCGTGTAGGTCTACAATCTTGTCCCTGACATCCTTGGAGAGCTCTTTGGTCTTGGCCATGGTGGAGAGTTTGGAATGGCATGGGGCTGTTAAATGTTAAATGACAGACATGTATAAACAAAAGTATGTGGACACCCCTTCAAATGATTGGATTCGGTTATTTCACCCACATCCGTTGCTGTTTCTCTATGCAATCTCCAAAGACAAATATTGGCAGTAGAATGGTCTTACTGAAGAGCTCAGTGACTTTCAATGTGGCACCGTCATAGTATGCCATCTTTCCAACAAGTGAAATTTGCCTCGGTCAACTGTAAGTGCTGTTATTGTGAAGTGGAAAGTCTAGGAGCAACAACGGCTCAGCCACGAAGTGGTAGACCACACAAGCGCAGAATGGGACCGCAGAGTGCTGAAGCGCGTAACGAGCAAAAATCGTCTGTCCTCGGTTGCAACACTCATTACCGAGTTTCAAATTGCCTCTGGAAGCAACATCAGCAAAATACCTGTTCGTCAAGAGCTTCATGAAATGGCTTTCCATGGCCGAACAGCCACACACAAGCCCAAGATCATCATGCGCAATGCCAAGCGGAGTGGTGTAAAGCTTGCTGCAATTGGAAAATGCGTTCTCTGGAGTGATGAATCACTATCTGGCAGTCCGACGGATGAATCTGGGTTCGGCAGATTCCAAGAGAATGCTACCTGCCCAAATGCATAGTGCCAACTGTAAAGTTTGGTGGAGGAATAATGGTCTGCATACAATGACATTCTAGACGATTCTATGCTTCCAACTTTGTGGCAAAAGTTTGGGGAAGGCCCTTTCCTTTTTACGCATGACAACATCCTGTGCACGAAGCAAGTTCCATGCAGAAATGTTTTGTCGAGATTGGTGTGAAAGAACTTGACTGGCCTGTACAAAGCCCTGACCTCAACCCCATCAAACACCTTTGGGATGAATTGAAACGATGACTGCGAGCCAGACCTAATCGCCCAACATCAGTGCCCAACCTCACTAATGCACTTGTGGCTGAATGTAAGCAAGTCCCCGCAACAATGTTCCTTCCAATATCTAGTGGAAAGCCTTCCCAGAAGAGTGGAGGCTGTTATAGCAGCAAAGGGCGGACCAACTCCATATTAATGCCCATGATTTTGGAAGGAGAGAAGGTGTCCAAATACTTCTGGTCATGTAGTGTATTTGTTTAAAATCTATCACTTGATGGTTTCATTTCAGAGAGACAAATAATCATGTTTTTGCAAGATGCTATATACCCACTTCACTCTCAGAGAAATAGAACTGTACAAATGTTACATTTGTGACATCAATATTACATTTTTTTTGTAAAAAAACAATTCAATACAGTAATATGAGATCTGTGCGTAAAATATTTACATTTTACATTTTAGTCATTTATTGAGAGCGACTTACAGTTAGTGCATTCATCTTAAGGTGAGCCAACCACATATCACAGTCAAATATACAGGATACGAACATTCCATTCTAGTTAAACAATGGATTAAAGCATTCTGCCCCCCAAAAATACATTTTCATACACATCAAAGATCTATGAATTAAACATCTGAGAACAGTAATATTTTCAACACAAATGAAGGTACCCATAAGCAGTAACTTCTGATGAAAAAGAACAAATGTGGAAAATTGGTGGATTTAGCATTTGGAAATAAGCTCTTCATATTCCCATTGATTTTTAAAGACTATAATTTATATGCCTCATCAGCTTAGTTCATGAACTGTTGTACCCCATCAGAACTCCTTATATAAGCCTGTGTAACGCCATTGTCCGTGAACAATATAATTGTAAACAAACCCTGTATACCCTCAAAACATCATTAAAAGTATTGTTTTGATATCATGGATGGTCAGTCCTTGCTTCCATGTTTCTGTCTAAGAATTTGAGAGTGGTTACATTACTCCAGCCCCATCCTTCAGATTTTCACCAAAACAGCGGCGGTGTGACCGCTTTGCTATTCTTTGAACTGCAGACTGCCTCTTTTAACCTTTCAAAAGTGTGAAATATTAAGCTTGAAGTATTGGCAATAACAATGGTGTGTTTTCAGCCGCACCATTAATGGTTTCTTTGAAAATAACTATTCAATAGAAAGTCCACAAACAATAGAGGATTGCCAGAAAATAGAGTTGTCTTACCTTGTTGCAGTCAAAAAGAAAAGTTGTGGTGAGATTTGTTTTCTCTGACTGTATCTCAGGGATGCTGTTTCAAAAGTAAATCAGAAAGGAGGATACCTACCACCTCAGGTCAAAAAGTTCTCCGTCCTCTTTCCTTGTACGCATAAGCCTCAGTCACATGCCGTTCAGAACATTGTAAAACAACACTTCATGTCCTATCAACTGATACTCATTTGGGTAGCACTTTATTTTGGTAACACCTTTATCTCACTTTAGGGCAGCATTAGGTTTTTAGCCATTACAGAAACATTCTAATTAGCTAAAATCCCCTCCCCCCCCAAAGGTATGTCCTAACCAGGGGCATAGCCAGACATTCGCTAGTGGGTGGGCCTACTGAAGAGTATTTTTGTAATTATAATGTATACTTTTTGCATGTATGATTATATTTTTATTGCCATTCTTGTGTTTGAATGTGATCAGCGAAGATAGTTTGCTATGCATCTCGCCCAACTAGTTTCTTGTTTACTGAGGCTGACTCCCTACTGCGGTGAATAAATGTCTTCCTTATGAGAACTTTTCATCTGAACCTGTTTGACAACACATTTCTGTAGATTAGAGGTGTCAAATATATGACCAGATGCAAGGTGGCACCGCTGGCAATTTAGCAATTAGACACTAGCTTAACGCTCCACATTTGCCCATCTTCTATATCTCTAAACTCTGCATCTCTGTCTTCTGTCATCTTCCTCCTATCATGCTTTCTGAACACTACTGCCTCTCTCCATCCTTCTCTCTTTCTCAGTAATTTTTCCAACAATTGTTTACAGACAGATTATTTCACTTATAACTCACTGTATCACAATTCCAGTGAGTCAGAAATTTACATACACTAAGTTGACTGTGCCTTTAAACAGCTTGGAAAATTCCAGAAAATGATGTTATGGCTTTAGAAGCTTCTGATAGGCTAATTGACACGATTTGAGTCAATTGGAGGTGTACTCAGTGCCTCTTTGCTTGACATCATGGGAAAATCAAAAGAAAACAGCCAAGACCTCAGAAAAAAAATGGTAGACCTCCACAAGTCTGGTTCATCTGTACAAACAATAGTACGCAAATATAAATTACTATTTTGTTCAAAGATTGTAGCCATTCCAATTATGTGTGATTGCCTACACACTTCTTTATAATGTCAACCAAGAGCCTCCTCTTTCTGACATGCCATCAGCAGAAGTTTGTCAGGGGGACAGCTTTAAGTGATAAATACCATCTATTAAATCAGGTTCTCATTCTGCTTCCACGTGAGTGTTTACAGTTAATGATGACCTTGTGTTTGATCACACACGTTGTGGAAAATAACTTAGCTACTCTTTTGATTCTACCCCAAATTGGTTTTGTTTCTTTTACTTAAAAATCACTTTTTTGGTACAATAACAGTTGTTATCTTTGTTACTCTGCAGGTTTGCCACAGTTCAATCTAATTCTATATGAATGTACAATTGTTATATTTTAATACAAATTGTGTAGGTTGTCTTATTTTGTATTTGTATTTTTGCTTATGGAGAGCTTTGAGATTATTCTCTAATGAATGAATATAATATAAATATAATCTATTATTATTTTATTATTGTTTACAAAGTGGTATTAAATCATATTTTCTAAAGATAGTAATTTTGGTTTAGGAGTAATGTATGTTCTGTTCTGGTCTCACCCGTGCCATGGTTCTGACATGACCATAGTGTGTCACAGCTGACATGACCATGTTCTGGTCTCACCCGTGCCATGGTTCTGACATGACCATAGTGTGTCACAGCTGCATGTTTCTCATCCTCTAGTGTTTACGTGGAAAGTCAACATATTTAGAACTGACCCAAGGTTGTGGCACGTGAACACATGTGAAACACATGCAGCTTGTTTTATACGTGAACTCATATGTGAAACACATGCAGCTTGTTTTATACGTGAACTCATATGTGAAACACATGCAGCTTGTTTTATACGTGAACACATATGTGAAACACATGCAGCTTGTTTTATACGTGAACACATATGTGAAACACATGCAGCTTGTTTTATACGTGAACTCATATGTGAAACACATGCAGCTTGTTTTATACGTGAACACATATGTGAAACACATGCAGCTTGTTTTATACGTGAACACATATGTGAAACACATGCAGCTTGTTTTATACGTGAACACATATGTGAAACACATGCAGCTTGTTTTATACGTGAACACATATGTGAAACACATGCAGCTTGTTTTATACGTGAACACATATGTGAAACACATGCAGCTTGTTTTATATGTGAACTCATATGTGAAACACATGCAGCTTGTTTTATACGTGAACACATATGTGAAACACATGCAGGTTGTTTTATATGTGAACTCATATGTGAAACACATGCAGCTTGTTTTATACGTGAACTCATATGTGAAACACATGCAGCTTGTTTTATACTTGAACTCATATGTGAAACACATGCAGCTTGTTTTATATGTGAAATCATATGTGAAACACATGCAGCTTGTTTTATACGTGAACACATATGTGAAACACATGCAGCTTGTTTTATATGTGAACTCATATGTGAAACACATGCAGCTTGTTTTATACGTGAACACATATGTGAAACACATGCAGCTTGTTTTATACGTGAACTCATATGTGAAACACATGCAGCTTGTTTTATACGTGAACACATATGTGAAACACATGCAGCTTGTTTTATACGTGAACTCATATGTGAAACACATGGAGCTTGTTTTATACGTGAACACATATGTGAAACACATGCAGCTTGTTTTATATGTGAACTCATATGTGAAACACATGCAGCTTGTTTTATACGTGAACACATATGTGAAACACATGCAGCTTGTTTTATACGTGAACTCATATGTGAAACACATGCAGCTTGTTTTATACGTGAACACATATGTGAAACACATGCAGCTTGTTTTATACGTGAACACATATGTGAAACACATGCAGCTTGTTTTATACGTGAACACATATGTGAAACACATGCAGCTTGTTTTTTATGTGAACACATATGTGAAACACATGCAGCTTGTTTTATACGTGAACACATATGTGAAACACATGCAGCTTGTTTTATACGTGAACTCATATGTGAAACACATGCAGCTTGTTTTATACGTGAACACATATGTGAAACACATGCAGCTTGTTTTATACGTGAACTCATATGTGAAACACATGCAGCTTGTTTTATACGTGAACACATATGTGAAACACATGCAGCTTGTTTTATACGTGAACACATATGTGAAACACATGCAGCTTGTTTTATACGTGAACACATATGTGAAACACATGCAGCTTGTTTTATATGTGAACACATATGTGAAACACATGCAGCTTGTTTTATACGTGAACACATATGTGAAACACATGCAGCTTGTTTTATACGTGAACACATATGTGAAACTGATAAGGGAATTATCTATTAAAGGTAAATGAATCAATAGACCATGATGAATTATTAGTCATACAGAATGGTTAATGAATAATCAATGTAATGATCAATGTATGGATAGATAAGTTTGATTAGTTCTGGAAAGTTCAGGAACCATGTGATAGGGAAAGGAATGTGTATATGCAATTACGAGGGACACCAGGAGACACATGTTCCTGGGAGTGAAAGCTTCAAAGCATTTCTTATCTTGAGGGAAAGAAACAGGCGAGCTCGGGAGAGTGATAAAGAGGGTGAGAAGGTTGTGGGGGAGACAGGTCACCAACAGTGTGTGTAAATGCATGTGCGTAAGAAAACAAGAACTATATAATGACTGTTTTGTTATCCTGACCTCAGAACGTTCTCTGAATAAAAGCTACAGATACCTTTTGCAGAAAGCTGAGTCCTTGCCTAATTATTTTAACCCATTGTCTTACAAACCTTGGGCATTAGTCAAGGCGAATTGATTCTTGATTATTATCATCAAAGATATAAAATTCCTTTAACAATTGGTCCTTCGAGACGGATTTCAAACTGCCGCTGTCGTTCCAAGGAGACACCGAAACCGTGCACGGGCGGATGAAATATCCGTAAATCAAAGACCTGGCCCTTTTCTGTGGGTTCTTTACAGGCCGGTGGCAAATTGGTACGCGACAGAGGTGGTGACGAGATTCAACGAACATTAAAAAAAACTCAGCTGCAAATGATAAGGTTAGTAGACTTTATTCATACTTTTGGGGAATAGCACCTGTATGATTACATTAAATAAGGGGTGAGTGATATACCTATAGGTTTGCATTGCATAGTGAAATGAGTGATATACCTATAGGTTTGCATTGCATGGTGAAATGAGTGAAATGAGTGATACACCTGTGTGTATGCATTGCATGAGGGAATAAGGGACACAATTGGGTGTTGGCATTTGATGAGAAATGAGTGAAAGACAAAAACGATTGTTGAGAGTGCAAGGCAAAAGCGATTGTTATGAGTGAAAGGTACTCTGGGTACGCTGAGATTGATGAATGTTATAGCTGGTGACCGGGGCTCAGAAGTTCGTGCGGAGAAAAATCGGTTTTAAAGGGAATCAAGTAGTCTGCGCGAATAGAAGAGAGGAATCAGTCGTAAATTCAAAATCTCATTGATGTAGAGGATTTTAATGTACTCTGGGTGTTAGACGCTGAAAGTCGGGGAGGTTATAGCTGGTGATCTGGCTTCGGAAGTTCGCGTGGAGAAAAATCGGTTTTAAAGGGAATCAAGTATTCTGCGCGAATGGAAGGCAGAAATTAGTTGTAAATCCAAAAGGACGAATTCGAAAACGGGGGAGGGTCCGAAATAGACCCTCGGCAACTGTGGCCACTGCATAAAACTAAACTAGGTCTTATGGTGAGAACCTGATAACGTAAAAGGGTTAATAGTCCATAGGGGGATAGTCGGTACCTAAATACGGCTTTGGGTCTGATATCTATGGGTGAAGTGAGACCTAATATGGTGGAGTGAGATACAGGTATTGGTGTCAAGAGTTACATGAAGCAACAGATAAATAGGCTGTTAACTAGGGCTTTACGACCCCTGGAAAGTAGTTTATAGTTGCATACGTATGCGACCTAATGTCTGATCAAGAGTCCCCTCTGTAAATAAAGTTTCGAGAGAGATAGAGTGATTATGCTGTTATGAGGGATTGCGTGTGAGGAGAATTCTGTCGATAAATCGCGAGGAAAAGACGGACAGTAAAACCTAAATATAAAACGGGTTGCAGTGTTTGCCTGGGAGCAAGATAAAGACCGGGTTAGGATATATACGTATAAATCATTCTAGCAGAACTACTCTGTAATTGAAAAGAAGGTTAATAACGAAAACATCTTGCTAGAATCAACAGTCGCAAGAAAAAAGCGGGTTAGTCCTTTTTGAGCGATGAGATAGAAGCAATTTGTAAAGTAGAATAATTATTCCCCAAATTGAATAGTTAATAACGAAAACATCTTGCTAGAATCAACAGTCGCAAGAAAAAAGCGGGTTAGTCCTTTTTGAGCGATGAGATAGAAGCAATTTGTAAAGTAGAATAATTATTCCCCAAATTGAATAGTTAATAACGAAAACATCTTGCTAGAATCAACAGTCGCAAGAAAAAAGCGGGTTAGTCCTTTTTGAGCGATGAGATAGAAGCAATTTGTAAAGTAGAATAATTATTCCCCAAATTGAATAGTTAATAACGAAAACATCTTGCTAGAATCAACAGTCGCAAGAAAAAAGCGGGTTAGTCCTTTTTGAGCGATGAGATAGAAGCAATTTGTAATATAGAATAATTATTCCCCAAATTGAATAGTTAACAACGAGAACATATTGTTAGAATCAACAGTCGCAAGAAAAAAGCGGGTTGTCCTTTTTGAGCGATGAGATAGAAGCAATTTGTAACATAGAACGATTATTCCCCAAATTCTAGGTTAATAACGGTAAAATAGCATACACCTAAAGATTAACAACGAGGAGACACTGACCGTATTTGGTTTGGAGTTGTATAAATTAAAGCACATAGTTTAAGGTTCTTACGAATAATATTTCTAAAACTCTAGATTGGGAGAAGAAACAGAATAAATACGGGTGTACTTTAAACGATTTAAGCAACATGAGTAGTAAATCCTCTAAGGGAATCCCGGTCTTGACGGGAGATGAACGTTTCATGCTGGGAAAAGATAAAAGAAACATTCATTTTGGGCAAAGATGGAGGAAGAACTATGATTTTGATGGATGTTTAAATGTTGAAAGATTGGAATTAATGGTAAAACAAATACATAAGGTCAGTGGGGGTAAGACGGAGAAGCAGCGCACAGAGGGGCTTGACACCGCTCGTGTTTGGCTGGCAGAAGCTAGACAAAGAGATGTAGCCAGGGCAGTAGAAGGGGTAGGACATCCCAAGACAGGAATGGATGGATTCAAGAGAGATTTGGAGGCTCTGGCAGCCAGCTTTAAACTAAACACGGGTGAAGTAGAGCGTGCAGTCAGACAGTTGGTGGGAAAAGATTGGGCAGCAGTTAGGGGGAATTGAATACCAGGGAATGGGGATTTGATAGTAATGCCCTGGGCGATAGATGGACAATATGTCGATAAAGTCACACAGCTGTGTAATAATCTGAGGGACCACTATCACCGACATGCAGATTTCTCTAAGGTTCACGAGTGTAAACAAGAAGAGAATGAGACTATAAATCAATACCTAGAGAGATTAAAGGAGGTATTCAATGCCAACAGTGGGTTAATAGAGCCACGGGTAGAGCAGGGGAACGATACAGCATTTCACCAGCAACTGAAAATAGCTATCCTCAGTGGAATGCGCCCAGAGATAAGTCGTGCCATAAAAAGGACTCTAGTAGGATGGGGAACAGCGACTCTGGCAGAGGTAAAGAGATATGCCGTTCACTATGAGCAGCATGGGAAAAACAACAGAATTAAAAAAGAACAGAAAAAAACAGAGTACCTGATAGCAACCCTAGGGGAAATAGCGGGGAGGAGAACAGACTCTGTAGACAGAAGGGAAAAAACAGGGAGACGCGCTGACAAAGACGGAAAGAAGCGGTGTTTTAATGGCGATAGAACAGGACATTTCGCCAGAGACTGTAAAACACCCTGTGAACATTGTATCCGAGCAGGAAAGAACTACCGAAATTTTAAACATGAACAATAGCATTGTGGTTTAGTGGTAGAATTCTTGCCTGCCATGCGGGGGACCCGTGTTCGGATCCCAGCCCATGCACCATGGGACTAAAAGTGAATGTAATTATTATGTTTTGACTGGAACGATACGGTTGTTAGTGTTTGTTTAAGATAGAAACCGAATGTTTGGAGAGCTTGTTTAGTAAATAGGAAGGGAGATTCTTTCAAAAGAATAGCGGAGCGAATTCGATAAAGTACGTTGTTTGTGGTCTAAATGGCCTGCTTAAATGATTTGTAGAGAGAATGGGAGTTGTAATTGAAGGACGGAATCAAGGAAAAGGCAGTTACTTAAATCTAATGAATTATAAGGAGCGGAAATTAATAATTGCGACAGAATTGTGGCGATATACATGATATTTTTAAACCCTTGGACATTTCATAAGACTATAAACCAATACCTAGAGAGATTAAAGGACGTGTCCAACGCTAATATTGGGTTAATAGAAACCACGGTAGTGGATGGATTTGAAGCCCCGGATTATCAGCAATGAAAAATAGCTTTCCTCAGTGGAATGCATCCCGAGATAAATCGTGCCACCAAACAGAACCTCGTAGGGTGGGGGCTAGCAGATCTGAGGGAAGTAAGAGAGGCCAGAGAGGGGGTCGAGACAAATACAGAGAGAAGAAGGTCAGGCGCCCACAGAAAGGCATGTTCAATCACATAAACCATTGAGAAAGTTTAAAACTAATGATTGGGGGGAGTACAATGGAATTTTAAGTATTATTAGGTTTTGTTTATAGTCAACTTTTGGGTTTTGCAATCAGTGTGACAGGATGAAATGCTGACCAAGTGGTTATTGTATGGAAAAAGAAGCGCTTAGCTCTTTGGGAAAAAATAAATAAATAAATAAAAAATTCCTAGAGACATGATATCTTAAAGGGGAATACAAGTGTTACAATTGTAACAAGCTAGGACATATGGTTAGACAGTGTAAAGCACCGTGTGACCGCTGCAGGGATGGAAATCATTCTGGTAGAGATTGTAAGAGGTACAGAGACAAGCAAGGCCAGAGAGGGAGTAGAGATAAAGAAAAGAAGATCAGGCGACCCCAGCCAGACTCAGAGGAGGAGGATGGGGCATGACTAACTATGGAGAGCAGGGGAACAGACACTAGTGGGGGGAAGGACGATTTTCAGAATTTAGTTATAAACAGCGATTGTGAAGTTTTTGAATTGGCTACAATTGATTTGGCAGTACAACAAGAACAGAAACCCTATTTAGAAACTAACAGTAATGGGAGAGAGAATCAAATTTCTGTGTGATACTGGGGAGTGTCTTGTTTTCAGTTTTAATAAACACATGGAATTCATTTGATAGGGAATGTTCTGGGAACCTGGGATACAAAATGTAGATGAAGTTCTTAGCTTTAATTTGTTTAATGTAGTAAGAAACACGGTTCTGAAAGGGTGGTATGACTTGTTGACCCCTCTGGTGACTTTTCCTGTGTGGTCTGATCAGCCACATTGAAAAGCCATTTGGATGGTGAATTAAGGTCATTGGTGATATTGATTTTAAGGGAATTTGAAGAACTGATAATGATGATGGAGTTAAAGTTCTTAGAGACAATTGATAATTTGAACCAATGATAGGACTAAAAGGGCAAAGCCTTAGACTAAGGGTAGGCTTCCTTAAGTCTATTTTCCTAGAACAATAAGGGTAAAATATTTTTTCTGGGTGGAGTAAATCAGATGAGTCATTTTGATCTGATTATGTGATTTGAAAATATTTTGACCAGTAGCAGGGGTATTTTTTTACATGATGTAGATACATTTATTTTCCCTTAGGAAGTCAGCTGTTGTTGAATTCAGTGTAAGAGATTTAACACAACAAGGCTGTGGAATTGATATACTAGTATTACTATATTTTGTTGTGAAGAAGTTTAATAATGGTAGACTTAGGTCAACAGGACAGGGATACATGACATCTGTAGGTGATCCAGGATTATTGAGGGTATCGAGATAAATGTAAGTAGATATGCAATATCTAGACAGGTTGATTTTTCTAAAGTTCAGGAGTGCAACCAAGGAGTCAATGAGACATTTAGTCAATATTTGGAAACAACCCAGATTTGATACTTTCTGTTATGAGTAAAAGCTGGAGACAGATAGAAGGGCAGACAGAGAGATCCTCCCCTGCACTGCTGAAACCTTGAGGGTTGGGGAGCAGTAAGAAGAAAGAAGGGGGGCCAGCAGGAGTAGATAGGAAGAGAATTTGGTTCACTTAGCTTTAGGATATTAATTCATGGAGAGACTATCGGCTCCATTGGCAGGCATGTATTTTAGTTTTGATTTTAGTTTAAGTTTGGTAAATTCACTAGGAGGAGCAATGAAAGCTTAGTTGGTTTCAGGGGGTAGACTGAACCATTGCCCAGACACTGTTCTGCACAGTAGGCCAAAATAGTAGCATTGACTAGAACCGGTGAAATAAGAAAGGAGAGAAAAGTTACTATTTACACAGACAAGCACATAGACATTTAAAACCATACAAAGCAGCATAGATATCTTAAAGAAGATAAGACACTTGACAGAGGATTGTTAGATGATAGCCGAGGATGAAGGCCCCAGAGAGAATTGGACATGTAGAAAATGAAAGGGGGCATCCTACAAGAGAAGATCTGACATAAGGATAATTTACTTATCCTACCAAAGAAATTGTATGGATACGCAGCAATATTGATACATAGGTTAAGCAATGTATCAAGGGGAAGGGAGTATAGTAGAGTAGTTAGGAAAGAGTGATGACCTAGAGGATAATTACTTAAAAATAAAAAATTAAATTTGTAAGAAGATCCATTCCAACATTTGGAATTGGACTTATTGAAATATTCCGAAAGGAGGGGAAGAAGGGGTGTTTAACAAGAATAGATAAGTATAGCAAATGGGTAGAAGCGTTCCCAACTTACTTGGTGGACATGATTATGGTAGCTAAAATATTAAGTAAAGATATTATCCCTAGAGTTGGTTTACTAGGAGCCATCTCTTTAAATGATGGATGACAGTTTAGCTAATCAGGTAGAGCCTATAGAATGACAGAGTTAAAAATACCAGAACAGGTAGACATAGAAATTAAAGATATACTGGCAGAGCACATGAGAAGACTGTTTGTTAACCAAACCCGTATGTCCAAGAATTTGTGTCCAACAGGTGAATTACAGGAGAAGGTGATTCACTCAATCCAACCAGGAGACTGGGTGTGGATCCAGTCCCTGAGGAGAAAAAACTGGAAGCAACACAGTTGGGAAGGCCCATACCAGGTTCTGTTAAACCACTGCCTTTGCCATTAGAAAAGCTGAGAGAGTCACTTGGGTCCACGTTACCCACTGCAAGGAGGTATGTACACATATGAGCACTGTTGATCACACACAGAGTTAGGAGAAGAACCGATACCAACAGGGTCCGGGGGTTACCTCCTTAACGAAGATTTCCTATCCCGACCGTTCATCACTGTGTGTGCTCCTAGAGGTGTGAGTATGGGGTGGTACCTAGCAGAGAGACTAAGGGCAGGAGAGGGTTGGCGGTTTTTGAGAAGAGTAGAAACTCTGAGCTGCATCATAGTCTAATCTGACTGATACATTGATCCACCACCTTCTGGTACTAATCATACGATACCGTTGTCATTGAGATGAAGGAGAAGATAAACTATATAATACACTGATGAGTGACATACAGAATAAGGAGTCGAAGAAGATCAAGATGTAGAATTTAAGGTAAACATTAAACAATTTCCTGGGGAAGCAGACAACTGTACAGGAATTGGGGTTGGCCAGATTGAAGTACTCAGCCAACCCACCTTGGTTCACCTAAATTCCGGATGAATACCAGTGTTATAGATACAAGAATGGCACCGAGAACTTAGATGATTTTAATGACTGAAAGGTAATTGGTAATGTGACTGACTTAGGTTTGAGAGATGAATAGAACATTCTTAACCTCACAGCACCTATAACTGATGAAGGGTGGGCTAGTACCAGCAAAGGACGCATACGACGGAAATTACCACAAAGGGTGGTTAGGAACTTGCGCCCTGGGGTTATAGGTCCAACCAGGTCAAGTTAGTCATCAGAGGCCAGTTATAGGAGGCTAAAGTAGGCACAGAAGGAGTTTTGACCAGGATTGGAGTAGCTTTGTCTAGATGGATGCTATTGGCATCCTCAGGGAAGTTCCAGATGAATACAAAGCTATGAATCAAATATGTGAAGGCTTTAACACTACATTATTTTGGTGGTTGACAATAAATAGAAATGTGGATTGGATTAATGACATCTTTTATAATCAACAGAGATTCATGAATGAAAACGAGGATGCAGTAAAGAGGTTCTCTGATCAATTATCCGCCACCTCCCTCATGACCTGGTAAAATAGACTGACTCTCGATATGTTATTGGCAGAAGAGGGCAGTGTAGGTAGAATGATTAGGTTCAGCGCTACACGTACATTCCTGATAATACATCCCATGGTTGGGAAATGGAAAAGTGTTGTAAGAACTGTATTATGGGCTGCTTTCACCTGTATGAGTGTGTTTGTGTTGTGTGGATGTTGTCTCATCCCATGTGTGAGAGGTTTAATCACCAGGACTCTAGAGAGATCGATGACGCAGCAGATGGTGAGATATGTACCGATTCCGAGCTCCAATCAGTGGGATGGCGATTACGGGCCTCCAGGCCAGGGAGATGATTCCGTCTCTTTCGACAACGAGGAGCCAATGTTTGATGAAACAATTTTCAACATTTAGATACACTGTTCCTTAAATGAAAATTATGATGAAAATCCTAAACAGAAGTGTCATAATTGGAAATAGGCCTAGGACATTAATGGATGAATATGAGGAATATTCATGTATTGGACTTGTTTAAATCATTGTAGTGTGATGTATTGTATTTCCATATAGCGTGTGATGTATTGTATTTCCATATAGTGTGTGATGTGATGTATTTCCATATAGTGTGTGATGTATTTCCATGTAGCGAGTGATTATTGCATTTACATATAGCGTGTGATTAGTATGGTTCTCATATAGCATCTGATCAAATCATGGTGAATTATTGAATCATTTAAGGGTGGAATTGATAAGGGAATTATCTATTAAAGGTAAATGAATCAATAGACCATGATGAATTATTAGTCATACAGAATGGTTAATGAATAATCAATGTAATGATCAATGTATGGATAGATAAGTTTGATTAGTTCTGGAAAGTTCAGGAACCATGTGATAGGGAAAGGAATGTGTATATGCAATTACGAGGGACACCAGGAGACACATGTTCCTGGGAGTGAAAGCTTCAAAGCATTTCTTATCTTGAGGGAAAGAAACAGGCGAGCTCGGGAGAGTGATAAAGAGGGTGAGAAGGTTGTGGGGGAGACAGGTCACCAACAGTGTGTGTAAATGCATGTGCGTAAGAAAACAAGAACTATATAATGACTGTTTTGTTATCCTGACCTCAGAACGTTCTCTGAATAAAAGCTACAGATACCTTTTGCAGAAAGCTGAGTCCTTGCCTAATTATTTTAACCCATTGTCTTACAAACCTTGGGCATTAGTCAAGGCGAATTGATTCTTGATTATTATCATCAAAGATATAAAATTCCTTTAACAGAAACACATGCAGCTTGTTTTATACGTGAACACATATGTGAAACACATGCAGCTTGTTTTATATGTGAACTCATATGTGAAACACATGCAGCTTGTTTTATACGTGAACACATATGTGAAACACATGCAGCTTGTTTTATATGTGAACTCATATGTGAAACACATGCAGCTTGTTTTATACGTGAACTCATATGTGAAACACATGCAGCTTGTTTTATATGTGAACTCATATGTGAAACACATGCAGCTTGTTTTATACGTGAACACATATGTGAAACACATGCAGCTTGTTTTATATGTGAACTCATATGTGAAACACATGCAGCTTGTTTTATACGTGAACTCATATGTGAAACACATGCAGCTTGTTTTATATGTGAACACATATGTGAAACACATGCAGCTTGTTTTATATGTGAACACATATGTGAAACACATGCAGCTTGTTTTATACGTGAACACATATGTGAAACACATGCAGCTTGTTTTATACGTGAACACATATGTGAAACACATGCAGCTTGTTTTATACGTGAACACATACGTGAAACACATGCAGCTTGTTTTATATGTGAACTCATATGTGAAACACATGCAGCTTGTTTTATACGTGAACTCATATGTGAAACACATGCAGCTTGTTTTATATGTGAACTCATATGTGAAACACATGAAGCTTGTTTTATACGTGAACTCATATGTGAAACACATGCAGCTTGTTTTATACGTGAACACATATGTGAAACACATGCAGCTTGTTTTATATGTGAACTCATATGTGAAACACATGCAGCTTGTTTTATACGTGAACTCATATGTGAAACACATGCAGCTTGTTTTATATGTGAACTCATATGTGAAACACATGCAGCTTGTTTTATACGTGAACTCATATGTGAAACAAATGCAGCTTGTTTTATATGTGAACTCATATGTGAAACACATGCAGCTTGTTTTATAGGTGAACTCAAATGTGAAACACATGCAGCTTGTTTTATACGTGAACTCATATGTGAAACACATGCAGCTTGTTTTATATGTGAACTCATATGTGAAACACATGCAGCTTGTTTTATACGTGAACACATATGTGAAACACATGCAGCTTGTTTTATACGTGAACTCATATGTGAAACACATGCAGCTTGTTTTATATGTGAACTCATATGTGAAACACATGGAGCTTGTTTTATACGTGAACACATATGTGAAACACATGCACCTTGTTTTATACGTGAACTCATATGTGAAACACATGGAGCTTGTTTTATATGTGAACTCATATGTGAAACACATGCAGCTTGTTTTATACGTGAACACATATGTGAAACACATGCAGCTTGTTTTATATGTGAACTCATATGTGAAACACATGCAGCTTGTTTTATATGTGAACTCATATGTGAAACACATGCAGCTTGTTTTATACGTGAACACATATGTGAAACACATGCAGCTTGTTTTATACGTGAACTCATATGTGAAACACATGCAGCTTGTTTTATACGTGAACACATATGTGAAACACATGCAGCTTGTTTTATACGTGAACACATATGTGAAACACATGCAGCTTGTTTTATACGTGAACACATATGTGAAACACATGCAGCTTGTTTTATACGTGAACACATATGTGAAACACATGCAGCTTGTTTTATATGTGAACTCATATGTGAAACACATGCAGCTTGTTTTATACGTGAACTCATATGTGAAACACATGCAGCTTGTTTTATATGTGAACTCATATGTGAAACACATGCAGCTTGTTTTATACGTGAACACATATGTGAAACACATGCAGCTTGTTTTATATGTGAACTCATATGTGAAACACATGCAGCTTGTTTTATACGTGAACTCATATGTGAAACACATGCAGCTTGTTTTATATGTGAACACATATGTGAAACACATGCAGCTTGTTTTATATGTGAACACATATGTGAAACACATGCAGCTTGTTTTATACGTGAACACATATGTGAAACACATGCAGCTTGTTTTATATGTGAACTCATATGTGAAACACATGCAGCTTGTTTTATACGTGAACTCATATGTGAAACACATGCAGCTTGTTTTATATGTGAACTCATATGTGAAACACATGAAGCTTGTTTTATATGTGAACTCATATGTGAAACACATGCAGCTTGTTTTATACGTGAACACATATGTGAAACACATGCAGCTTGTTTTATATGTGAACTCATATGTGAAACACATGCAGCTTGTTTTATACGTGAACTCATATGTGAAACACATGCAGCTTGTTTTATATGTGAACTCATATGTGAAACACATGCAGCTTGTTTTATACGTGAACTCATATGTGAAACACATGCAGCTTGTTTTATATGTGAACTCATATGTGAAACACATGAAGCTTGTTTTATATGTGAACTCATATGTGAAACACATGCAGCTTGTTTTATACGTGAACACATATGTGAAACACATGCAGCTTGTTTTATATGTGAACTCATATGTGAAACACATGCAGCTTGTTTTATACGTGAACTCATATGTGAAACACATGCAGCTTGTTTTATATGTGAACTCATATGTGAAACACATGCAGCTTGTTTTATACGTGAACTCATATGTGAAACACATGCAGCTTGTTTTATATGTGAACTCATATGTGAAACACATGCAGCTTGTTTTATAAGTGAACTCATATGTGAAACACATGCAGCTTGTTTTATACGTGAACACATATGTGAAACACATGCAGCTTGTTTTATATGTGAACTCATATGGGAAACACATGCAGCTTGTTTTATATGTGAACTCATATGTGAAACACATGGAGCTTGTTTTATACGTGAACACATATGTGAAACACATGCACCTTGTTTTATACGTGAACTCATATGTGAAACACATGGAGCTTGTTTTATATGTGAACTCATATGTGAAACACATGCAGCTTGTTTTATACGTGAACACATATGTGAAACACATGCAGCTTGTTTTATACGTGAACTCATATGTGAAACACATGCATCTTATTTTATACGTGAACACATATGTGAAACACATGCAGCTTGTTTTATACGTGAACTCATATGTGAAACACATGCAGCTTGTTTTATACGTGAACACATATGTGAAACACATGCAGCTTGTTTTATATGTGAACTCATATGTGAAACACATGCAGCTTGTTTTATACGTGAACACATATGTGAAACACATGCAGCTTGTTTTATACGTGAACTCATATGTGAAACACATGCAGCTTGTTTTATATGTGAACTCATATGTGAAACACATGCAGCTTGTTTTATACGTGAACTCATATGTGAAACACATGCAGCTTGTTTTATACGTGAACACATATGTGAAACACATGCAGCTTGTTTTATACGTGAACTCATATGTGAAACACATGCAGCTTGTTTTATATGTGAACTCATATGTGAAACACATGCAGCTTGTTTTATACGTGAACACATATGTGAAACACATGCAGCTTGTTTTATACTTGAACTCATATGTGAAACACATGCAGCTTGTTTTATACGTGAACACATATGTGAAACACATGCAGCTTGTTTTATACGTGAACTCATATGTGAAACACATGCAGCTTGTTTTATACGTGAACACATATGTGAAACACATGCAGCTTGTTTTATACGTGAAGTCATATGTGAAACACATGCAGCTTGTTTTATACTTGAACTCATATGTGAAACACATGCAGCTTGTTTTATATGTGAACTCATATGTGAAACACATGCAGCTTGTTTTATATGTGAACTCATATGTGAAACACATGCAGCTTGTTTTATACGTGAACACATATGTGAAACACATGCAGCTTGTTTTATACGTGAACTCATATGTGAAACACATGCAGCTTGTTTTATACGTGAACACATATGTGAAACACATGCAGCTTGTTTTATACGTGAACTCATATGTGAAACACATGCAGCTTGTTTTATACGTGAACACATATGTGAAACACATGCAGCTTGTTTTATATGTGAACTCATATGTGAAACACATGCAGCTTGTTTTATACATGAACACATATGTGAAACACATGCAGCTTGTTTTATACGTGAACTCATATGTGAAACACATGCAGCTTGTTTTATACGTGAACTCATATGTGAAACACATGCAGCTTGTTTTATATGTGAACTCATATGTGAAACACATGCAGCTTGTTTTATATGTGAACTCATATGTGAAACACATGCAGCTTGTTTTATACGTGAACTCATATGTGAAACATGCAGTATGTTTTATACGTGAACTCATATGTGAAACACATGGAGTACGTTTTATACGTGAACTCATATGTGAAACACATGCAGTATGTTTTATACGTGAACTCATATGTGAAACATGCAGTATGTTTTATACGTGATCTCATATGTGAAACATGCAGTATGTTTTATATGTGAACTCATATGTGAAACACATGCAGTATGTTTTATACGTGAACTCATATGCTAAACAAAAGTAGTATGTTTTACATTTTGGTTACACTTTACATATCAGTGCCCTTCTTACTGTGTAATTATTCATGTAATTGCAGTGTAACACGTATTGTAATTATTAACCATTGTTGCATTGTACCTACTGTGCATTGTTGTTAGGGCTACATAGCTTCTCAGGGTTAGGGTCAGCGCTAAAGTTAGGGTTAGGCTCTCTTCTGTAAGTACATTGTAACTCATTGTAACAATTACAATACTTAATCATTATTAGTCATTTATAATGAATAATTATTCATACTTAATACAGTGTAATTACATGAGTAATTACACAGTAATAAGGGCACTGTAATGTAAAGTATTACCTTTGGTAGTGTGTAATAGTGTACAGTTTGGGGCCTTTTGAAAAGTGGCTTTTCAAAATTCCTTTACAGCAGCAAGGTACATCGACATCATTAATGTGTAAAAACTCAAAAGGTGTCGCCAAGTGCTAAGTTCATTAGCAGTCATCTAACAATAACCCATGTTACCAATGGCACTTTTTGAGCTCAAAGAGTCAAAATTCTAAACATGTTCAACTATAATAGACTCATTCACTTATTCTTTCAAGTCATTACGTTAGTGATACTGTTGTGAGCGGGTACATTTTTAAGAATTATGAAGTGATTAAAACCAAATCGGTAACAGAATTAGAGAAAAAATCACTAAAGGAATTACTGTAGTCTAAAAAACGCAGATTTAAAAACAATCCAATTTGGGTAAATTGGCACCATGTGTTTTGTCTCTGGATGGGGAAACACCAGGAGCTCCAGTGAGTACAGCACCAGCGGCCATTTTTTTCATTTATTTTGGGGCTATTTTATAAAATATACTTGGTCAGGTAACCATTGCCAGTGTTAAAATGTAAATGCCCCATTAAATGACATGTTCTGCCTTTCATTCACCTTTCTTTCTAACCATTCTTTTATTTTTCATCCATCCTTACAGCCGCCGATAGCAACAAGGTACAGTGCCTGAACATCCCCATCCTGTCCTACAGCGACTGTAACAACTCCTACTCTGGCATGATCACTAACGCCGTGTTCTGTGCTGGATACATGGAGGGAGGCAAGGACTCTTGCCAGGTACTGAACAGCACTGACCTGTAGATACTACTACTGCTCTACTACTGCCTCTGACCAGCTTATCAAAACCATTAGGACCGAAAATACAGTACAGAGAAACAGTAAAGTAAATCTCTCATTGTCTCTCTCTCAGGGTGACTCTGGTGGCCCCATGGTGTGCAACACTGAGGTGCAGGGTGTTGTGTCCTGGGGTTATGGCTGTGCCGAGCCCGGTAACCCTGGTGTCTACGCCAAGGTAAGAATATAGGCTTCTGCTGCCAGGTTTGTGGGACAAAGCATCAAGTAGTTTGTGTGACAGCATTCCTTTATATTAGACCGCTGGTTCATCCATGTCACAACTACATGTTTCTAACTTTATCTCAGGTCTACAGTGACTTGGCCCTGTGTCCACTGATGTCTCCCTTCTCCTTCTCTTCCTCTAGGTGTGCATCTTCAACAACTGGCTGACCAGCACCATGGCCAACTAATAAATCTGATCCTGGCTTCGGTCCCCCAGCACTATCGCACAACTCTACAACATCATCTGCAGTTCACCATTCACCTATTCACTGGAGATGCAAATCGTATGACGAATAAAGCATTTTAAATTATTTCAGTCTACTGAGACTGTTTGAACTTGTTTTAACAGCTCGGAGGGATTGGGCTGGGGAAATGTAGCCACTCTCAAATGTATAGACAGATCTATGGATGCAAGGAATGACCATCAATGAGACTAAAATAACCATGTTTTGAAGCTAAACTGTTTGTGTTAACAATTACACTGTTTACAAACAATAGAGTAAAAATGTGTATATTTGTGTTCTGATTGGGTAAGACAGTTGAACTAAGCTCATGATTAGGCATTTCTCTATAGTATAATACCATAAGCCACAAACATGCAGCGGGGTCTGCTCACACAATTTTGCATATATTATTCTCATTTTTGGCTCCTAAGTGCTTCGTCCAGAGACATGCCATAAGCCACTTTATACTCGTCTATGTTATATATTTCTTTACGTTTTCACGTTTTTTGTGTTTTTGGAATGTCTGTAACCATGGGAAACCGTGATGTCACAATGTACACCAGAATCTCAATTGAGATTCTCCCAATGTATAGAATGCTGCCTCTGTCTGGTCTTAACTTTCATTATAGTTGAAGTTCCAGTCTTCGAACCCCCTGAACGGCGCCTTACACTATTGAACACATACACAACAGTATGTGTTCAATAGCATACTGTAGCAAAAATATAAATGTGTATACACTGAATATAGTTAATTTTGATTTATCGGAGCGTTGGGGAAAATACATAGTTGTAACACTTTTTATGCATCAAGTGATCACTTCTCTCTGACATTTAAAAAGCATAGCCACATAAAACGAATGTTGCCACTTGTGGATTTATGAAAAATATGAACATATCTATGACGTTTCCAATAGAAAGATAGTTCTAGTGAGAAATAATTCCTATTAACAGTTTACAAGGTTAAAGGGATAGTTCACCAAAATTAAGAATGAACATAATCCTAATGATTTGTAGAGAGAGTAGTCTGTGCAGTCAGAGAATCTGTATTATGTAGAGCCAGAGAATGAGCAACCCAAGTTTTGATATGTTCCCACATATTTGATAGCCAAACATAAATGGGACTGGTAGATCCCCCTCTGTTACAATTACAGATTTATAAACAGACACAAATTTAGACATTCCACTTGCAAACAACACTCCTTTGATGACATACAGAACAAAATATTGCACTACTACATTCATGAATATGTGCTCTATGCTGCCTGCATTTAAGAAGTACCTTCTACGGTATATTCATTTCTATAGTTAACCTTGGGAAATAGACTCAGTAACTCAAATTATTTTAAATGCTTTATTTGTCATTAGTATTTAATCTCCAGCACAAGGTGGATGTTGAACTGCAAACGATGTTGTAGAGTTGTGGGACCGTGCTGGAGGATCGAAGCTAGGATCAGACTTAATTGGTGGCCATGGTGCTGGTCAGCCAGTCATTGAAGATGCAAACCTAGAGGAAGAGAAGAAGAGAGACATTAGTAGACACGCTCAATGGGAGGCAACATGAGAACCATCAAGCAATGTTTTATAGACTCAATGTCTTTTTTTCAGGAAAACAAGGGATGTCACAGTGATGTATGAATGTTGATGTTTTCCTCAAACACAACAGGAAAACAGTTTTTCTGTCTTACCTTGGCGTAGACACCGGGGTTACCGGGCTCGGCACAGCCATAACCCCAGGACACAACACCCTGGAGCTCACCGTTGCACACCACGGGGCCACCGGAGTCACCCTGAGAGAGAGAGAGCGAGAGAGAGAGAGAAAGATTGAGAGATCAAGAGAGAGGAAGGGAGAGAGAGAGAAAGAAGGGAGACAAGTGATATGAATTGGTTATTTCATTATCAATTTCTAATCAATTGAAAAAGTTAATTTAAAGTCATCATTGGTACCACTGAACTGAGGTCAGAGTGGTAAGTACCTGGCAAGAGTCCTTGCCTCCCTCCAGGTATCCAGCGCAGAACATGGCGTTGGTGATCATGCCAGGGTAGGAGTTGTTACAGTCGCTGTAGGACAGGATAGGGATGTTCAGGCACTGAAGCTTGTTCTTGTCAGCAGCTGTAAGGAAAAGCAGACCGAGAGAAATGGAAGAATGGAGAGAGGGAGAGAGAGAGAAGGATGGAGGGAGGAATGGAGGGAGGAAGGAAGGAAGGAAGGTAGAAGAAGGTGGAGAAGGAGGAGAGTTATTGGTAGATATAATGACATAGTGTTTTTAACCTCTCTTGGGTAGGGGGCAGTATTTTCACGTCCGGATAAAAGACGTACCCGATATAATCTGGTTATTACTCCTGCCCAGAAACTAGAATATGCATATAATTGTTTGATTTGGATAGAAAACACCCTAAAGTTTCTAAAACTGTTTGAATGGTGTCTGTGAGTATAACAGAACTCATATGGCAGGCCAAAACCTGAGAAGATTCTATACAGGAAGTGCCCTCTCTGACCATTTCTTGGCCTTCTACACTCTCTTTATTGAAAACAAAGGATCTCTTCTGTAACGTGACACTTCCTGAAGCTCCCATAGGCTCTCAGAAGGCGCCAGAATGGGGAATGATGACTCTGCAGTCCCTGGCTGAAAAACAGTAGTGCATTTGGAAAGTGGTCAATCTGAGAACAATGACACGGGTGCGCGCGTGCATGTGAAGACACCATTTTCTTCTTTCAGTCTTTGAACGAAAACAACGTCTCCCGGTTGGAATATTATCGCTACTTTACGAGAAAAATCGCATAAAAATTTATTTTAAACAGCTTTTGACATGCTTCGAAGTACGGTAATGGAATATTTTGACATTTTTTGTCACGACATGCGTCCGCGCGTCACCGTTCAGATAGGGACCTGAACGCACGGACAAAACAGAGGATATTTGAACATAACTATGGATTATTTTGAACCAAAACAACATTTGTGGTTGAAGTAGAAGTCCCTGGAGTGCATTCTGACGAAGAACAGCAAAGGTAATCCAGTAATTCTGAGTTTAGTGAACGCCAAACTTGGTGGGTGTCAAATTAGCTAGCCCGTGATGGCGAGCTATCTACTCAGAATATTGCAAAATGTGCTTTTGCCGAAAAGCTATTTTAAAATCTGACACCGCGATTGCATAAAGGAGTTCTGTATCTATAATTCTTAAAATAATTGTTATGTTTTTTGTGAACGTTTATCGTGAGTAATTTACTAAATTCACCGGAAGTTTTCGGTATGTTTGCTAGTTCTGAACGTCACATGCTAATGTAAAAAGCTGGTTTTTGATATAAATATGAACTTGATTGAACAAAACATGCATGTATTGTATAACATAATGTCCTAGGAGTGTCATCTGACGAAGATCATCAAAGGTTAGTGCTGCATTTAGCTGTGGTTTTGGTTTTTGTGACATTATATGCTAGCTTGAAAAATGGGTGTGTGATTATTTCTGGCTGGGTACTCTCCTGACATAATCTAACGTTTTGCTTTCGTTGTAAAGCCTTTTTGAAATCGGACAATGTGGTTAGATTAACGAGAGTCTTGTCTTTAAAATGGTGTTAAATAGTCCTATGTTTGAGAAATTGAAGTTATAGCATTTTTAAGGTTTTTGAATATCGCGCCACTCGATTCCACTGGCTGTTGACTAGGTGGGACAATTTCGTCCCACATACCCGAGAGAGGTTAATAGTAGGTCTACGTTTTCTATGCCTGTAAACACACTCGGTCACCATGAAGATGATCAACTGGCACAACCTTTGACCCAGATTCTGTACTCACTAGAGCTCATGGTGTTGCCCCATCCAGAGACGGTACACATGGTGCCAGCGGGGGCACAGCTGGTGGGCAGAGCAACAGGCTGCACGTAGGTGTTGAGGGTGGCGGGTTTGCTCAGCTTGATCAACATGATGTCATTGTCGATGTTGTAGGAGCTGTAGTTGGGGTGACGGATCACGCGGGATGAAGAGATGAACTGCTCGCTACCCTCAGTCACCTGGATGTTGTGCTCGCCCAGACGCACCTCCACACGGCTGAAAGAGAGAGAGTTCCATTTTTACGTTTTTTACTTTCACAGTTCATGTGAATGTGGAATTCACCTGTGTCCTTTGGTTTTGGAAAAGTTATTTTTAACAAATTCTTGCAAGGTGTTATTGACTCAACATGTTGCTAGTAGTTCACATGGTATGCTACTTACGACTGGTAGCAGTGAGCAGCAGATACAACCCAGTTCTCATTGACTAAGGAGCCACCACAGAAGTGGTACCCAGAGTTCAGAGATACCTGGTGGGGCTGGGAGTAGGCCTTGCACTCATACCCTCCGACGATCTTGTCGTCCTCCGTGGCGACTGTTAACAGAGAACAGGCACATTCTTAGCTATATTACCTCACCTTTTGAGATGGAAAAGCAAAGAACTGTGATAAAACAACAACAACATATTTCTTAATAAAGTCAAAGAAACAAATGTGTGATGTTAGTGTCATTACACAGTCCTGTTCTTTATTCTATGATCATTACTATACTCACAAGCGGCTCCAATGAGCAGAACGAAGACCAGAGAAATCATGGTTGCTGTATGATCCTGTCGATGAAAGGGGTTCATCTGCACCCCTGGTATATATGCAGAATTGGGTGTGCCGCCCCGTTTAATGAAACTGTTTGATTGGTCAAGAGAAAACCAATCAGAGGCAAAATGTGCACTGCCAAGGTCAGCATTATGACACAGCAGTTTCCATCTAGGATTGGTATGAAGTTGACCCTAAAAGCAGCATAAAGCTAAATATATGCTGTCATTAGTCCCAGTACTTTTTAAGTGCAGATTCTTGACGTCTGGATTTGATTTAATTTAATTTCTTACAGAAGAAAGTGGTACATGTTCAGTAAACTACAACTGATAGTTTGAGATGGACAGTATTCTCTGCAGTTCAGACTGTATGTTGACCTCAACATGATTGGAACGCAGCTGTGTGGTTCACACATTGGAATTCTCTTGGAGAAGTTGATAAACACAGGTTTGCTGCTCACAAGGCCAATTTTAGCTTTGTAAACAAGTAACAGGGTTTAAGGGGTTTTGTTGAAAAGTCATTCAAGGCTGTCTTAAAAATAGACTCTGTATACCTTAGGGCCATGAGTTCATTACATAAATTATACTGTATGCAGTTAATATACAGTAAAACACTCAAAGTAAGCACACACTTACAATTTATTATGTTAGGTATTGTCATGGATCCCCCAGTATTGCTAATCATTCCGTTCACCAGCTCCAGAGGTCTACGTCACCATCATTATACAACGTGACAGAATAATCAACCCATCTAATGGAGACAGCAGGAAAGGCCAAGCTGGCGACCATCGTGGGGATAGACTAGCATCACGAGAACTGTCTCTCCAGACTCGGCAGCGCCATGGACAGCGTAGTGGCAACCATCCTGCATTTGGAGGGGAATGTGCAGTCCCTCCAGTCCCCAGCACCGGTTCCAGCATCAGCCCACACACCACCACTACCTGCCTCCATCCCATCTGAGCCGGTCCGCGGAATACCCCTGTCCCTCCCGGAGCGCTTTGACGGCTCCCCAGCGAGATACAAGGGGTTCCTTCTACAATGCGACCTGTACCTCACTTGCTATGCCGAGGCTGTCTCCGGGAGAGACAGGGTTGCCACCGCCATCTTGGCACTGACCGGACGGGCCCTGGACTGGGGTGCCGTGGTCTGGGAAACGAGCGGACCCAAGGTCGAGTCCTACGAGCGCTTCATCCTCCTCTTCTACTTGGTGTTTGAGAGGGGGTTGAATGCCTACTCCAACTACGCCAGGGATCTAGGACCGCCTCGGAGTTTGGCATGGAGTTCCAGACCGTCGCAGCCTCCACCAGATGGAGTCGGCTCTGGTCACCGTGTTCCACAGCGGACTGCGAGAGGATGTCACGTCCTGACCCTTGTAAGAGGTAATTTTCCATAGTAGAGGGGTCAGGGCGTGACAGGTGGGTGTTTTGGGTGGTTTTGGTTTTCTGTTTCTATGTGGGGTTCTCTAGATTTCTATTTCTATGTTTTTGTTTTCTATGTTTTGGCCAGGTATGGTTTCCAATCAGAGGCAGCTGTCTATCGTTGTCTCTGATTGGAAGCCATACTTAGGCAGCCTGCTTTTCATGTGTGGGTGTGGGTAGTTGTTTTTCGTTTTGTCTATGTACCTGAAGGAACTGTTGGCTGTCGTTTTTGTTATTTTGTTTAAGTGTTATCATTAAAAGGAAATATGAGCACTTTACACGCTGCGCCTTGGTCCCCTTTATACGACCCATGTTACAGAGGAGTTACAGGCGAAGTAAGCCTGCCGTGATGACAACCTGTCACTCGACCAGTTCATCAGCATGACGATCCGGTTGGACAACCTCCTGCGGTCCCGACGAAGAAACTGCACATAATCCAGAGCTCATTGCCAGAGCTCATGTGGCCAGAGCCAATGGAGGTGGGTTTTGCACGTTTGCACGAGACAGCGCGTAGGAGAAGGAGGAATCTGGGCCTCTGCTCCTATTGTGGAGAAAGGGGTCATTTCTCCCTGGCCTGCCCTCTATCCACTAATAGGCGAGGAGGTGACAAGCCAGGGAATTCAAGATCTCCTCTCCTCTTCTGTCAACTCAACCAGTGTGTTTTCCCATTAAATGCCCAGAATATCCTAGCCCCTCACTCCCGTTAGCTCTGATTGATTACGGAGCTGCCGGGAATCTTTTAGGTAAAACACTGGCCACTGCATTACGCATTCCTTTGGCTCCCCTACAGTCACCCATTCCGGTTCGAGCCCTGGATAATCGTCCAATAGGAACAGGGCTCGTACATCACATCACTGTTCCCATTTCTCTGCTGACACATGACACTCATTTAGAACAAATCACCTTTTTGATTATAGACACCCCCACGCACCCCGTTGTTTTAGGTATCCCCTGGTTGAGTGGGCATAACCCTACTATTTCCTGGTCCGAGAGGAGACTGCTGGGTTGGTCGCAGGAGTGTCAGGGGAGGTCCCTCGCAGTGTCCGTCAACACCACTACGGTGGAAAGTCCGGACCACGCCCCTCAAGTGGATTTACCGGAGGAATACCAGGATCTTCACCGGGTTTTCTCTAAGACCCAGGCTACACGCCTGCCTCCTCATCGCCCCTGGGACTGTGCCATTGACCTGCTGTCTGACACAGAACTCTTGAGAGGACCCGTCTATCCCCTCTCCTATGCGGAGACCGAGGCCATGGAGACCTACGTACAGGAGAGCCTCCAGCAGGGTTTAATCCGCCAATCTACACCACCAGCCTCCCCAAGCTTATTTTTTGTTAAGAAGAAAGATGGGGGACTGCGCCCATGCATTGATTATCGAACACTGAATAAAGCCACCGCTAAGTTCAGCTATCCTTTACCCATCCCAACCATCATCAAACAAATGCACGGGTGCAGTACTTCACGAAACTGGACTTGAGGAGCACTTACAATCTGGTGGGCATTACGGCCTTTTCCACGACCACGGGGCATTACGAGTATCTCATGATGCCCTTTGGCCTGTATAACGCTCCTTCAGTCTTCCAGGCCTTTATTAATGAAGTGTTCCGGGACATGCTGGGACGGGGCATTGTGGTTTATATAGACAACATTTTGGTCTATTCTGCTGACCGCGCCAAGCATGTCTCATTGGTCAGGTCTGTGCTGGGAAAACTGTTGGAGCATAATCTATATGTTTGTTTTTCCAGCGGTCCGTGTCCTTTTTGGGCACCTCATATCCACGGAGGGAGTGGAGATGGAGGAGCAACGCCTCAGCACAGTCAGGTCATGGTCCATCCCGAACTCCGTGAAAGCAGTCCAGAAATTCCTGAGGTTCGCCAACTATTTCCGGAGGTTACTGTACATTGTATTATGGTTTACATACCGTGTTAGTGTGCACTTGTTATTATGGGTCTCGTCCCGTGTATTTATTAGAGGTTTACACCTCGCTCTTTTGTTTGGGTTTACATCCCTGTGTTCCATATGTTCGTGTTTGTTTTGGGCTTCGTCCCTGTCATTTTCATGACATACGAAATAAAAAACCCTATTTTTGTATTCCTGTGACTGTCTCCCATCATTATACAACATGAAAGGCATGAATATACCTTGACAGTAGATTAAAGTCTACACCCTGTCTCAACCCTAAACCTAGCTTCATGTCCAAGTCTCTGCTCAACCCGAACCTGAACCCTAACCCTAGCTTCAACCCTAACCCTAACCCGAGCTTCTCTTCCACATCCCTGCTCAACTCTAACCCTCAACCCTAACTAACCCTAGCTTCATGTCAACATCCTGGCTCAACCCTAACCCTAGCGGCATGTCCACATCCCTGCTCAACCCAAACCCTAACTGTCAACTCTAACCCTAACCCTAGCTTCATGTCCACATCCCAGGTCAACCCTAACCTCAAACCTAACCCTAACCCTAGCTTCATGTCCACATTCCAGCTCAACCCTAACCTCAAACCTAACCCTAGCTTCATGTCCAGATCACGACTCAACCCTAACCTTAACCCTAACATCATGTCCACATCCCAGCTCAACCCTAACCCTAATGTTTACCAACCTCAATTCAAAATACTGTTGTTGAGTGGAGATATTGACTTAAGTAAGAATAATACAAGAATAATATGTTTATCCATCTCTCAAAATAACAAGTTTACCCAACTGAAAATAATTAAATAAATACATCAGTTTATCCAACTCATTAGAAACATTTAACATACTCATAATACCACATTTTGGCTCAACCGTAACCCTAGCCTCAACACTAACCCTAAAACTAACCGTAACCCCAGCTTTATGTTCAACCCAGGCAACACCCACCAAATGGGAGCAAACGTGCCTCAAAGGCTGTTGAAAAATGATGCGCACCGTTTTGGGGAAACATGTGGTTCAGTACAAACAGTCACACAACGTAGCAACCGTTGAAGCGAACTGAATGCACCCCTGGCTCTCTTCTAACCTCTTCTAGAATGATTTTGGCTCATTACAGCATAACAGTATGTATTCAATAGCATACTGTAGAAGCAATATAGAACTGCTATATACAGAAGACTCACCCAATATAGAGTACATTTAGATTTAATAGAGCAATGTGAAAAAATTGCTCTAAAGAATTGGTAGTCTTTAACAAATCTACTTTGAAACAAAAGTATACACCTCACATGGTCATAGAAGACAGCTGTATCATATCAGATATAGAGTTGAAATGTATTCCATTTTGAGTTTGAATCCCAATATTACACTTTACATACATCACAAAAGACTAAAATATAACAAAACTGTTTGACATAGAAACACCAGGTTTTAACACCAGTTATACTCAGGACAGGTTCCAGGCATAAGCGACATAAGTGGTCGTTTAAGTCCCCTAGGCCACTAGGAGGCCCCCGACCCCAAAGACAAACACTTTTTATATACAGTTGAAGTCGGAAGTTTACATACAAGTAGGTTGGAGTCATTAAAACTCGTTTTTCAACCACTCCACAAATTTCTTGTTGACAAACTATAGTTTTGGCAAGTCGGTTAGGACATCTACTTTGTGCATGACAAAAGTATTTTTTCCAATAACTGTTTACAGACAGATTATTTCACTTATAGTTCACTGTATTACAATTCCAGTGGGTCAGAAGTTTACATACACTAAGTTGACTGTGACTTTAAACAGCTTGGAAAATGATTTCATGGCTTTAGAAGCTTCTGATATGCTAATTGACATCATTTGAGTCAATTGGAGGTGTAGCTGTGGATGTATATCAAGGCCTGCCTTTAAACTCAGTGCCTCTTTGCTTGACATCATGGGAAAATCAAAAGAAATCAGCCAAGACCTCAGAAAAAAAATTGTAAACCTCCACAAGTCTGGTTCATCCTTGGGAGCAATTTCCAAATGCCTGAAGGTGCCACATTCCTGTGTAAAAACAATAGTACGCAAGTATAAAAACCATGGGACCACACAGCCGTGATACGGCTGAGGAAGGAGAGGCGTTCGGTCTCCTAGAGAATAACGTACTTTGGTGCGAAAAGTGCAAATCGATTCCAGAACAACAGCAAAGGACCAGGAAATTAAAAATGTTTCTCTCCACCGTCAAGAGGGGGGCCACTCAAATGTTTTGCTCCCAAAAGGCTCGTAATACTCTTCAAGAATCAATGGTTATGTAGATCATTGGAAAAGTCAAGAAATGGGTGTACCAATCACAGACTGTAGCTTTTAGCTGTTGTAATGACATACTGTAATTGTCACAAATGTATACATTCCACTTGCAATCAACACTCCCTTGATGCCATACAGAACCAAATATTTCACTACATACTTGACCATGTACTCTATGCTGCATGCATGTATGAGGAACATTCATAAGTATATATATATTTTATATAACCTTGGGAAAATGGCTCAGTAAACTGAAATTATGTTAAATGTTTTATTTGTCATTAGTATTTAATCTCCAGTATAAAAGATGGATGTTGAACTGCACAAGATGTTGTAGAGTTGTGGGACCGTATTGAAGGACCAAAGCTAGGATGAGAGAGATGAAGGGAGAGAGGGAGGAAGGGAGAGAGAAAGAGAACTATATGCGAAGGAGATGTGTCACGCTGCATGAGGCAAATACAGTAGTGGTCACACCAGATACTGACTGGTTTTCTGATCCACGTCCCTACCTTTTTTTATTAAGGTATGTGTGACCAACAGATGCACATGTGTATTCCCAGTCGTGTGAAATTCATAGATTAGGGCCTAATTTATTTATTTCAATTGACTGATTTCCTTGTACGAACTGTAACTCAGTAAAATCTTTGAAATTGTTCCGTGTTTCGTTTCTATTTTTGTTCAAAGTAAAAACATTATGTCAGATCCAACCATGTTCATGTTGCACTGCATAGTATTTCAGTAGCAACACAACTCTCACAGACAGAATACTCTAAATGAGTAATGTTCCTTGTTTTTTCTTGTTGTATTGATTAAAAAAAATGGTTAAGGTGACACAATTAATTTACCCCCTGCATCTTTTAGTGGTTACTAGTTTCTCTGGCGTTTACTAGTAATACCACTTGACATAAGAAGACAGAAAGACCTTTACAAAGATTTCTAAGGACAGTGAGAGTACAAACACAACAGCAAAAAATGCTTTATTTATCGTAAACATAAATAATGTATAATCTCCTGTACAAAAGGTGGATGTTCATCTGGAACGGGATGTTGTAGAGTTGTGCGAATGTACTCGACGACCAAAGCTAGGATCAGATTTAGTAGGTGGCCATGGTGCTGGTCAGCCAGTCGTTGAAGATGCACACCTGAAGGAAGAGAAGAAGAAGAGAGACATTAGTGGACACACTCAATGGGAGGCAACATGAGAACCATCAATCAATGTTTTATAGACTCAATGTCTTTTTCCTTCAGGAAACCAAAGGATGTCATAGTGACGTATGAATGGCTCGGCACAGCCGTAACCCAGGACACAACACCCCAGGAGCTCACCGTTGCACACCACTGGGCCACTGGAGTCACCCTGAGAGAGAGAGAGAGTCACCCTGAGAGAGAGAGAGAGAGAGAGTCACCCTGAGAGAGAGAGAGAGAGAGTCACCCTGAGAGAGAGAGAGAGAGAGAGAGTCACCCTGAGAGAGAGAGAGAGAGAGAGAGAGAGAGAGAGAGAGAGAGAGAGTCCCCCTGAGAGAGAGTCACCCTGAGAGAGAGAGTCACCCTGAGAGAGAGAGAGAGTCACCCTGAGAGAGAGAGAGAGAGAGAGTCACCCTGAGAGAGAGTCACCCTGAGAGAGAGAGAGAGTCACCCTGAGAGAGAGAGAGAGAGAGTCACCCTGAGAGAGAGTCACCCTGAGAGAGAGAGAGTCACCCTGAGAGAGCGAGAGAGAGTCACCCTGAGAGAGAGAGAGTCACCCTGAGAGAGAGAGAGAGAGAGAGAGAGAGAGAGAGAGAGAGATATGAATTGGTTATTTCATTATACATTTCTAATCAATAGAACAAGTCCATTTAAAGTCATCTTTGTGGTACCACTGAACTGAGGTCAGAGTGGTAAGTACCTGGCAAGAGTCCTTGCCTCCCTCCAGGTATCCAGCGCAGAACATGGCGTTGGTGATCATGCCAGGGTAGGAGTTGTTACAGTCGCTGTAGGACAGTATGGGGATGTTCAGGCACTGCAGCTTGTTGCTGTCAGCAGCTGTAAGGAGGGGGGGAGAGAGAGAGAGAGAGAGAGAGAGAGAGGAATGGAGGGAGAAGAAGGAAGGTTAGATATAATGACACTGTGTTCCTAATAGTATATTTTCTATGCCTTTTCAGTCACCATAAAGATGACCAACTGCCAGATTCTGTACTCTCTAGAACTCATGGTGTTGCCCCATCCAGAGACGGTACACATGGTGCCAGCGGGGGCACAGCTGGTGGGCAGAGCAACAGGCTGCACGTAGGTGTTGAGGGTGGCGGGTTTGCTCAGCTTGATCAACATGATGTCATTGTCGATGTTGTAGGAGCTGTAGTTGGGGTGACGGATCACGCGGGATGAAGAGATGAACTGCTCGCTACCCTCAGTCACCTGGATGTTGTGCTCGCCCAGACGCACCTCCACACGGCTGAAAGAGAGAGAGTTCCATTTTTACGTTTTTTACTTTCACAGTTCATGTGAATGTGGAATTCACCTGTGTCCTTTGGTTTTGGAAAAGTTATTTTTAGCAAATTCTTGCAAGGTGTTATTGACTCAACATGTTGCTAGTAGTTCACATGGTATGCTACTTACGACTGGTAGCAGTGAGCAGCAGATACAACCCAGTTCTCATTGACTAAGGAGCCACCACAGCAGTGGTACCCAGAGTTCAGAGATACCTGGTGGGGCTGGGAGTAGGCCTTGCACTCATACCCTCCGACGATCTTGTCGTCCTCCGTGGCGACTGTTAACAGAGAACAGGCACATTCTTAGCTATATTACCTCACCTTTTGAGATGGAAAAGCAAAGAACTGTGATAAAACAACAACAACATATTTCTTAATAAAGTCAAAGAAACAAATGTGTGATGTTAGTGTCATTACACAGTCCTGTTCTTTTTTCTAAGATCATTACTATACTCACAAGCGGCTCCAATGAGCAGAACGAAGACCAGAGAAATCATGGTTGCTGTATGATCCTGTCGATAAAGGGTGTTAACCTGCACTCAAAATCAAATCAAATCAAATTTATTTATATAGCCCTTCTTACACCAGCTGATATCTCAAAGTGCTGTACAGAAACCCAGCCTAAAACCCCAAACAGCAAGCAATGCATGTGAAAGAAGCACAGTGGCTAGGAAAAGCTCCCTAGGAAAAACTCCCTAGAAAGGCCAAAAACCTAGGAAGAAACCTAGAGAGGAACCAGGCTATGAGGGGTGGCCAGTCCTCTTCTGGCTGTGCCGGGTGGATATTATAACAGAACATGGTCAAGATGTTAAAATGTTCATAAATGACCAGCATGGTCAAATAATAATAATCATAGTAGTTGTCGAGGGTGCAACAAGCACGTCCGGTGAACAGGTCAGGGTTCCATAGCCGCAGGCAGAACAGTTTAAACTGGAGCAGCAGCACGGCCAGGTGGACTGGGGACAGCAAGGAGTCATCATGCCAGGTAGTCCTGAGGCATGGTCCTAGGGCTCAGGTCCTAATTAGAGAGAGCATATTTAAATTTACACAGGACACCGGATAAGACATGAGAAATACTCCAGATGTAACAGACTGACCCTAGCCCCCCGACACATAAACTACTGCAGCATAAATACTGGAGGCTGAGACAGGAGGGATCAGAAGACACTGTGGCCCCATCCGATGATACCCCCGGACAGGGCCAAACAGGCAGGATATAACCCCACCCACTTTGCCAAAGCACAGCCCCCACACCACTAGAGGGATGTCTCCAACCACCAACTTACCGTCCTAAGACAAGGCCGAGTATAGCCCACAAAGATCTCCGCCACGGCACAACCCAAGGGGGGGGCGCCAACCCAGACAGGAAGACCACGTCAGTGACTCAACCCACTCAAGTGACGCACCCCTCCCATGGACGGCATGGAAGAACACCAGTAAGCCAGTGACTCAGCCCCTGTAATAGGGTTAGAGGCAGAGAATCCCAGTGGAGAGAGGGGAACCGGCAAGGCAGAGACAGCAAGGGCGGTTCGTTGCTCCAGCCTTTCCGTTCACCTTCACACTCCTGGGTCAGACTATACTTAATCATAGGACCTACTGAAGAGATAAGTCTTCAGTAAAGACTTAAAGGTTGAGACTGAGTCTGCGTCTCTCACATGGGTAGGCAGACCATTCCATAAAAATGGAGCTCTATAGGAGCAAGCCCTACCTCCAGCCGTTTGCTTAGAAATTCTAGGGACAATTAGGAGGCCTGCGTCTTGTGACCGTAGCGTACGTGTAGGTATGTACGGCAGGACCAAATCGGAAAGATAGGTAGGAGCAAGCCCATGTAATGCTTTGTAGGTTAGCAGTAAAACCTTGAAATCAGCCCTTGCCTTAACAGGAAGCCAGTGTAGGGAGGCTAGCACTGGAGTAATATGATCAAATTTTTGGGTTCTAGCAGCCGTATTTAGCACTAACTGAAGTTTGTTTAGTGCTTTATCCGGTTAGCCGGAAAGTAGAGCATTGCAGTAGTCCAGCCGAGAAGTAACAAAAGCATGAATTATTTTTTCTGCATCATTTTTGGACAGAAAGTTTCTGATTTTTGCAATGTTACGTAGATGGAAAAAGCTGTCCTTGAAACAGTCTTGATATGTTCTTCAAAAGAGAGATCAGGGTCCAGAGTAACGCCGAGGTCCTTCACAGTTTTATTTGGGACGACTGTACAACCATCCAGATTAATTGTCCGATTTAACAGAAGATCTCTTTGTTTCTAGGGACCTAGAACAAGCATCTCTGTTTTGTCCGAGTTTAAAAGTAGAAAGTTTGCAGCCATCCACTTCTTTATGTCTGAAACACAGGCTTCTAGCGAGGGCAATTTTGGGGCTTCACCATGTTTCATTGAAATGTACAGCTGTGTGTCGTCCGCATAGCAGTGAAATTTAACATTATGTTTTCGAATGACATCCCCAAGAGGTAAAATATATAGTGAAAACAATAGTGGTCCTAAAACGGAACCTTGAGGAACACCGAAATGTACAATTGATTTGTCAGAGGACAAACCATTCACAGAGACAAACTGATATCTTTCCGACTGATAAGATCTAAACCAAGCCAGAACTTGTCCATGTAGACCATTTTGGGTTTCCAATCTCTCCAAAAGAATGTGGTGGTCGATGGTATCAAACGCAGCACTAAGATCTAGGAGCACGAGGACAGACGCAGAGCCTCGGTCTGACGTCATTAAAAAGTAATTTACCACCTTCACAAGTGCAGTCTCAGTGCTATGATGGGGTCTAAAACCAGACTGAAGCATTTCGTATACATTGTTTGTCTTCAGGAAGGCAGTGAGTTGCTGCGCAACAGCTTTTTCTAACATTTTTGAGAGGAATGGAAGATTCGATATAGGCCGATAGTTTTTTTATCATTTCTGGGTCAAGATTCGGCTTTTTCAAGAGAGGCTTTATTACTGCCACTTTTAGTGAGCTTAGTACACATCCGGTGGATAGAGAGCCGTTTATTATGTTCAACATAGGAGGGCCAAGCACAGGAAGCAGCTCTTTCAGTAGTTTAGTTGGAATAGGGTCCAGTATGCAGCTTGAGGGTTTAGAGGCCATGATTATTTTCATCATTGTGTCAAGAGATATAGTACTAAAACACTTTAGTATCTCCCTTGATCCTAGGTCCTGGCAGAGTTGTGCAGACTCAGGACAATGGAACTTTGGAGGAATACGCCGATTTAAAGAGGAGTCCGTAATTTGCTTTCTAATGATCATGATCTTTTCCTCAAAGAAGTTCATACATTTATTACTGCTGAAGTGAAACCCATCCTCCATTTGCCTATGCTGCTTTTTAGTTAGCTTTGCGACAGTATCAAAAAGAAATTTCGGATTGTTCTTATTTTCCTCAATTAAGTTGGAAAAATAGGATGATCGAGCAGCAGTGAGGGCTCTTCGATACTGCACGGTACTGTCTTTCCAAGCTAGTCGGAAGACTTCCAGTTTGGTGTGGCGCCATTTCCGTTCCAATTTTCTGGAAGCTTGCATCAGAGCTCATATATTTTCTGTATACCAGGGAGCTAGTTTCTTATGACAGATGTTTTTAGTTTTTAGGGGTGCAACTGCATCTAGGGTATTGCGCAAGGTTAAATTGAGTTCCTCGGTTAGGTGGTTAACTGATTTTTGTCCTCTGACGTCCTTGGGGTAGGCAGAGGGAGTCTGGAAGGGCATCAAGGAATCTTTGGGTTGTCTGAGAATTTATAGCACGACTTTTAATGCTCCTTGGTTGGGGTCTGAGCAGATTATTTGTTGCAATTGCAAACGCAATAAAATGGTGGTCCGATAATCCAGGATTATGAGGAAAAACATTAAGATCCACAACATTTATTCCATGGGACAAACTAGGTCCAGAGTATGACTGTGGCAGTGAGTCGGTCCAGAGACATGTTGGACAAAACCCACTGAGTCGATGATGGCTCCGAAAGCCTTTTGGAGTGGGTGTGTGGACTTTTCCATGTGAATGTTAAAGTCACCAAAAATTTGAATATTATCTGCTATGACTACAAGATCCGATAGGAATTCAGGGAACTCAGTGAGGAACACTGCATATGGCCCAGGAGGCCTGTAAACAGTAGCTATAAAAAGTGATTGAGTAGGCTGCATAGATTTCATGACAAGAAGCTCAAAAGACGAAAACATCATTGTTTTTTTTTTGTAAATTGAAATTTGCTATCATAAATGTTAGCAACACCTCCGCCTTTGCCGGATGCACGGGGGGTATGGTCACTAGTGTAACCAGGGGGTGAGGCCTCATTTAACACAGTAAATTCATCAGGCTTAAGCCATGTTTCAGTCAGGCCAATCAGATTAAGATTATGATCAGTGATTAGTTAATTGACTATAACTGCCTTGGAAGTGAGGGATCTAACATTTAGTAACCCAATTTTGAGATGTGAGGTATCACAATCTCTTTCAATAATGGCAGGAATGGAGGAGGTCTTTATACTAGTGAGATTGCTAAAGCGAACACCGCCATCTTTAATTTTGCCCAACCTAGATCGAGGCACAGACACGGTCTCAATGGGGAAAGCTGAGCTGACTACACTGACTGTGCTAGTGGCAGACTCCACTAGCTCACACTCCTGGTATATATGCAGAATCGGCTGTGCTGCTGTTTGATTGGTCAAGAGAAAGCCAATCAGAGGCAAAATGTGCACTGCCAAGGTCAGCATTATGACACAGCAGTTTCCATCAAGGATTGGTATGAAGTTGACCCTAAAAGCAGCATAAAGCTAAATATATGTTGTCATTAGTCCCAGTACTTTTTAAGTGCAGGTAATTTAATTTCTTACAGAAGAAAGTGATACATGTTCAGTAAACTACAACTGATAGTTTGAGATGGACAGTATTCTCTGCAGTTCAGACTGTATGTTGACCTCAACATGATTGGAACGCAGCTGTGTGGTTCACACATTGGAATTCTCTTGGAGAAGTTGATAAACACAACTTGGCAGCTCACAAGGCCTATTTTAGCTTTGTAAACAAGTAACTGGGTTAAAGTGTTTTGGGGGGAAAGTCATACAAGGCTCTGGTAAAAAAAAAAGACTGTATAGCTTATATGTCCTTGTAATGCTATTAATTAAAAATGTATAATCGTAAGTTCCTCCAAAAACCATTATACTGTATGCAGTTAATATGCAGTAAAACAATCAAAGTAAGCACACACTTGGATAGTGTGATTTATTATATTAGGTATTAATACATGATTTAAACAAACAGTTGTACCTTGCCAGTAGATTCAAGTCTACACCCCGGCTCAACCATAACCTTACCCATAACCCTAGAAAAAACAGCATTCATCTCTCCCCTCAGATTTGATCAGTTTGAGAGGATGCCACAAGGAGTCACTGGAGCCCCAGCAACATTCCAGCGCTTGATTGAGAAGGCAGTGAGTGACATGAATCTCCTGGAGGTGCTTGTGTACCTCAAAGACCTGATATTCTTTGGGAAGACCCTTGAGGAGCACAAAGAGAGGCTTATGAAGGTGTTGGACCAGCTGGAGGCCTGTGGGTTGAAGCTCTTGGTGGAGAAGTGCCAGTACTGCCATACAACAAACCTCCTCCAAACCAACCTCAAGACCCTTCAGTCTTTCCTGGGGTTCTGTGGCAATTACAGATGGTTCGTCATAAGTTACTCCTCCATCGTGCATTCTCTTCATGAGCTGACAAAAACTATGCTCCAAAGAGAAGGCAGAGTCGACCAGTCAAACCCCCTTCCTGGAGTTACCTACTTCAAGGACTGTGAGCCATTTGGAAATCATTGGACCCCAGAATATGAAGAGGCCTTCATTAACATCCTGAACTGCCTAACAGTCTCTCCTGTGTTGGCCGTTGCAGACCCAAGCAAGCCTTACCTGCTCCACATTAACACCAGCTTAATTGGCCTGTGAGAAGTGCTGTATCAAAAACAAGAAGAGGAGTGGCTCTCTATGGAATAAGATGTGCTCTACAGACTCCATAGAGGCCCCAGTCAGGTCAAAAGAAAGCAGTTGGTTCTCCCCCAATAATTTAGCGCCGTGGTCATGAAGTCTCTCTACAATGAAATGGGACATTTAGGTTATGAGTGGACATGATCTAGCCAGTGCTGGGTTCTACTGGCGCTTCATGATCAGAGACATTCAGTTTCACTGCAAGTCATGTTCAAGGTTTGTGCAGTTGAAGACACTGCCTGCTAGATCAGCAGCTTCAGTGAACATCACCACTGTGGCCCCCCTAGAGTTGGTGTGTATAGACCTGCTCTCTCTGGAGAATGACACAAAGAACATCAGTAACATCCTCGTAGTGACAGATCACTTCACTCGCTACGCCCAAGCTTACGCCACTTAAGACCAGGAAGCCAGCAATGTGGCCAGGGTGCTTTGGGAGAAGTTCTTTGTCCATTATGGCCTGCCTTCCTGCATAAACTCTGATCAGGGCATCAGGGCAGAAACTTTGAAAGAAGAGTCATCCGGGAGGTCCTTCAGCTGGCGGGATGAAGAAGTCCCGTACATCACCATACCATCACTTCACCTCATTACAGCGTGTTTTCTTGCACCACACACATATCATACTTCTGAGAGTTTTTTGGTTTGAGGGTGTGTTTTTATATGCCTGTGCTTTAATGTTGCATAGTGTAAAGAGAAGTTATAGCTCAAGGTTTGTTGTAAACTGTGTTATGTGTCGAATTCATTGTGATGCCTAATCTTCTGTTTTATGTATAACTTGTCGAGACGTCAAGTTTTCCTAGTGAGGGGTGAATGTAACCTCCTGTAAAGACTGGGTTTAGTTTATTGTATTATTTTATTTCCCGCGTCCCCGTACAGATCTGTCCGCATCCATGTACGGTGTGGCGTGAAGTAGATTGGGCGGGTACGTGCGTATTGGACGGAGGTGATCTTGGAGAACAATGACGGAGTTTGCTAGAGTGTTGCAACACCGAAGTTTATTGTTCAATTTGCTTTTGTTTAATAGGCTGGGACGGTATGAGTATAGCCAACTACTTTTCACTCGCTATACTTGTTTAATGTTGTGGTTTACCGGGTTTGTCATCATTCTCGAGGGACAGACAAACAACCTGCTGGCTAGCCAAGCTAGTCAGTACAGCTAGCTACTCAACCCGCAGCATCCTAGTGATCCTACCACTACATCATCACTGGCTGCCTTCAGTTATTGTGCAAGTAACCAACGTAACAGTTTTGCTTCCGTCCCTCTCCTCGCCCCACCCTGGACATGAACCAGGGACCCTCTGAACACATTGACAACTGCTTCCCACGAAGCATTGCTACCTATCACTCAGTAAAAGCCACAGCCCTTGCAGAGCAAGGGAAACAACTACTTCAAGTTCTCAGAGCGAGTGACTTCACCGATTGAAATGCTACTAGCGCGCCCTGCTAACTAGCTAGCCATCTCACATAGGTTACAGCTGTAACACATTAGTTCTCTCTGAACTGTACGCAACCATAGCCCCATAGAATGCATAACTAATGTTTGCACTCAAATAAAAAATGTGATATAATATATTTCCAATATAAGGATGTTCATATTGAGATTCCTCCTAACAGTTTAAATTGTTAAAGGGATAGCTCAACCAAATAAAAAATAAATGTTGTCTTATTGATTGCTATAGAGCAGGGGTATTCAACTCTTACCATACAATGTCCGGAACCTGCTGGTTTTCTGTTCTAGAGTTGAGGGCTATAGGGAGTAGTAAATTGACTTTAAAAAGCAGAATAATCGACAGAGCAATGCGCTTGTCAACAATGCGCATATGATTGAATCATGACCCGTGTTTCGAAGTTATAGTGTTTGTTTACAGTTACATTGTTTACAAACAATGGAGTGAAATGTACTTATATGTTGAGTTACTTTCTAATATATTTTTTTAATTTAACATGTATTTAACTAGGCAAGTCAGTTAAGAACAAATTCTTATTTACAATGACGGCCAACCAGAAGGCAAAAGGCCTCCTGCGGGGACGGGGGCTGGGATAAAAAAAAAAATCTATAAAAATATAGGACACAACACATGATGACAAGAGAGACTCCACAAGACTACATAAACAGAGACCTTAGACAACAGCATAGCATAGCAGCTACGCATGACAACACAACATGGTAGCAACACAACATGTCAACAACATGGTAGCAACACAACATGGCAGCAGCCCAACATGGTAGCAGCACAAAACATGGTACAAACATTATTGGGCACAGACAACAGCACGAAGGGCAAGAAGGTAGAGACAACAACACATCACGGGAAGCAGCCACAACTGTCAGTAAGTGTCCATGACTGAGTCTTTGAATAAAGAGATGGAGATAAAACTGTCGAGTTTGAGTGTCTGATGGGGTACGACAGATTGCCTGAGCTCCTGAGGCATTTATACATTATACTCTTCAACAATCAATGGTTATGGCATTTATTTAAAAGTCAAGAAATATATGTACCAATCACAGACTATAGCTTTCAGCTGATGGAACTCCAGCATTTACTAACTGTCACAAATGAAGACATTCCACTTGCAATCCACACTTGCAATCCATGCTATACAGAACAAAATATTTCATATCATACATGAATATGTGCTCTATGCTACAGGCATGTAAGAAGTACCTTCGAGAGTATATTCCCTTTTTTATTTATCTTTGAGAAAAATACTCAGTAAACTGAAATGGTGTTAAATGTTTTATTTGTCATTCGTATTTCATCTCCAGTATAAAAGGTAGACGTTGAACTGCAAAGGATGTTGTAGAGTTGTGGGACCGTGCTGGAGGATCGAAGCTAGGATCAGACTTAATAGGTGGCCATGGTGCTGGTCAGCCAGTCATTGAAGATGCAAACCTAGAGGAAGAGAAGAAGAGAGACATTAGTGGACACGCTCAAAGGGAGGCAACATGAGAACCATCAATCAATGTTTTATAGACTCAATGTCTATTTCTTTTGCGAAACCAAGTGATGTCACAGTGATGTATGAATGTCTGTCTTACCTTGGCGTAGACACCGGGGTTACCGGGCTCGGCACAGCCGTAACCCCAGGACACAACACCCTGGAGCTCACCGTTGCACACCACAGGGCCACCGGAGTCACCCTGAGAGAGAGAGAGCGAGAGGGAGGAAGGGAGAAAGAGAGAAAAATAAATAGTTATATACAATTCATAATTATTTCTGTATTCATTTAACTGAAAAAGTCAATTTAAAGTCATCTTTGTGGTACCACTGAACTGAGGTCAGAGTGGTAAGTACCTGGCAAGAGTCCTTGCCTCCCTCCAGGTATCCAGCACAGAACATGGCGTTGGTGATCATGCCAGGGTAGGAGTTGTTACAGTCGCTGTAGGACAGGATGGGGATGTTCAGGCACTGCAGCTTGTTGCTGTCAGCGGCTGTAAGGAAAAGCAGACAGAGAGAAATGGAAGAAAGGAGAGAGGGAGAAGGGGGAGAGTTCTGGTTATATATAATGACATTGTGTTCCTAATAGTATAGTTACAATACCTATAAACACACTCAGTCCCCATGAAGATGACCAACTGGCACATGTAACCTTTGATCCAGGTTCTGTACTCACTAGAACTCATGGTGTTGCCCCATCCAGAGACGGTACACATGGTGCCAGCGGGGGCACAGCTGGTGGGCAGAGCAACAGGCTGCACGTAGGTGTTGAGGGTGGCGGGTTTGCTCAGCTTGATCAACATGATGTCATTGTCGATGTTGTAGGAGCTGTAGTTGGGGTGACGGATCACGCGGGATGAAGAGATGAACTGCTCGCTACCCTCAGTCACCTGGATGTTGTGCTCGCCCAGACGCACCTCCACACGGCTGAAAGAGAGAGAGTTCCATTTTTACTTTCATGGTTCATGTGAATGTGGAGTTCACCTGTGTCCTTTAGTTTTGCAAAAGTTAATTTTAACAAAATGTTGCTAGGTGTTATTGACTCAATATGTTGCTAGTAAACTCAGCAAAAAAAAACGTCCTTTTTTCAGGACCCTGTCTTTCAAAGATGATTCCTAAAAATCCAAATAACTTCACAGATCTTCATTGTAAAGGGTTTAAACACTGTTTCCCCATGCTTGTTCAATGAACCATAAACAATTAATGAACATGCACCTGTGGAACAGTCGTTAAGACACAGCTTACAGACAGTAGGCATGTAACGTCACAGTTATGAAAACTTAGGACACTAAAGAGGCCTTTCGACTGGCTCTGAAAAACACTAAAAGAAAGATGCCCAGGGTCCCTGCTCATCTGCATGAACGTGCCTTAGGCATGCTGCAAGGAGGCATGAGGACTGCAGATGTGGCCAGGGCAATAAATTGCAATGTCCGTACTGTGAAAAGCCTAAGACAGCGCTACAGGTAGACAGGACGGACAGCTGATCGTCCTCGCAGTGGCAGACCACGTGTAACAACACCTGCACAGGATCGGTACATCCGAACATCACACCTGCGGGACAGGTACAGGATGGCAACAACAACTGCCCGAGTTACACCAGGAACGCACAATCCTTCCATCAGTGCTCAGACCGTCCTCAATAGGCTGAGAGAGGCTGGACTGAGGGCTTGTAGGCCTGTTGTAAGGCAGGTCCTCACCAGACATCACCGGCAACAACGTTGCTAGGTGTTCTTGACTCAATATGGGCACAAACCCACCATCGCTGGACCAGACAGGACTGGCAAAAAGTGCTCTTCACTGACGAGTCACGGTTTTGTCTCACCAGGGGTGATGGTCGTATTTGCATTTATCGTCGAAGGAATGAGAGTTACACCGAGGCCTGTACTCTGGAGCGGGATCGATTTGGAAGTGGAGGGTCTGTCATGGTCTGGGGCGGTGTGTCACAGCATCATCGGACTGAGCTTGTTGTCATTGCAGGCAATCTCAATGCTGTGCATTACAGGGAAGACATCCTCCTCCCTCATGTGGTACCCTTCCTGCAGGCTCATCCTGACATGACCATCCAGCATGACAATGCCACTAGCCATACTGCTTGTTCTGTGCGTGATTTCCTGCAAGACAAGAATGTCAGTGTTCTGCCATGGCCAGTGAAGAGCCCAGATCTCAATCCCATTGAGCACGTCTGGGACCTGTTGGATCGGAGGGTGAGGGCCATTCCCCCCAGAAATGTCCGGGAACTTGCAGGTGCATTGGTGGAAGAGTGGGGTAACATCTCACAGCAAGAACTGTCAAATCTGGTGCAGTCCATGAGGAGGAGATGCACTGCAGTACTTAATGCAGCTGGTGGTCACATGGGTCAGTATCTGGTGTGATTTTGACCCCCCCTTTGTTCAGGGACTCATTATTCCATTTATGTTAGTCACATCAGTTTGTCTCAGTTGTTGAATCTTATGTTCATACAAATATTTACACATAAACGCAGTGAGAGGATGTTTCTTTTTTTGCTTAGTTTAGTTCACATGGTATGCTACTTACGACTTGTAGCAGTGAGCAGCAGACACAACCCAGTTCTCATTGACCAAGGAGCCACCACAGAAGTGGTACCCAGAGTTCAGAGACACCTGGTGGGGCTGGGAGTAGGCCTTGCACTCATACCCTCCGACGATCTTGTCGTCCTCCGTGGCGACTGTTAACAGAGAACAGGCACATTCTTAGCTATATTACCTCACCTTTTGAGATGGAAAAGCAAAGAACTGTGATAAAACAACAACAACATATTTCTTAATAAAGTCAAAGAAACAAATGTGTGATGTTACTGTCATTACACAGTCCTGTTCTTTATTCTATGATCATTACTATACTCACAAGCGGCTCCAATGAGCAGAACGAAGACCAGAGAAATCATGGTTGCTGTATGATTCTGTCGATGAAAGGGTTTAATCTGCAACCCTGGTATATATGCAGAATTGGGTGTTCCGCCCCGTTTAATGGAACTGTTTGATTGGTCAAGAGAAAGCCAAATCAGAGGCAAAAGGTGCCCTGCCAAGGTCACCTTTTGCCACATGCGCCAAATACAACAAGTGTAGACTTTACCGTGAAATGCTTACTTACAAGCCCTTAACCAACAGTGCAGTTCAAGAAGAAAATATTTACCATGTAGGCTAAAATGAAAAGTAATAATGAAAAGTAACAGGGGGCACCGGTACCGAGTCAGTGTGCAGGGGTACAGGCTAGTTGAGGTAATCTGTACAGGTGGGGGCGAAGTGACTATGCATTGTTAACAAACAAACAGCAAGTAGCAGCAGTGTACAAGAGTGTACAATTCATTTTTATGAATTATTCAGCAGTCTAATGGCTTGGGGGTAGAACCAGTTGAGTAGCCTTTTGGTCCTAGACTTGATGCTCCGCTTGCCGTGCGGTAGCAGAGAAAACAGTCTATGACTTGGGTGACTGGAGTCTCTGACAATTTTATGGGCTTTCCTCTGACACCGCCTATTATATAGGTCCTGGATGGTAGGAAGCTTGCCCCTAGCGATGTACAGGGCCGTACGAACTACCCTCTGTAGCGCCTTACGGTCAGCTGCCGAGCAGTTGCCATGCCAGATGGTGATGCAACCGGTCAGGATGCTCTCGATGGTGCAGCGGTAGAACCATTTGAGGATCTGGGGGCCCATGCCAAATCTTTTCAGTCTCCTGAGGGGGAAAAGGTTTTGTCATGCCCTCTTCATGACTGTCTTGGTATGTTTGGACCATGATAGTTTGTTGGTGATGTGGACACCAAGGAACTTGAAACTCTCGACCCGCTCCACTACAGCCCCGTCGATGTTAATGGGAGCCTGCCCAGCTTTTCCTGTAGTCCACGATCAGCTCCTCAGCATTATGACACAGCAGTTTCCATCAAGGATTGGTATGAAGTTAACCCTAAAGGCAGCATAAAGCTAAATATACGTTTTCCTTTTTTTGTGCAGGTTCTTACCATCTGGTTTGATTTAATTTCTTACAGTGATACATGTACAGTACATTAAAACTGCCAGTTTGAGATGGACAGTATTCTCTGCAGTTCAGACTGTATGTTGACCTCAACATGATTGGAACACAGCTGTGTGGTTCACACATTGGAATTCTCTTGGAGAAGTTGACAAACACAACTTGACAGCTCACAAGGCCTATTTTAGCTTTGTAAACAAGGCCATGCTCATAAAAAAAGGGTCGTCCTCCCTCAACTTAAACGGCACCAACCATCATAGCTAAAACTAACAGACTGCCAACCCCACCCCCGCTGCTCCCTCTATGGACATTTCATTTTTATCATTGTCACAGTTGTAAATGTATATATCATTTTTATGTTATTGTTTCATTCACACCTGCACTGTTGGAGCTCGGAGCTTAAGCACTTCACTGTACACTGCAACGACATCTGCGACCCTGTGCATGTGACTAAATAAAAATCTAATCTACAAAATGATGGTAAGCCTTGGGTAGATTGTGTGTGTGAACTACACAGCTGTGTTGCAGCCATGTTGAGGTCAACATACAGTTTGAACTGCAGAGAATACTGTCCATCTCAAACTGGCAGTTTTAATGTACTGTATCACTGTCTTCTGGTAGAAATGAAGGATAGGATTTAATCCGTATCGCAGATGTTCGCAGAAGGTCCGCGTTATAACTCGATTGAAATTTAAAGGCATTTTCCCCTGTTCGCAGAGACTGCATTCACAGTAAACACCGCATATGTCAGCTCAATCTGAAATGACCTTCACATATTAACGCTGACCTTGAATGATACTTCCACAATACGGATTGAATCCAGTCCTAAATCTGGAATTAACTCAATCAATAAACACCATACTGGGCTTAATAAGACAACGTTGACCAATACTTAATGAAAAGGTAGGCCTACATTTTGCGAGGTGATTTGACAGGTTTGAGTCTCATTCACATAGACGTTGGCCTTGGACACAGAGGTAGGATCAGTTGAGTTGACCCTTCCCATATCTTAACCATCACCAGTGAGTGGTGAGGATGCACAACTTTCTGACATTTTACAGCTTGATTCTACCTGCTGTATTATTTGCTGTCCAGAGAACCTTTTAAATCTGATTAGCTTTCTCTTGACAAATCAAACAGTCCATGAAACTGGGCGGTACATAAACCAGGGGTGCAGATTAACCCCTTTCATCTTTGCTCTGCTCATTGGAGCAGCGTAAAAATTATCATAGAGGAATGTGTTATGACACTAACATCACAAATGTGTTTATTTTACGTTATTAAGAACTTTTATTCCACTTTTATCATAGTGCTATGCTTTTTTTAATAATCTCAAAAGGTGAGGAAATATAGCTAAGAATGTGCCTGCTCTCGATTTCCAGTCGCCATGGAGGACGACAAGATCGTCGAAGGGTATGAGTGCAAGGCCTACTCCCAGCACCATCAGGTGTCACTGCAGTCTGGCTACCACTTCTGTGGTGGCTCCCTGATCTCCAGCACAGGGTGGTGTCTGCTGATCACTGCTACAAGTCTAAGTATCATGTGAACTACTTCCAATATATTGTGTCTAGCGTATTTTGTTCTGTCAACATCTAACCTATTTTATTTATTTCACCTTTATTTAACCAGGTAGGCTAGTTGAGAACAAGTTCCCATTTACAACTGCGACCTGGCCAAGATAAAGCAAAGCAGTTTGAAACATACAACAACACAGAGTTACACATGGAAAAAACAAACATACAGTCAATAATACAGTAGATAAAGTGTGTGCAAATGAGGTAGGATAAGGGAGGTAAAGGTAATAAATAGGCCATGGTGGCGAAGTAATTACAATATACCAATTAAACACTGGTGTGATAGATGTGCAGAAGATGAATGTGCAATTAGAGATACTGGGGTGCAAAGGAGCAAGATAAATAAATAAATACAGTATGGGGTTGAGGTAGTTGGATGGGCTATTTACAGATGGGCTATGTACAGGTGCAGTGATCTGTGAGCTGCTCTGACAGCTGGTGCTTAAAGATAGTGAGGGAGATATGAGTCTCCAGCTTCAGTGATTTTTGCAGTTCGTTCCAGTCATTGGTGGCAGAGAACTGGAAGGGAAGGCGGCCAAAGGAGGAATTGGCTTTGGGGGTGACCAATGAGATATACCTGCTGGAGTGTGTGCTACGGGTGAGTGCTGCTATGGTGACCAGTGAGCTAAGGGCGGGGCTTTACCTAGCAAACACTTGTAGATGACCTGGAACCAGTGGATTTGGCGACGAGTATGAAGCAAGGGCCAGTCAACGAGAGCGTACAAGTTGCAGTGGTGGGTAGTATATGGGGCTTTGGTGACAAAACGGATGGCACTGTGATAGACTGCATCCAATTTGTTGAGTAGAGTGTTGGAGGCTATTTTGTAGATGACATCGCCGAAGTCGAGTATCGGTAGGATGGTCAGTTTTACGAGGGTATGTTTGGCAGCATGAGTGAAGGATGCTTTGTTGCGAAATAGGAAGCCAATTCTAGATTTAATTTTGGATTGGAGATGCTTAATGTGAGTCTGGAAGGAGAGTTTACAGTCTAGCCAGACACCTAGGTATTTTTAATTGTCCACATATTCTAAGTCAGAACCGTCCAGAGTAGTGATGGTAGTCAGGAAGGCGGATGCGGGCAGTGAACGGTTGAAGAGCATGCATTTAGTTTTACTTGCATTTAAGAGCAGTTGGAACTCACGGAAGGAGAGTTGTATGGCATTGAAGCTCGTCTGGAGGTTTGTTAACACACTGTCCAAAGAAGGGCCAGAAGTATACTGAATGGCGTCGTCTGTGTAGAGGTGGATCAGAGAATCACCAGCAGCAAGAGCGACATCATTGGATGTATACAGAGAAGAGAGTCGGCCCGAGAATTTAACCCTGTGGCACCCCCATAGAGACTGCCAGAGGTCCGGACAACAGGCCCTCCGATTTGACACACTGAACTCTATCAGAGAAGTAGTTGGTGAACCAGGCGAGGCAGTCATTTGAGAAACCAGGGCTGTTGAGTCTGCCAATAAGAATGTGGTAATTGACAGAGTTGAAAGCCTTGGCCAGGTCGATGAATATGGCTGCACAGTAATGTCTCTTATCGATGGCGGTTATGATATCAATTAGGACCTAGAGCATGGCTGAGGTGCACCCATGACCAGCTCTGAAACCAGATTGCATAGCGGAGAAGTTACGGTGGGATTCGAAATGGTCGGTAATCTGTTTGTTAACTTGGCTTTCGAAGACCTTAGAAAGGCAGGGTAGAATAGATATAGGTCTGTAGCAGTTTGGGTCTAGAGTGTCTCATCCTTTGAAGAGGGGGATGATCACGGCAGCTTTCCAATCTTTGGGAATCTCAGACGATACAAAAGAGAGGTTGAACAGGCTAGTAATAGGGGTTGCAACAATTTCGGCAGATAATTTTAGAAAGAGAGGGTCCAGATTGTCTAGCCCGGCTGATTTGTAGGGGTCCAGATTTTGCAGCTCTTTCAGAACATCAGCTATCTGTATTTTGGTGAAGGAGAAATGGGGGAGGCTTGGGCGAGTTGCTGTGCGGCGTGCAGGGCAGTTGACCGTGGTGGGGGTAGCCAGGTGGAAAGCATGGCCAGCCATAGAAAAATGCTTATTGAAATTCTCAATTATAGTGGATTTATCGGTGGTGACAATGTTTCCTAGCCTCAGTGCAGTGGGCAGCTGGGAGGAGGTGCTCTTATTCTCCATGGACTTTACAGTGTCCCTGAACCTTTTTGAGTTTGTGTTACAGGATGCAAATTTCTGTTTGAAAAAGCTAGCCTTAGCTTTCCTAACTGCCTGTCTGTATTGGTTCCTAACTTCCCTGAAAAGTTGCATATCACGGGGACTATTGAATGCTAATGCAGTACGGCTATATCTGTTCCTGGTTCTACATTTTTTGAATGGGGCATGCTTATTTAAGATGGTGAGGAAGGCACTTTAAAAAAATAACCAGGCAATCCTCTACTGACGGGATGAGGTCAATATCCTACCAGGATACCAGGGCCAGGTTGATTAGAAAGCTCACTGAAGTGTTTTAGGGAGCGTTTGACAGTGATGAGGGGTGGTCGTTTGACCGCAGACCCATTACGGATGCAGGCAATGAGGCAGTGATCGCTGAGATCTTGGTTGAAAACAGCAGAGATGTATTTGGAGGGCAAGTTGGTTAAGATGATATCTATGAGGGTGCCCGTGTTTACGGATTTGGGGTTGTACCTGGTAGGTTCATTGATCATTTGTGTGAGATTGAGGGCATCAAGCTTAGATTGTAGGATGGCTGGGGTGTTAAGCATGTCACAGTTTAGGTCACCTAGCAGCACGCGCTCTGAAGATAGATGGGGGGCAATCAATTCACATATGGTGTCCAGGGCAAAGCTGGTGGAAGAGGGTGGTCTATAGCAAGCAGCAACGGTGAGAGACTTGTTTTTGGAAAGGTGGATTGGGGGCAATCAATTCACATATGGTGTCCAGAGCACAGCTGGGGGCAGAGGGTGGTCTATAGCAAGCAGCAACGGTGAGAGACTTGTTTCTGGAAAGGTGGATTTTTAAAAGTAGAAGCTCGAATTGTTTGGGTACAGACCTGAAAAGACAGAACTCTGCAGGCTCTCTGCAGTAGATTGCAACTCCGCCCCCTTTGGCAGTTCTATCTTGTCGGAAAATGTTATAGTTAGGGATGGAAATTTCAGGGTTTTTGGTGGTCTTCCTAAGCCAGGATTCAGACACGGCTAGGACATCCGGGTTGGCAGAGTGTGCTAAAGCAGTGAATAAAACAAACTTAGGGAGGAGGCTTCTAATGTTAACATACATGAAACCAAGGCTTTTAGAAGAAGTCAACAAATGAGAGCACCTGGGGAGTAGGAGTGGAGCTAGGCACTGCAGGGCCTGGATTAACCTCTACATCACCAGAGGAACAGAGCAGGAGTAGGATAAGGGTACGGATAAAAGGTTATAAGAACTGGTCGTCTTGTAAGTTCGGAACACAGTGTAAAAGAAGCAGGTTTCTGGGTGCGATAGAATAGATTCAAGGCATAATGTACAGACACAAGTATGGTAGGATGTGAATACATTGGAGGTAAACCTAGGCATTGTGTGATGATGAGAGAGATATTGTCTCTAGAAACATTTAAACCAGCTGATGTCACCGCATGTGTGGGTAGTGGAACTAAAGGGTTGGCTAAGGCATATTGAGCAGGGCTAGAGGCTCTACAGTGAAATAAGACAATAATCACTAACCAGAACAGCAATGGACAAGGCATATTGACATTAGGGAGAGGCTTGCGTAGCCGAGTGATCATAGGAGTCCAGTGAGTAGTTAGGCTGGCTGCTATATTTCCATCAGGCCTGTTGTGAGTTTTCTTATCCGACTGGTACTTTACTTGCAAAATAATGTTTGGATGGAAACATGGTTAGTGATAATCTAACCTTGGCTAAACTAAAGGACATAGTTAAATACAAACTCTAAAACTAAGTTAATTAATTGGACCTCTCTCTCTCGCATTTATTTATTTTATTTAACCTTTATTTAACTACGCAAGTCAGTTAAGGACAAATTCTTATTTTACAATGACCGGCCTACTCCAGCAAACCCTCCCCTAACCCGAACAACGCTGGGTCAATTGTTGGTTGTGATACAGCCCGGGATCGAACCAGGATCTGTAGTGACGGCTCTAGCACTGAGATGCAGTGCCTTAGACTGCTGCACCACTCAGGAGTATTCCTAGAATCTTCTGATCTTCTCATGTGGTCTGTCTGGGCGAGCACAACATCCAGGTGACTGAGGGTAGCGAGCAGTTCATCTCTTCATCCCGCGTGATCCGTCACCCAAACTACAGCTCCTACTACATCGACAATCAAATCAAATCAAATTTAATCAAATGTATTTATATAGCCCTTCTTACATCAGCTGATATCTCAAAGTGCTGTACAGAAACCCAGCCTAAAACCCCAAACAGCAAGCAATGCAGGTGTAGAAGCACGGTGGCTAGGAAAAACTCCCTAGAAAAGCCAAAACCTAGGAAGAAACCTAGAGAGGAACCAGGCTATGAGGGGTGGCCAGTCCTCTTCTGGCTGTGCCGGGTGGATATTATAACAGAACATGGCCTAGATGTTCAAATGTTCATAAATGACCAGCATGGTCAAATAATAATAATCACAGTTGTCGAGGGTGCAACAAGTCAGCACCTCAAGAGTAAATGTCAGTTGGCATTTCATAGCCGATCATTGAGAGTATCTCTACCGCTCCTGCTGTTTCTAGATAGTTGAAAACAGCAGGTCTGGGACAGGTAGCACGTCCAGTGAACAGGTCACGGTTCCATAGCCGCAGGCAGAACAGTTGAAACTGGAGCAGCAGCACAGCCAGGTGGACTGGGGACAGCAAGGAGTCATCATGTCAGGTAGTCCTGAGGCATGGTCCTAGGGCTCAGGTCCTCCGAGAGAGAGAAAGAAAGAAAGATAGAAAGAAAGAAAGAGAGAATTAGAGAGAGCATACTTAAATTCACACAGGACACCGGATAAGACAGGAGAAATACTCCAATGACATCATGCTGATCAAGCTGAGAAAACCCATCACCCTCAACACCTACGTGCAGCCTGTTGCTCTGCCCACCAGCTGGCACCATGTGTGCCCCCCCCCCCCCGTGTGTGGAGTAAAGGTGGTCTAGAATTGTTTTCCCTCTGGTTGCACATTTAACATGCTGATAGAAATTAGGTAAAACTGACTTAAGTTTCCCTGCATTAAAGTCCCCGGACACTAGGAGCACCGCATCTGGATGAGCGTTTTTCTGTTTGCTTATGTCAGTATACAGCTGACTGAATGTGGTTTTAGTGCCAGCATCAGTCTGTGGTGGTATGTAGACAGCTATGAAAAATACAGATGAAAACTCTCTAGGTAGATAGTATGGTCTACAGCTTACCATGAGATACTCTACCTCAGGCGAGCAAAACCTCTAGACTTCCTTAGATATCGTGCACCAGCTGTTGTTTATAAATGTACATAGGCCCCCACCCCGTGTCTTACCAGAGGCTGCTGTTCTATCCTGTCGATAGAGTTTATAACCCGCCAGCTGTATGTTATTAATCTAGAATCTAGAATCGGCTTCCTATTTCGCAACAAAGCCTCCTTCCCTCATGCCGCCAAACATACCCTCGTAAAACTGACTATCCTACCGATCCTTGACTTTGGCGATGTCATTTACAAAATAGCCCCCAACACTCTACTCAGCAAACTGGATGTAGTCTATCACAGTGCCATCCGTTTTATCACCAAAGCCCCATATACCTCCCACCACCGCGACCTCTATGCTCTCGCTGGCTGGCCCTCACTACATATCCGTCGCCAAACCCACTGGCTCCAGGTCATCTATACGTCTATGCTAGGTAAAGCCCCGCCTTATCTCAGCTCATTGGTCACCATAGCAACACCCACCCGTAGCACGCGCTCCAGCAGGTATATTGCACTGGTCATCCCCAAAGCCAACACTTCCTTTGGCCGCCTCTCCTTCCAGTTCTCTGCTGCCAATGACTGGAACGAATTGCAAAAATCTCTGAAGCTGGAGTCTTATATCTCCCTCTCTAACTTTAAGCATCAGCTGTCTGATCAGCTTACCGATCACTGTACCTGTACACAACCAATCTGTAAATAGCACACCCGACTACCTCCTCCCCATATTATTACTTACCCTCTTGCTCTTTTGCACCCCAGTATCTCTATTTGCGCATCATCATCTGCACATATATCACTCCAGTATTAATGCTACATTGTTATTATTTTCGCCTCTATGGCCAATTTATTTCCTACCTCCCTACTCTTCTACATTTCACACACTGTACATAGATCTTTCTATTTTTCTTTTCTTTTGTGTTATTGACTGTACGTTTGTTTATGTGTAACTCTGTGTTGTTGTTTTTGTAGCACTGCATGCTTTATCTTGGCCAGGTCGCAGTTGTAAATGACTGGCCTACCTGGTTAAATAAAGGTGAAATAAAAATAAATGTAAAAAATGTATGTCGTTGTTCAGCCATGACTCTGTGTAACATAAGATAGTACAGTTTTTAAATGTCCTGTTGGTAGGATATACATGCTTTCAGTTCATCCCATTAATTTTCCAGCGATTGAACGTTGGCTAACAGTACGGATTTTAAAGGCAGATTAGCCACTTGTCGCATGATCCTCATAAGACACCCCGATATCTTTCTGTGAAATCGCAGTTTCTTTCTCCATCGAATGACGGGGATGAGGGCCTGTTCGGGTGTTTGGAGGATATCCTTCCGTCCGACTCATTAAAGAAAAATGATTTGTCCAATCGAGGTGAATAATCGCTGTTCTGATGTCCAGAAGCTCTTTTCGGTCATAAGAGACGGTAGCAGCAACATTATGTACAAAACAAGTTACAAACAATGCAAAAAAACAAACAAAATAGGACATTAAGAGCCAATAAAACGGCAGCCATCCTCTCCGGCGCCATCTAGTCTAGTCTAATCTATTACCTCCCTTTGAGTGTATCCACTAATGTCTCTCTTCTCCTTCTCTCCCTCCAGGTGTGCATCTTCAACGACTGGCTGACCAGTTTAAAAAAACAACAACAAAGAACAGGACAGGTTCCTATATTACAGATTCCTCTTCCTCAGGTATGCATGCCGTGTTGACTTCATGCTGCTGTGGCTACATGCCAAACCTTTCAGAATTCCTTTCGGGCAGCAAGGTACATCTTACAGAGGGTCGCCAAGTCCCAAGTTCATTAGTAAACATCTAACAAAAACCCATTTAATCATTGGTAGAATTGGGCCACAGCCGGGCAAGGATATCTTATGAGTCCAAAAACGACAGTATTCTAAACTCATTCTAATATTTGCTATTAACTCATTGGTGAGACTGTTATGACCTTTGCCTTATGTTCAACACCTGACTCAACCCCATCCCTAACTCCAACTCTAACCCCAGCCTTAACTACATGTCTCTCTTGCCCCCAAAAATGTATGGAAAGCCTAACTGATAAGGAATCGCATAATCTTACAGTATCGTCCTATGGCTGATTGGTCAGTATTCTACTCCTTCAGGTTAAGTTTCCCAGATGCAAGGATGAGAACAAACACTGAGATGTTTGTTCTATTCCTTCAGTCTATCTCTATCTCATCTATAGAATGCAGGCCCAGTTAGACCGGAGACATATGTCTCACATGCACAACTAACGATAGACTGGAATGTGGCAGTTTTTTTTTTATCACTGAGACATCAATCAATTGTTAGCTTCAAGCTATCTCTAGTAATGCCCATGTCCTCGACACCCAGACTAGCTGCAGGAAGCTAGAGTGGACACCATAAAACTCAGCCTTAGCAGGCCAGTCTTACTCTTAGTTAAATATATAATAGTTTACTATTAATATCAAACAAATCAGGTATGTCATTTTTCTATCACAGCTATTTGAGATGGTAACACTATTCAGTGTCAAATAACTCCGTTTTCAGTGATTCATTTGAATGCATACTGCCATACAATTAAGTATGCTATCAGTATTAGAATATTTTACTTAAAAGGATCACTTTTTAGTAGCTCATGGGACAAGTTTGTCACACCTTTCCTTTTGCTTGTCAAAAATATCTACAGTCCTTTAGAGATGTCAAACAAATATCATGATCTTAGTTTTACATTATAATGTCCCGATCATGATTTTCATAATCTCGAAAGGTGAGGCAATGTGTCAATGCTAACTGTGAGAGTTCTCTCTGTTTCCAGTTGCCACGGAGGAGGACCAGATCGTGGAAGGGAATGAGTGCAAGGCCTACTCCCAGCCCCACCTTGGTGTCTCTGAACTCTGGGTACCACTTTTGTGGTGGTTCCTTGGTCAATGAGAACTGGGTTGTGTCTGCTGCTTACTGCTACATGTCATGAGTAAACTACATACCTGTACATGAAGTATCCTATGTGCTTATAGATAAGACTTCCATTTAATGAATACATTCAATATGTGTACTGGTACATCAAGCTGCCTCGCGCTACAGAAACAGGAGATAGGCTCCTGTTCCTATTAGCCGTTCCGGCTCGCACACGCCAAGGCTTGTACAAGGTTATTTACTTACTTTACATGTCTGTCATGGCTTAACAACATCCTATCATCCAGATTATATCATGCAGTTCACTTCACCTGCACCCCAAGGCTCAGCACAGAACACCATCAAGTGATGAAAGACTTTCCTTTCCCTCTTTCTCTTTCACCCTAAGCTGTGTGGAGGTGCGTCTGGGCGAGCACAACATCCAGGTGACTGAGGGTAGCGAGCAGTTCATCTCTTCATCCCGCGTGATCCGTCACCCCAACTACAGCTCCTACAACATCGACAATGACATCATGCTGATCAAGCTGAGCAAACCCGCCACCCTCAACACCTACGTGCAGCCTGTTGCTCTGCCCACCAGCTGTGCCCCCGCTGGCACCATGTGTACCGTCTCTGGATGGGGCAACACCATGAGCTCTAGTGAGTACAGCAATAAAGGCACCATGTTAATGTATTTTGGGGTTACGTTATAAAATATACTTGGTATGGTAACCATTGCCAGTGTTAAAATGTAAATGATCCATAAATGACATGTTCTGCCTTTCATTCACTCTTCTTTCTAACCATTCTTTTATTTTTCATCCAGCCTTACAGCTGCCGATAGCAACAAGCTACAGTGCCTGAAATCTCTCATTGTCTCTCTCTCAAGGTGACTCCAGTGGCCCGTGGTGTGCAACGGTGAGTTGCAGGGTGTTGTATCCTGAGGTTATGGCTGTGCCGAGCCCGGTAACTCCGGTGTCTAAGCCAAGGTAAGAATATAGGCTTCCCTATATAGGCTTCCCGTCCCTGTCACAACTACATGTTTCTAACTTCAATAATACCAACTTTATCTCAGGTCTACAGTGACTTGGCCCTGTGTCCACTGATGTCTCCCTTCTCCTTCTCTTCCTCTAGGTGTGCATCTTCAACGACTGGCTGACCAGCACCATGGCCAACTAATAAATCTGATCCTAGCTTCGGTCCTCCAGCATGGTCCTACAACTCTACAGCATCCTGTGCAGTTCAACATCCACATTTTTTTCCCATGACAAATAAAGCATTTAACACTAAATACTTTTTTTCTGTTGTGTTTGCACTCTCACTCTCCTTAGAAGTCTTTGTAAAGGTATTTCTATCTTCTCATGTCAAGTAGTATTACTAGTAAACACCAGAGAAATTAGTAACCACCAGCAAATTGTACCCTACCATAACACTTTGCTTTGTATCAATACAAGATACCACAAGGAACATTATTGATTACATTGATTTGTTTCTATAGTTGTGTATTGATGCATTGCTGCTCACAATAGCTGGTATAGGGATGTTAAAAGTGTGGCATAATTGCTCTTCCTTCTTACCCATTTAGAGTATTCTCTCTGTGAGAGTTGTTTTGCTACTGAAATACTATGTGGTGCAACATGAATACTGTTGGATCTTACATAATGTTTGTATATTGGGTTGCATGATTTAGATTCAATATCCCTTGAATATGCATCAGTCAGACTGAGTCTAGATGCTAAATAATGTACTTCAATATTCACATTGAGAGATTTCGTAACCTCCTTTATTGAGAGGGCCAATCAGAGGCTTCATCAGAGTTCCCCAACATTTGGGGCTTAGCCTTGGGCCTTCACAGGACAATACCTGCATATTAATGGATAAGAGGTGCTTGGCTATAAATATCTATTATAAGGTTGTAATTCACTTCAGGAAATATGAAAGCCATACACTAGGGGAGAATGGGGGAAGTTGAGCCACCCATGCTTCTAGGAAACCATACACAACGTTAATCATTTGACCAAATATTTAGAAAGAGGCCTTCATTTCATTGAGTCTGTGAAGTAAGAAACCACATGGAAAAAGTGGTAAGCAAGTTAGGTCCAAAAAACGGATTTTCACCAAATGAAATGTATTTATTATATTAGAGGTTTCATGACGCTTGCAAGGCATTATAGCTGGGATATGAGGTAACAACAGGGCCTGGCCTATGTTAAAAGTATAAAAAAAAGAAAAAAGTGTTTGTTAGGTGTTAAGCCTTTGTTAAAAGATGCTTAAAATGATTAAAAATGATTATGTTGAATTCTGTTTTTAAAACGGCACTGGTAATATTTCATTCAGTCCAGAAATGTGTAGCCATCTTGACTTACCCTGTCCTGCGGCTAAACTTACCCCATACCTGGGGTAAGTTGTGCCAAGGAACCACTTTTTAATGATTATAACATCCTGAAATATATGTAGATATCTTTGTTAGAAAGAATACAATATTTCCCTTGATGGAGTGATGCTGAATGAAAAAATGGCTCAACTTACCCCACTCTCCTCTACTGTGAGAAACTGCTGATTAAGAGTGACTGAGATATTGATGCATTTTCAGAATGGTCCCAGACTCGTAGCCACAAGGGACCCAGAAGCAAAGCCAGTATGGTGGCCCGAAGGGCTATGCTATCTGGACAATTCTGTCTAGAATACTATTTTGGCTATGCATTTGGGATCATTCGGAGTACAATAATAAATAAATAATATATTGTGCCATGTATATACAGTACCAGTCAAAAGTTTGGACACACCTACTGATTCCAAAGTTTTTCTTCATTTTTACTATTTTCTACATTGTAGAATAATAGTGAAGACATCAAAACTATGAAATAACACATATGGAATCATGTAGTAAGCAAAAAAATATAAATATTTTATATTTGAGATTCTTCAAAGTAGCCACCCTTTGCCTTGATGACAGCTTTGCATGCTCTTGGCATTATCTCAACCAGCCAGCTTCATGAAGTAGTCACCTGGAATGCATTTGAATTAACATGTGTGCCTTGTTAAAAGTTAATTTGTGGAATTTCTTTCCTTCTTAATGTGTTTCAGTCAAACAGTTGTGTTGTGACAAGGTAGGGGTGGTATACAGAAGAGAGAAGACCCAGAGTTACCTTTTCTGCAGAGGATAAGTTCATTATAAGTTACCAGCCTCAGAAATTGCAGCCCAAATAAATGCTTCACAGAGGTCAGGTAACAGACACATCTCAACATCAACTGTTCAGAGGAGACTGTGTGAATCAGGCCTTGATGGTCGAATTGCGGCAAAGAAACCACTACTAAAGGACACCAATTAGAAGAAGAGACTTGGTTGGGCCAAGAAACACGAGCAATGGACATTAGACCAGTGGAAATCTGTATTTTGGTCTGATAAGTCAAAATGTGAGTTTTTAGTTCCAACTGTGTGTCTTTGTGAGACACAGAGTAGGTGAACGGATGATCTCCGCATTTATGGCTCCCACCATGAAGCATGGAGGAGGAGGTGTGATGGTGTAGGGGGTGCTTTGCTGGTGACACTGTCAGTGATTTATTTAGAATTCAAGTCACACTTAACCAGCATGGCTACCACAGCATTCTGCAGCAATACGCCATCCCATCTGGTTTGCCCTTAGTGGGACTATAATTTGTTTTTCAACAGGACAATGACCCAAAACACACTTCCTGGCTGTGTAAGGGCTAATCGACAAAGAAGGGAAGTTATGCAGTGCTGCATCAGATGACCTGGCCTCCACAATCACCCGACCTCAACTCAATTGAGATGGTTTGGGATGAGTTGGAACGCAGAGTGAAGGAAAAGCAGCCAACAAGTGCTCAGCATATGTAGGAACTCCTTCAAGACTGTTGGAAAAGCATTCCAGGTGAAGCTGGTTGAGAGAATGCCAAGAGTGTGAAAAGCTGCCATCAAGGCAAAGGGTGGCTACTTTGAAGAATCTAAAATATATTTTGATTTGGTTTGTTTTAAATAATTTGGGTTACTACATGATTCCATATTTGTTTTTTCATAGTTTTGATGTCTTCACTAATATTCTACAATGTAGAAAATAATAAAAAATAAAGAAAATGATGAGTAGGTGTGTCCAAACGTTTGACTGGTACTGCATATCTATGCTATTTGTCGTCATATATCGTAGAGAAATATGTCATTTAAATATTTACACTTATTTCCGATTACATTTCCAAATCAGAAATTAACCTTTTTTTTTACATTTTGAAATCTCTATGCACATAGAAAGGGCTGATATCTCTTTTTTTTAAACTATTAATTAATCAATTAATTAATGACAACTAGAAACAAATAGAATACATTTGATGCGGAACCATCCTAAAGTGGAACTATTTTTCACGGAACCCCATTCACCCACACAGACTGCGATAACTGATGCACCGGCAATGTCAAAATTGTCAAACGAAATTTGTCACGTTATGCGACCTCGGGGATGTATTAATGAGCACATAAACCTAATTTACACGAGAATAACGGAATATAATTTTCGTTAGAAACATTGGTTTACATTTTAAAGGCCGGTTTGATTACTTTTTTTCTTTCTAGCCTCTTGTAGGTGTCTGAACTCGACAAGATGCGCCTCACCATTCAGATGTTGATATCCCATGGCCGGGTGGCCCGTAAAATGGGTCTCGGTCCAGAGTCCCGAATAAACATGCTTCGGAACATTCTTACCGGCCTCGTTCGACACGAGAGGATAGAGACCACCCGAGGCAGAGCAGACGAAGTTCGATTCTATGCTGAAAAGGTGAGGACATGGATGGTAACGTTACCCTTTTATGCAGCTCAACACAGCTGCTTCAACAATAGTAATTCAAAGGCTGGCAGATGGCGATATTGAGTCGTTTCATCTTACCGTCCAAAAGGAATGTATGCAGCCCGCTATACACGTGTAAACCCCTTCAGCCAATCAGACCAGGGGTGGAACCTTTTTTGACTGCTCCAACCTGATTGGCTAAACGCGATTGGCAACATTCAGAACATGGCAGAAAATGGTGTTTCATAAGGAAAGTATTATTTTTTTTTACCTTCACCTTCTCGCCATTAAATTGAGTTAAGGAGGAAATCGACTCCTTTGCAACCTGAATGGAGAATATTTTATGTGCAACCCGGTCCATGGGGGATATGAGTGTATAGCTGGCTACATAGATTTCCTTTGGATGGTAAGATGAAGAGACTCTTGTCATCTGCCGGAGTTTGGGCTACTCCACCAGTTGACTAAACTCAACTCCCATGGTGAAGGAAGTTTCTGATGAACTCCACCAGTTGAGTTTAGCGGAGTCCTGGCTTGGAAGAAATTCAGCTCTGACTACATTGATTCGCCCAAGGTCAATAGTAAATTATGAAACGCTTATCTTGTACCAATCTAGTTATGTGCCTTTGTTTGCTGAAATCCATACATTGTAATCAAACAAATACAACCATAGAGTTTTCAGTCAGCTACTTCTAAAACCATCCCAGTTTAGTAGACTACTGTAGTTTTTGACAGCTTGTCACGTTGTTGACCAATGTGTGATGTTGTTTTGCAGTTGATTGACTATGCCAAGAAGGGAGACACTGACGAGAAAGCGATGAAAATGGCAAACTTCTGGCTCACAGTAAATGTTCTTTCTTTATGATCTTTGTTAGTATTCTACTGTTCTCAGACCCAGACTGTCCCAATGTCCCCAGCTTTGTTGTACTATTATCTACCAGATTAGTATGAGTGTGTTCCTAGTTCTTTCAGTCAGTCATCATCCTGCCGCTCTCTCCTCTGTGGTTTAAGGAAAAGGATCTGATCCCAAAGCTCTTCAAGGTCCTGGCTCCCAGGTTTGAGACCCAGCCCAAAGCCTACACCCGGATGGCCCGCATTCCCAACAGGGAGAACCTGGACAAGGCTGCTATGGCTGTGCTGGAGTATAAAGGCAACCCCTTCCCACCTCTCCAGACCGCCAAACGAGACAATGAACTCACGCTAATCAACCAGCTCCTGAAAGGCTACAGAGAGGAGCGGGCACAGCAGGCAGCAGCCAAGGTTGAGGCATGATGCAACCAGCCACACACTGACATTACATGTTAGATCAGTGGTGTGTTCAGTGAAACATTTATAATGTCATGTCTGTTCTACAGTATATGAACATTCTGGAACGTTGCTCCCTCCTGAATAAGCCACTGTATTTCCCAAGAAGGGGACCCACTGGTGGGCTGTACTCTATACTTTTATAGTCCACAGATTCTGACTAGGTCCTGGTTTGGAAACATTGTGTTGCTTTGTGTGTAATAAGAAAAACACCCAAACAATTTTGGTGGATCACACTGTTTTAGATGACTGGCACAGTATTTGACTTTCTGTGGACCCCACTGAACATGAAAGAGGATGTTGTGTCAAAATAAATGTGATTGTTTGACAATGTTAAGCGTTCTGTTATTTTGACTGTTAGTCAAATGAAAAGTTATGTTCATGGCACTGAATTTAACAGATGTGCTTAAATATGCTGTTATTATTCCCTCTACTGGTTCAGAAACATGTCCCCCAAACTTTTCATTATTATCATGGTTTGATGTCCTGTTTTTAATCCCTCTACTGATTCAGAATTAACAGACAGTGGCAAATAGAGGCAGGATATTTTATGAAAGCAACCACCTTCAACCAGGCAAAATCACACACTCATCATGAGCTTCCCCATTCGTTCTATTTGTTTAGATTCACTGTTTAGTTATTAAGAGCTGCTGTAGAGTTTGGTTTTTACATACTGGTAACTACTTGCCTAAATTGCCCCAAACCTATTGCAATAACATTCAATTGGACCAGCTCTCCATTCTCCTTTGCCACTTGCCTGTAAGCGCTCCAATTGTGAGGTTGGTTCCAGAGAAGTAATTGTACTGTACCAAGATGGAGTAGATGTTTTGGACGAATGCCCTTGCTCTTCTACATCACATAACACACACTGTGGCCAAGGTATGAAAGAAACAGACACGGCTTCTAATAAAACCAACCATTTTAATTTGGCAAAAAGTGTATGTACAGCGTATTCAGAATATCCTAATTTGACACCATTAAAATGCATTCATTTCGAACAGTGCTTCAGTAATGTGCTCTTAACCAGACCTCTAAATGCCCAGGAAGCTGTGCTGTTGTCTGTCATGCATATAAAACCCTCTCACTCCTCTCCCTTTGCTCTTCCACTTGTGTCTGTGTATAATAGACAAATACCATAGATAAATTGATCATGCAGCTTGTTGTACAGAATGAATGGAACCTGCCTGTCAATGCCAATCTATTCAGTCAAGTAATGGCATCCGTAACCATGGACAACAGTGGACTGTAACGGCAATAGACATACAGTTGAAGTCGGAAGTTTACATACACCTTAGCCAAATACATTTAAACTCAGTTTTTCACAATTCCTGACATTTAATCCTAGTAAATATTCCCTGTCTTGGGTCAGTTTATTTTAAGAATGTGAAATGTCAGAATAATAGTAGAGAGAAAGATTTATTTCAGCTTTTATTTCTTTCATCACATTCCCAGTGGGTCAGAAGTTTACATGCACTCAATTAGTATTTGGTAGCATTGCCTTTAAATTGTTTAACTTGGGTCAAATGTTTTGGGTAGCGTTCCACAAGCTTCCCACAATAAATTGGGTGAATTTTGATGAAAGAGCTGGTGTAACTGAGTCAGGTTTGTAAGCCTCCTTGCTCACACATTCTTTTTCAGTTCTGCCCACAAATTTTCTACAACATTGAGGTCAAGGCTTTGTGATGGCCACTCCAATACCTGTACTTTGTTGCCATTTTGCCACAACTTTGGGAGTATGCTTGGGGTCATTATCCATTTGGAAGACCCATTTGCGACCAAGCTCTAACTTCCTGATGTCTTGAGATGTTGCTTCAATATATCCACATAATTCCCTTCCTGATGATGCCATCTATTTTGTGAAGTGCACCTGTCCCTCCTGCAGCAAAGCACCCCCACAACATGATGCTGCCACTCCCGTGCTTCACGGTTGGGATGGTGTTCTTCGGCTTGCAAGCCTCCCCCCTTTTCCTCCACACATAACGATGTTCATTATGGCCAAACAGTTCAATTTTTATTTCATCAGACCAGAGGACATTTCTCCAAAAAATATACGATCTTTGTCCCCATGTGCAGTTGCAAACCGTAGTCTGGCTTTTTATATGGCGGTTTTGGAGCAGTGGCTTCTTCCTTGCTGAGCAGCCTTTCAGGTTATATCGATATAGGACTCGTTTTACTGTGGATATAGATACATATGTACCTGTTTCTTCCAGCATCTTCACAAGGTCCTTTGCTGTTGTTCTGGGATTGATTTGCACTTTTCGCACCAAAGTACGTTAATCTCTAGGAGACAGAACGCATCTCCTTCCTGAGGGGTATGACGGCTGTGTGGTCCCATGGTGTTTATACTTGCGTACTATTGTTTGTGCAGATGAACGTGGTACCTTCAGGCATTTGGAAATTGCTCCCAAGGATGAACCAGACTTGTGGAGGTCTACAATAATTTTTCTGAGGTCTTGGCTGATTTCTTTTGATTTTCCCATGATGTTAAGCAAAGAGGCATTGAGTTTGAAGGTAGGCCTTGAAATACATCCACAGGTACACCTCCAATTGACTCAAATGATGTCAATTAGCCTATCAGAAGCTTCTAAAGCCTTGACATAATTTTCTGGAATTTTCCAAGCTGTTTAAAGGCACAGTTAACTTAGTGTATGCAAACTTCTGACCCACTGGAATTGTGATACTGTGAATTGTAAGTGAAATAATCTGTAAACAATTGTTGGAAAAATTACTTGTGTCATACACAAAGTAGATGTCCTAACCGACTTGCCAAAACTATAGTTTGTTAACAAGAAATTTGTGGTGTGGTTGAAAAATGAGTTTTACTGACTCCAACTTAAGTGTATGTAAACTTCCGACTTCAACTGTATACGCCTACAGAGACAAAACCTTTGGAACACCAGAACAATCTAATTCAAGTATCATTCTTTTTTACAGACTACATTATACCTTTGACTGTATGTTCTCATGTACATAACATGTGCTGTACCATGTGCTGACCAACACAAGCCTACTCCAGACATTACTACAGAAAGACAATAAAGGGCTATTAATTAAACCATTAGAAACAGTAAATATACCACCATTCTTTCCCCCACACCTTTGTTTTTACAGATTGGATAAAAAAATTAAAGAGAGTTGCATGTTTCATACTTGGATAAGTTATACAAAAAAAATGTCTTATGAATTACACCCCCCCCACCACATTGATATCATTAGGCTATTTAATCAACTTAATATTATTCAGATATATGTACATTTTTAAATGTCTGATAATGACACTTGATGACATTGATAAATATGAACATATCTACAGGTAACATTTGTATATTTGATCCCGGAATATCATTGGATGTAGTGTGTGGAGACGTATAATTCAGATAAAAGCCCTATTCAAAGTCTCTTTGAAATAAATGGCGGAACAGAAAAGCTAAGAGAAGGGGAACATTAAAGAGCTCCATGCAGGACAAACAGGACGTTGGTGCTACTACTTTCACAGTTACTCTAAAAGGTTTGTTTTAGTTGTTTATGGGCCCAGGACTTTTCATGTTCAGGAAGAACTACTGTTCCTACTTATGGATAAACAACAATGAGCCCCTCACACAGTTGACATGACATCATTACATACTAGTCGGGGGGGGGGGGGGATTGTGAAGTTAGTTCATATCCTCGCTGGACAACCTTCCCTCCTTAAATCATGTGTCAAGGATGGAGGCTGAAATTGAAAGTAAAACAAGCTATAAGTATGATTTCTATGTAAAAAAATAAATAAAATGTTACTTTAAAACCAGCCCTTTCCTTGTGCTCTATTGCATTAATACATTCACCAAGATCTACATACATCAAGGAATTACATTCTGAGCAAGCTAGTATCTTGCACTCCAGTGAAAACTGAACAGTAGTATTCGGAGTTAAAACAGTTGTCTGTGGACAGTATGACATAAGGTTCCAATAGAAATCCAGAAGAAGTGACATTAACACCTCCTCAGTAGCCTATATGGTATGAAATATACACAATTATTGTATAGTAGTACAACAGGCACACACTATATGAGCACATGGAGTATAATCAGTTTAGAGACAGGGAGTACATGCTTGTTTTAGCAGTACCTCAGGGGTCCAGAGTAAACTGAACATTGTACACTTGTACACAAACATCAGTATATCAATCCTATAGCCTGGAGCAATCAACATATATAACAATAAAAATCATCCCAACATATTCTATATGGAGAAATTCAATATTTTTTGTTAACAACATCTGTCAAACATGAAGAAAAAAACATTAATGTATTGTTTCAGGATGTGAGTGAACATTTTACTCTTGTACAATGTAATGGCATGAAAACTGCAATGGTCACAGCACCACTTGGAATTCGACAATGTGGAAAAAAAACATCCCTTTTGTAATATAAACTCTGCAACTATTTTAGAGTAATGGTAACTCATTCTCTTCAGCTATTTACATGTTTCCCTCAGCCTCTCCATTGGTGCCTTATAAATTCTTGAATAAAAGTGTTCATAAGAGTTTTGTTCAGTCTCCACTGTGCGCTCCTATCATTCTATTGGTCAGGCTACCACTCTGTCATCTCTCCCTTCCGGTGCCTCTCTCCCTGCTCATGTTGAAATATTTATTGCTTCTTTTTTCTTTTACAAGCTCAGCACTTTTTAACTCAAAGTCATTTCCTCTTCTTTATTCTGCTCTTTTCCCATTCTCTCTATTTAGAGGTGAAAATGGGACGTTTCGAACTTCTATTCCACATGTCTGCTTATGATGACTTCCCCTTCTCTTCCTCCTCATATCCATCCCTCCTTCCCTCGTGCCTATACACAGCTTGACCTGTTTTCTGTGCTACCTGATCTTCCTCCACCTCCCTCTCGATCTTTCTCTCTGTGTCCCTCTTTCTCTCTGTCTGTCTCATGCCTTGGTGCCCACGCCCCCTCCCCCCTGCATGCTGAAGTACTCGGTAAAGTGGGAGGGGAGTCGTGGAGGGGGAGGGGGTGGGCGGGCAGAGAGGTGGGGGGGCATGGGGGGAGGGAGTGGGGGGAAGGTGGGTGACGACAGGTCGGCCGTGGTGGTGATGATCTTATGCTCACTGTTCCTCTGCACTTCCTGTCCCTTCTGGGCCACCGTCTCCTCCACCGTCTTCACTGGGCCCTGAGAGAGAGGGAGGTAAAGGTTGAAAGGTTGAAAGGTCACGCTGGGTTGTATTTGTCACAATATCAGTTACTACATCCTCCTCAGACCATGCATCCACTCACCGACTGGATGGAGAACAGTTCTGTGAAGTTGGGCTGGGAGTCGCCCAGGAAGGAGCTGTTCCCATAGGCGTGGTGGGGGAAACTCTCACTCGCCACACCCGCCTTCGGACTAGACAGCAGGATCCCGATCTGAGAGGTCCGCACGTGGTACGGGAAGTTCTTATTGGCCGCAGAGGGCCGTGTGATAGCCTGTGGCGGGGGGGGGGGGCGGACGGACGGACGGATGGACGGACGGGAGGAATGTATCATATCAGAATATTGTCTGTACAAATATTACCCTGTATTCTCCACACACTGATACACATTCATGCACATATAAGAACAGAACAGTATGTGTCTGAATGTGTCACTAACAAAGGACAGAGAGGCTCAGTCTGGTACAGAAGTCTGGGACCGAGAGGCTCAGTCTGGTGCAGAAGTCTGGGACCGAGAGGCTCAGTCTGGTGCAGAAGTCTGGGACCGAGAGGCTCAGTCTGGTGCAGAAGTCTGGGACCGAGAGGCTCAGTCTGGTGCGGAAGTCTGGGACCGAGAGGCTCAGTCTGGTGCAGAAGTCTGGGACCGAGAGGCTCAGTCTGGTACAGAAGTCTGGGACCGAGAGGCTCAGTCTGGTATGGAAGTCTGGGACCGAGAGGCTCAGTCTGGTACGGAAGTCTGGGACCGAGAGGCTCAGTCTGATATGGAAGTCTGGGTTTGGGAGTATACTAACGCAGAGGCTGATGAGGACAGAGAGATATGACTCATAGATATTAAAAGAGAGGTGAGTGTGTGCGTGCCTGAGTGTGGAGGGCAGGGGGTTACTAACGAGGCGGGTGATGAGGTCTTCGAGATAATTAACGTCAACAGTGAGGCAGTGTGTGTATGTGTGCGCACATGCATGCCTGTGTGTGAGTGTGTAGAGAGATGAAGGGTACTAACGAGGAATACGATGTGAGCATAGAGGTGGATTCCCAGTTGGATGCCGTTGACGATCTTCTCCCGTGCCCAGCGAGGGATGCCAAAGTTAGCTATCAGAGCCATGACGGGAACCGCGAAAAACCTGCCAGAGGGAGAGAGAGGAGAGAGAGTTAATGAGGGAGAGAGATTATTAAGAGAGAAAGAGGAGAGAGAGATAAGGAAGGGGGAGATTGAGATATGTAAAGGAAGGAGGAGAAAAAAAGGAATATGGTGGAGTAGAGACAAAAGGAAATGAGAGAGGGAGGGAGAGGCGGAGGAGTGAGGACAGATTTAAGACGAGCAAGCGAGAAGTGGAAAAATAAGGGAGACGGGGAGTTTATTGGGTGTAATGCTTTTTAGGGAATGATGTTGATGAACCTGACAGAGACAAACTGCATGCAGAGAGTGAAGGGCTGTAGGACTATGTCCTCTCACCAGAGTGTGTATGCCGTGAAGAATGTAGAAGGGCTGTAGGACTATGTCCTCTCACCAGAGTGTGTATGCCGTGAAGAATGTAGAAGGGCTGTAGGACTATGTCCTCTCACCAGAGTGTGTATGCCGTGAAGAATGTAGAAGGGCTGTAGGACTATGTCCTCTCACCAGAGTGTGTATGCCGTGAAGAATGTAGAAGGGCTGTAGGACTATGTCCTCTCACCAGAGTGTGTATGCCGTGAAGAATGTAGAAGGGCTGTAGGACTATGTCCTCTCACCAGAGTGTGTATGCCGTGAAGAAGGGGATGTAGAAGGGTTGTAGGACTATGTCCTCTCACCAGAGTGTGTATGCCGTGAAGAAGGGGATGTAGAAGGGCTGTAGGACTATGTCCTCTCACCAGAGTGTGTATGCCCTGAAGAAGGGGATGTAGAAGGGCTGTAGGACTATGTCCTCTCACCAGAGTGTGTATGCCGTGAAGAAGGGGATGTAGAAGGGCTGTAGGACTATGTCCTCTCACCAGAGTGTGTATGCCCTGAAGAAGGGGATGCAGAAGGGCTGTAGGACTATGTCCTCTCACCAGAGTGTGTATGCCCTGAAGAAGGGGATGCAGAAGGGCTGTAGGACTATGTCCTCTCACCAGAGTGTGTATGCCCTGAAGAAGGGGATGCAGAAGGGCTGTAGGACTATGTCCTCTCACCAGAGTGTGTATGCCGTGAAGAAGGGGATGTAGAAGGGCTGTAGGACTATGTCCTCTCACCAGAGTGTGTATGCCGTGAAGAAGGGGATGCAGAAGGGCTGTAGGACTATGTCCTCTCACCAGAGTGTGTATGCCGTGAAGAAGGGGATGCAGAAGGGCTGTAGGACTATGTCCTCTCACCAGAGTGTGTATGCCGTGAAGAAGGGGATGTAGAAGGGTTGTAGGACTATGTCCTCTCACCAGAGTGTGTATGCCGTGAAGAAGGGGATGTAGAAGGGTTGTAGGACTATGTCCTCTCACCAGAGTGTGTATGCCGTGAAGAAGGGGATGTAGAAGGGTTGTAGGACTATGTCCTCTCACCAGAGTGTGTATGCCGTGAAGAAGGGGATGTAGAAGGGTTGTAGGACTATGTCCTCTCACCAGAGTGTGTATGCCGTGAAGAAGGGGATGTAGAAGGGCTGTAGGACTATGTCCTCTCACCAGAGTGTGTATGCCGTGAAGAAGGGGATGCAGAAGGGCTGTAGGACTATGTCCTCTCACCAGAGTGTGTATGCCGTGAAGAAGGGGATGTAGAAGGGCTGTAGGACTATGTCCTCTCACCAGAGTGTGTATGCCGTGAAGAAGGGGATGTAGAAGGGCTGTAGGACTATGTCCTCTCACCAGAGTGTGTATGCCGTGAAGAAGGGGATGTAGAAGGGCTGTAGGACTATGTCCTCTCACCAGAGTGTGTGTGTATGCCCTGAAGAAGGGGATGTAGAAGGGCTGTAGGACTATGTCCTCTCACCAGAGTGTGTATGCCGTGAAGAAGGGGATGTAGAAGGGCTGTAGGACTATGTCCTCTCACCAGAGTGTGTATGCCGTGAAGAAGGGGATGTAGAAGGGCTGTAGGACTATGTCCTCTCACCAGAGTGTGTATGCCGTGAAGAAGGGGATGTAGAAGGGTTGTAGGACTATGTCCTCTCACCAGAGTGTGTATGCCGTGAAGAAGGGGATGTAGAAGGGCTGTAGGACTATGTCCTCTCACCAGAGTGTGTATGCCGTGAAGAAGGGGATGTAGAAGGGCTGTAGGACTATGTCCTCTCACCAGAGTGTGTGTGTATGCCCTGAAGAAGGGGATGTAGAAGGGCTGTAGGACTATGTCCTCTCACCAGAGTGTGTATGCCGTGAAGAAGGGGATGTAGAAGGGCTGTAGGACTATGTCCTCTCACCAGAGTGTGTATGCCGTGAAGAAGGGGATGTAGAAGGGTTGTAGGACTATGTCCTCTCACCAGAGTGTGTATGCCGTGAAGAAGGGGATGCAGAAGGGTTGTAGGACTATGTCCTCTCACCAGAGTGTGTATGCCGTGAAGAAGGGGATGTAGAAGGGCTGTAGGACTATGTCCTCTCACCAGAGTGTGTATGCCGTGAAGAAGGGGATGTAGAAGGGTTGTAGGACTATGTCCTCTCACCAGAGTGTGTATGCCGTGAAGAAGGGGATGTAGAAGGGCTGTAGGACTATGTCCTCTCACCAGAGTGTGTATGCCCTGAAGAAGGGGATGTAGAAGGGTTGTAGGACTATGTCCTCTCACCAGAGTGTGTATGCCGTGAAGAAGGGGATGTAGAAGGGTTGTAGGACTATGTCCTCTCACCAGAGTGTGTATGCCGTGAAGAAGGGGATGTAGAAGGGCTGTAGGACTATGTCCTCTCACCAGAGTGTGTATGCCGTGAAGAAGGGGATGTAGAAGGGTTGTAGGACTATGTCCTCTCACCAGAGTGTGTATGCCGTGAAGAAGGGGATGTAGAAGGGCTGTAGGACTATGTCCTCTCACCAGAGTGTGTATGCCCTGAAGAAGGGGATGTAGAAGGGTTGTAGGACTATGTCCTCTCACCAGAGTGTGTATGCCGTGAAGAAGGGGATGCAGAAGGGTTGTAGGACTATGTCCTCTCACCAGAGTGTGTATGCCGTGAAGAAGGGGATGCAGAAGGGCTGTAGGACTATGTCCTCTCACCAGAGTGTGTATGCCGTGAAGAAGGGGATGCAGAAGGGCTGTAGGACTATGTCCTCTCACCAGAGTGTGTATGCCGTGAAGAAGGGGATGTAGAAGGGTTGTTTCTCAGGGTAGTGTTTGAGGGAGATCAGGACGGCGTAGCAGAACCACACGTAGGCCAGCAGCTGGAGACCCATCAGACCGTAGCCCGCCGGGCTGTCATATGCATACAGCACCTCACCTGGGTCAAAGAACTGAGACACACAACGTCATACAACCACTCTAATGGACCGCACCCTACTAATCAACCTACTAACTTTACCCTCAAATAGCAGAGAGGTGTATTACAATAGGTTCCCCAGCATGTTGGAACAGTCTGTGGATTGCTGACATATTGGGATGTGAAATCTACTCGTTTTTGTTGGTGAGTGTGTCTACAAATGTGTGCGTATACATGTATGTATGTTTGTGTGTTTGTGCGTCATTGACACTTCTCTACAGGTGGGCCATTGACACTTATCTACAGCTGGGTCATTGACACTTCTCTACAGCTGGGTCATTGACACTTATCTACAGCTGGGTCATTGACACTTCTCTACAACTGGGTCATTGACACTTCTCTACAACTGGGTCATTGACACTTCTCTACAGCTGGGTCATTGACACTTATCTACAGCTAGGTCATTGACACTTCTCTACAGCTGGGTCATTGACACTTCTCTACAGCTGGGTCATTGACACTTCTCTACAACTGGGTCATTGACAGTGCCTCTGCTTGCAGGCTATGTATTGAGTTTCCCAGGCCAGAGACTGGATATCATTGGTCAAACAGGGTTACCCTCGGTCGTCCCCTGCATTATGTATGTACAGGCCCAGTGCTAGGCACTGACAGGCTGGGTAAGAAACTCCTATCCCTGTATACTACAGTACATCAGGAGTAGGCCCCTTTTATTTCACCTTTATCTTACCAGGAGGTGCCATGATATGTGAACCTCATTTCAAAGAGGGACCCATCCTAAATTATAGTAGAGCACATTTTACACTTGTAATGGAGGTGATTCTGTGATCCATGCTCGGCTGATGAGTAACCGTGCCCGAGACCTGAAGACTAGCTCCTAGAGCTAATACCTAGGCTTCAACTCAGTAGGCTAACACAGTGTTGTGGGACACAGGAATCCCCGGTGGGAACTTAGACCGTCATACACTGGTCCTTCACGTATAGCATGGACAGTAGGAGTGTAGCAGCAGCAGTTCTGTAGTGTAGACTGCAGTACCTCTGCCTCGTATATGAAGAGGATGATATAGGTGACGGTGTAGACTGTCATGTAGATGGACAGCTTGACAGATCCACTGTGGCTGATCCTCGCCCTGACAGAGACGGATACACACAGGGGGGTTAGCTTTTACACAGACAAATGAATTCACACACACAAACATACACACACACTCTCTCTCTGGGCTACTGGTACGAGTTAGAAGGAGTAAGACAGAGAGACTGGGATACTGGTACACGTTAGAAGGAGTAAGACAGAGAGAGACTGGGCTACTGGTACGCGTTAGGAGTAAGACAGAGACGAGACTGGGCTACTGGTACGCGTTAGAAGGAGTAAGACAGAGAGAGACTGGGCTACTGGTACGCGTTAGGAGTAAGACAGAGACGAGACTGGGCTACTGGTACGAGTTAGAAGGAGTAAGACAGAGAGACTGGGATACTGGTACGCGTTAGAAGGAGTAAGACAGAGAGAGACGGCTACTGGTACGAGTTAGAAGGATTAAGACAGAGAGAGACTGGGCTACTGGTACGAGTTAGAAGGAGTAAGACAGAGAGAGACTGGGCTACTGGTACGAGTTAGGAGTAAGACAGAGAGAGACTGGGCTACTGGTACGAGTTAGAAGGAGTAAGACAGAGAGAGACTGGGCTACTGGTACGAGTTAGGAGTAAGACAGAGAGAGACTGGGCTACTGGTATGAATTAGGAGTAAGACAGAGACGAGACTAGGCTACTGGCACGAGTTAGAAGGAGTAAGACATAGAGAGACTGGGCTACTGGTACGAGTTAGAAGGAGTAAGACAGAGAGAGACTGGGCTACTGGTACGAGTTAGAAGGAGTAAGACAGAGATGAGACTGGGCTACTGGTACGAGTTAGAAGGAGTAAGACAGAGAGAGACTGGGCTACTGGTACGAGTTAGAAGGAGTAAGACAGAGAGAGACTGGGCTACTGGCACGAGTTAGAAGGAGTAAGACAGAGATGAGACAGGGCTACTGGTACGAGTTAGAAGGAGTAAGACAGAGAGAGACTGGGCTACTGGTACAAGTTAGGAGTAAGACAGAGAGAGACTGGGCTACTGGTACGAGTTAGAAGGAGTAAGACAGAGATGAGACTGGGCTACTGGTACGAGTTAGAAGGAGTAAGACAGAGAGAGACTGGGCTACTGGCACGAGTTAGAAGGAGTAAGACAGAGATGAGACTGGGCTACTGGTACGAGTTAGAAGGAGTAAGACAGAGAGAGACTGGGCTACTGGTACGAGTTAGGAGTAAGACAGAGAGAGACTGGGCTACTGGTACGAGTTAGAAGGAGTAAGACAGAGAGAGACTGGGCTACTGGTACGAGTTAGGAGTAAGACAGAGAGAGACTGGGCTACTGGTATGAATTAGGAGTAAGACAGAGACGAGACTGGGCTACTGGCACGAGTTAGAAGGAGTAAGACATAGAGAGACTGGGCTACTGGTACGAGTTAGAAGGAGTAAGACAGAGAGAGACTGGGCTACTGGTACGAGTTAGAAGGAGTAAGACAGAGATGAGACTGGGCTACTGGTACGAGTTAGAAGGAGTAAGACAGAGAGAGACTGGGCTACTGGTACGAGTTAGAAGGAGTAAGACAGAGAGAGACTGGGCTACTGGCACGAGTTAGAAGGAGTAAGACAGAGATGAGACAGGGCTACTGGTACGAGTTAGAAGGAGTAAGACAGAGAGAGACTGGGCTACTGGTACGAGTTAGGAGTAAGACAGAGAGAGACTGGGCTACTGGTACGAGTTAGGAGTAAGACAGAGATGAGACAGGGCTACTGGTACGAGTTAGAAGGAGTAAGACAGAGAGAGACTGGGCTACTGGTACGAGTTAGAAGGAGTAAGACAGAGAGAGACAGGGCTACTGGTACGAGTTAGGAGTAAGACAGAGAGAGACTGGGCTACTGGTACGAGTTAGGAGTAAGACAGAGAGAGACTGGGCTACTGGTACGAGTTAGGAGTAAGACAGAGAGAGACTGGGCTACTGGTATGAATTAGGAGTAAGACAGAGACGAGACTGGGCTACTGGCACGAGTTAGAAGGAGTAAGACATAGAGAGACTGGGCTACTGGTACGAGTTAGAAGGAGTAAGACAGAGATGAGACTGGGCTACTGGTACGAGTTAGAAGGAGTAAGACAGAGAGAGACTGGGCTACTGGTACGAGTTAGAAGGAGTAAGACAGAGAGAGACTGGGCTACTGGTACGAGTTAGAAGGAGTAAGACAGAGATGAGACTGGGCTACTGGTACGAGTTAGAAGGAGTAAGACAGAGAGAGACTGGGCTACTGGTACGAGTTAGAAGGAGTAAGACAGAGAGAGACTGGGCTACTGGTACGAGTTAGGAGTAAGACAGAGAGAGACTGGGCTACTGGTACGAGTTAGGAGTAAGACAGAGAGAGACTGGGCTACTGGTACGAGTTAGGAGTAAGACAGAGAGAGACTGGGCTACTGGTATGAATTAAGAGTAAGACAGAGACGAGACTGGGCTACTGGCACGAGTTAGAAGGAGTAAGACATAGAGAGACTGGGCTACTGGTACGAGTTAGAAGGAGTAAGACAGAGATGAGACTGGGCTACTGGTACGAGTTAGAAGGAGTAAGACAGAGAGAGACTGGGCTACTGGTACGAGTTAGAAGGAGTAAGACAGAGAGAGACTGGGCTACTGGTACGAGTTAGGAGTAAGACAGAGAGAGACTGGGCTACTGGTACGAGTTAGAAGGAGTAAGACAGAGAGAGACTGGGCTACTGGTACGAGTTAGAAGGAGTAAGACAGAGAGAGACTGGGCTACTGGCACGAGTTAGAAGGAGTAAGACAGAGATGAGACAGGGCTACTGGTACGAGTTAGAAGGAGTAAGACAGAGAGAGACTGGGCTACTGGTACAAGTTAGGAGTAAGACAGAGAGAGACTGGGCTACTGGTACGAGTTAGAAGGAGTAAGACAGAGATGAGACTGGGCTACTGGTACGAGTTAGAAGGAGTAAGACAGAGAGAGACTGGGCTACTGGCACGAGTTAGAAGGAGTAAGACAGAGATGAGACTGGGCTACTGGTACGAGTTAGAAGGAGTAAGACAGAGAGAGACTGGGCTACTGGTACGAGTTAGAAGGAGTAAGACAGAGATGAGACTGGGCTACTGGTACGAGTTAGAAGGAGTAAGACAGAGAGAGACTGGGCTACTGGTACGAGTTAGAAGGAGTAAGACAGAGAGAGACTGGGCTACTGGCACGAGTTAGAAGGAGTAAGACAGAGATGAGACAGGGCTACTGGTACGAGTTAGAAGGAGTAAGACAGAGAGAGACTGGGCTACTGGTACGAGTTAGGAGTAAGACAGAGAGAGACTGGGCTACTGGTACGAGTTAGGAGTAAGACAGAGATGAGACAGGGCTACTGGTACGAGTTAGAAGGAGTAAGACAGAGAGAGACTGGGCTACTGGTACGAGTTAGAAGGAGTAAGACAGAGAGAGACAGGGCTACTGGTACGAGTTAGGAGTAAGACAGAGAGAGACTGGGCTACTGGTACGAGTTAGGAGTAAGACAGAGAGAGACTGGGCTACTGGTACGAGTTAGGAGTAAGACAGAGAGAGACTGGGCTACTGGTATGAATTAGGAGTAAGACAGAGACGAGACTGGGCTACTGGCACGAGTTAGAAGGAGTAAGACATAGAGAGACTGGGCTACTGGTACGAGTTAGAAGGAGTAAGACAGAGATGAGACTGGGCTACTGGTACGAGTTAGAAGGAGTAAGACAGAGAGAGACTGGGCTACTGGTACGAGTTAGAAGGAGTAAGACAGAGAGAGACTGGGCTACTGGTACGAGTTAGAAGGAGTAAGACAGAGATGAGACTGGGCTACTGGTACGAGTTAGAAGGAGTAAGACAGAGAGAGACTGGGCTACTGGTACGAGTTAGAAGGAGTAAGACAGAGAGAGACTGGGCTACTGGCACGAGTTAGAAGGAGTAAGACAGAGAGAGACTGGGCTACTGGTACGAGTTAGGAGTAAGACAGAGAGAGACTGGGCTACTGGTACGAGTTAGGAGTAAGACAGAGAGAGACTGGGCTACTGGTACGAGTTAGGAGTAAGACAGAGAGAGACTGGGCTACTGGTATGAATTAAGAGTAAGACAGAGACGAGACTGGGCTACTGGCACGAGTTAGAAGGAGTAAGACATAGAGAGACTGGGCTACTGGTACGAGTTAGAAGGAGTAAGACAGAGATGAGACTGGGCTACTGGTACGAGTTAGAAGGAGTAAGACAGAGAGAGACTGGGCTACTGGTACGAGTTAGAAGGAGTAAGACAGAGAGAGACTGGGCTACTGGTACGAGTTAGGAGTAAGACAGAGAGAGACTGGGCTACTGGTACGAGTTAGAAGGAGTAAGACAGAGAGAGACTGGGCTACTGGTACGAGTTAGAAGGAGTAAGACAGAGAGAGACTGGGCTACTGGTACAAGTTAGAAGGAGTAAGACAGAGAGAGACTGGGCTACTGGTACGAGTTAGAAGGAGTAAGACAGAGAGAGTGGCTGGAGGATTTAATCCTGAGACACACTGTAATGAAGCAGTGAACCTGTCAGCCAGACAA